>NC_059145.1:48122158-48430175 GCF_020740605.2 Lemur catta
AGCAAAGGCTTTCCCTTCTCATCTGCTCACTCCTCCTCCTTTTTCCTGTGTGTGTCTGTTCACTTACTCGGGTTTTCCTGTTTCACTGGATGGATTGTAATACATTATTATCATTATTTTCATGTTTAAATTGTCCTGGATTTGACCAGAGTAAGCCCATTTGAGTTCGTTCTTGTGTCCTTTTGACAGGCCCTCACAATTCCTTGAGCATTTTGTAACGCCTAGTATAAGACACTCGAAGTCTATCGTATAGTTTCACTAACGCAGCCCTGGAATCTGCCTTTTTCCCAGGGGCCAATTCCTTTTGTAGGAAGATGGTCATAAGAAACCAGTGTCTAGACACCAGGTGTGTTTACCGTCTGTCAGGTAGAGCTAGAAGACGTGTGTGTGCACACATATCTACACACCAATACGTGCACACCTGTCTTTTGTCTCTCTGTGCAATAGAATTTAAACACCTGTACCTGTGATCCCAGCCCAACACCAGAGCTCCTTCCAAACTCACCCCTTTCCACGGTTGTAAATCTCTGCACTGACCTGGGGAGGTAGAGCCATTATCTTTGGTGCACGTACCCATCTGTGCCATCTATTTACTGCTCGCTCAGGGTACCCACGTCCCCCGCACACCACGGACCTCGGCTTTCTGCACCTCTAGGACCCGTTTCCTCCGTGCACCCCTGCCCCCGGGGCTGCAGACAACTCCTCGGCGCCAAACGAGTTGGGGAAGGAAGGGAAGGGATGGAAGGGAGGATGAGAATAACAGAAGGGAAGCTTATTTTACTTTTTAATATTGGAAAAATTAAGACCTAAAATAAATTAGTCCCAATATAGAAAATTACTCCATCTCAGTTTAACAACAGCATGGGAGGAGTCCTAGGTCGGACTGTGACTAGCAGACACATGGCACACAGTGGAGATTCGGGTCAGCAGAGGCATACGGTAACTGCAGTGGGGTCTATAGCTGTCAGCTGCGTATAGTTCACTACATGGCTTTGACTTTTATAATTAAATATAATACGTATTTTAAGACACTTGCATATATTTAATTTGGTTCTGTGTGGAGATACTGTTGGCCTTCCACAGAATTCTGATTCGGTCACGGTGCTGCTGTACCAGAGACACGCTGCATCCTCAGCTGTTGTCAGATGAGCCCAGGCCTCCCTGAGGCAGCTCAGGGGCTGCCCTGCATATCAGTGTGCAGCGACAGCCATGACAAAGTGCCACAAACACAGTAGACTGTGGCCGAAGACAGTAGCAATGTCTTCTCTGAAGTTCTGGAGACCAGCAGTCCAAAATCAAGGTCTTGACTCCCGGGGCCTGAGAGGCAGAACCTCCCTCTTGGATTCTGATGGTGGCCGGCGGTTTTTGGTGTTCTGTAGCTTGAAGCTGCGTCACCCCCAGTCCCTGCCCATCACGATCTGCTCCCTCCCTGTCTGTGTCCACGTCCCACTCCTGCCTCTCTTCCAGGCACCAGTCTTGACATATCTTGTTGGGGTGAAGGGAGCACTGTCCAACCCACCACACCTTGGCTGTGAGTAACGGAACACTCACCCCTGGTCCAGTTGGAGCTACGTGCCTATTTAATATCATGTTTACTGAGCATTGAGTTGTTTAATGCCTCTTATCACACGGTTACTTTAAATCAGTGCTTGTTTCCCAAAGGACAAATAAAACAATGACAGGAAAACACATGTGTCTCAAGGATCTTCCTCTGTTTTTCTGCCTGAGCACAAGGCTTCTAGCTCAATGTGCAACCCTGGCAGCTTGACCTCTGTCTCCCCGGGGCCTTGTCCATCCAGAGATGCTCAGGGTCTCTGTCGTGACGGTCCTCACTTGGATGTGGAGGCTGGATCTTTTGAAATTTGGGGCTTTGGTTTTCCCTGTTTGTCTCCCCTACTCAAATCACTGGCTACTTGGAAGACAATGATGCACAAAAATAGTAAGCAACTGTCAAAATGATTTTAGAATAGGTTACTTACAAAGCGATCCTGTCTGAAACGCTTTCCTTCTTACTCAGCTTCGATGACCAAAGCTCACCCGGACATGGGAGGCAGCTGCTGCGTCGGACGTGCTGCCTCCTAGGTCTCACTACAGGTTTTTCAGAGGGGCCCGGACTCGGCTGTAACCAGATAAGTACATTTGGGTGATGGGATGAACCACACAGAGGCAGTGCAGTGCATAAACCCAGCAACTGCTTTCTAAAGCTATAAAAACATACCTTGCGATGGAGGATAATCTGAGTTGGACAATGTGGCCGCAGAGATGAATTGTAGCTACATCACGTGATGGCCAACAACCCCAGGACTGTGACCACCCCCTGCGGCTCTGTCTGTCGCACCACAGTGTGATGAAGCCCATCTTCTCCGGTGATGCTGTCCACCCACACCCGCCTCCTTGATGGAGAAAGAGGTCAACGCCCCGGTGAAAGGCTCTTAGTTTAATTTATTGCCATTGGCCGAGGTAAGGGCAGAGTTGAATTATATGCTAGTCTAGGGAGGAGGATATGAAAGTGAGTGGATGACCCATTTGTCAGGAATCAATGAGTGACTTTCTAAATTAATGGCAATAAGCGGGTGGCCAGTGTGCCCGTGAGAAACCCTACAGATAGAGGATGGGGGACGCGTGAGGCTGGTGATAGAAATGTGTGTCACAGACAGGCACACAGAGCTGAAGGTGGGGAACTGCTACGTCTAAATATATCCTGATTCCTCATGTCTAAAGCCATGATAACACAGTTCTGATTTAGAGGATGTATAATTGGCTGAACAACCAGAAAAATATACGATTTTTAGAGGGGTAAGGAAACCTTATTCTGCAATCATATTCTATGATTGTCCTTTTTTCTACTAAATAGAACCAGATATATACTACAAAGAGAAACATATTTTTTTAAATTATTTTTATCGGTTGAGGTAATGATTTATTTTTTAAAAGGTGAAACTTAATAGAGATTAATTCAAATTGCTTTGTTTAATTAATTCCAAAACCTAATTTGTATAAGAAGATAATTATTTTTGACGTGATAAGAATTTATAAGAAAAATACCAGGAAGTCTGTCATTAAACACAATCTAACATGAGGCTCCAAAAAAGTGGTGGATGAAAGAGAGTTTGTCGCTGTGTCTGCCCACAGTGAGTGTGCCATGCCCAGATCACGGTCGTTTGACCTGGTGCTGTCGGGACCACATGGAGGCCTCTGCTGTGATGTGGCCACCTTGGTGTGAGAAAAGCACTTACAGACGGGCCTGGGATGTGCAAAGGCTGCAGACCAGAGTGGTCAGAGTCGGGGACCGAGTCCCATGTGGGGACACTGGGGAAGCCCAGGGTATTGGATCTGCAGGTGCACAGCAGAGGACGAGGTTGCTGCTGGAATCCCAGTGGCATTCACTGGCTGGTGTTATGTATATGAGAGAACAAAGGACAAAGCAAGTATCACTAGGAAGAAATCTAGATACAAGCTCCATAAAAGAAAGAATTAACGATGAAATTCACGGAACAATGGAAAGTCTTCTCTGGATGATGGCAGAGTCTGGCAGGGGATGCCATCTGGCTCACTTCCGTGCCGGGGACCCGGGTACACTGAGTGGCCTCTAAGGTTTCCACTAACTCCATGATTCTAAGAAAAAGCTCTTCCAAAAACGTGGTCATGACTGTGCTCTGTGCTGTTCTTTCCAAGACACAGCAAAGAGGTTTTCATTTTAGAAATATTCATAAGCTCTGCATAAGTCAAGAGTTGTTCCCACAATTTGCAGAAATGTCGGTCTCGACATACAGATGTTTGAAGTCAGGAAACTTTGGAGGATGTCGGCACATAAACGGGAAGTTTGTGGCATCCCATAGAGCTGCCAGCGGTGCGTGCCTGAAAGCCATCGTTTGCTGAGCAGACCACATGGGGACCAGCAAATCTGTCAGGCGGCAAGGCAAAGTGCTCGGAGCTCCACTTCCTCATTCGTGACAACGGCAGATGACTTGGCTCTCGGGGCTGTGCTATGAATATGCTCCCAGCCAAGTGCAGTCGTCACTGATGTGAGTCCGACCCCAGGGAAAATATCTAAGTGGTGTTTATTTCTGTCAACAGGAAGATGACATTTGTTGCAAAACAACTAAAATTGTTTCTTAAAGCATCCAAGTGCTGTTCACTTCTAATATTCAGCAGAAACTTGAATAACTTACATTTATTAGTCTACAAACAAAGTGTGATAGGAAAAACACGTGCTTTGGGCTTGGACAGCTCTGCAGCTGCTCTGCCCCAGGTGAACTAAGCTGCATGTATCCGTTTCCTCATCAGTAAAATGGGCGTAAACCCGACCCACAGGTGCACCACAGACATTAACTTGTACAGTGTAGATGAAATAAATGTCAGATAAAGGGTCTCACTCATTAATATTTCCTTCCAATGCCTTTTCATCACAGTTTTCTCCAACACATGACAGTTCTGAGTTCCCATTAGATTAATAAATAAGACTTTCCAAACGTGAGCTGGAAATGGCAAGGAATGCAACGGGGTGAGTGATGCTTCCTAGTAATTCTCAGAACAGTCAACCATGTTTAGGTCCATGATCAGCTAAGACCCCCGACAGCCTCGTGTCCACGACTTCAATGCGGGGTGTCGGCTCATGCTGCTTTTTATGCCTTCCTGAAGGGAAGTAGATCAAAGTGGGTTTAAAAGCCATTGTCTTGGGTCCTAGATGAGATTTGTTCCCGACTGAAGAAGTCTGAACAAATTGTGGAGTATTCTTCTTATTTTCACACACACAAGAAGAAAGATTTGTGCGTCAGGCTAACACACAGGCACACACACAAGGAGGCTCTCGAAGCTAAATATACTGTTTTGGTGCCTGGGGTTCCTCTTTCATGAATCTTCATGCTAATAATATATAATCAAATCCCTGGGAAGGTTTAACAGCAGAGGAAGTATAAACAGAGATTTTACTTACCTCTAATTTGATTCCTGGTTAGCCAGCAGTCCTTTAGAGCCGACAGTTATTATCCATGTGTATTTCCATTTAAAATGTGCCAGCTGGGCCCCGTTCTCATCTGAGAATTGTAACAGCTGTCCCAGAGGAAAATAAAAGCATGTCACTTTAAATTTTATAGCAGGGCCAAAGAAATGTCAGATTCCTGCCTCAGCTGCACAGCGACACACATTATATTTGACCTGAACACATCCCATCCATTCATGTTCATGAGAAAATTACTCTTTGGATTTACTTAATTCCTGTTCTTTATCCAATTTCTTACATAAAGAAGCAATTTGATCTCCTCTTCAATAGCCACTATATAAATATCACATGCAACGCCAGCATGCTAATGTCGTGGAAGTTTGATGGTAGTTTTTGAAATGCTGGACATAGCGTTCCCCTCTTACTTCCTGTGCTACACAGAATTTGCAATCTAATCAATGTTAATTAGTCGTGCTGGTTCTCTTCTAAAATGCATTACGCTTCTCTTTTGATAAATTTTAAATTAGATGAAATAAGTCTTTTTTCCCCTTATGAATTTTTTCAGACCTAAGTACACAACTGCTGTATGAATGTTTTGAATGTTTCTTGCTATCCCACTGAATTTCCCAGCATATTAAATATATTCCTTGAGTTACTGGCTTCCAAATTCCTAACTGCTCAGATTCTGATGAGTTGTTTTTAATTTTGGCTTGATTTTTATGTATTGCCTCTGTAAGATGAAGTTTTGTCCCATAGATGCCAAAACAGGGAAGAAGGGAATGCATTTATTTGGGTTCTCATGTTGCATGTACTTGGATATAAACATATACTTTCAATGGCAGTTTCTGTCATGTATATATGAGCATGCAGCCCAGTCTTGGTGCTGTAAGGTAGTCTGCTATTAGGAATGAAAAAAACAAATATTTAAAAATGACTAGAGGAGCGCAAATGAGAAAGTAACTATGCTAGCAGCTTAGTAAAAGCCACAGATAGGAGGAAACATTTGAGCTCAGTCTAGGAGGATGGGTATTATTTGATGTCTGCAGCAACTGCAGTATAATCAGGGGAAAGGTGCACACCTGGAGGGAAGACTGGCATGAGCAAAGACATGTAGGTATGTCTACAAACCCAGAGGACTCAGCACTGGGTAGAGGAGGTGGAACATGCAGCCCTCTGATCCCCTTTTCATTACATAATGGCCTTCTTTGTGTCTTTTTACCGTTGTTGTTTTTAAGTCTGTTTTATCTGATACAAGCACAGCTACTCCTGCTCACTTTTGATGTCCATGTGTTTGGAAGCTACTCTCAGAAACATCATGGAGTGGGATCCACTCACAAGTATTTGGCCATCACCAGCCAAGAACTCTAGTCCGTGCCTCGCTGCTGGCCACACCGGACACCACCAGCATTCACACTGGCAATCAAACCTCATGTAGATCCTGCCTGGGTGCCTCATTTTCCTCCCTTTCCAGCCACATCTCAAATACAGAAAAGCATATGTCAATTTCCACAGGGTTACTGCGGCAATTGTTTGTTGTGACTTCTACGAGGCCATGTGCTCCCTTTTCATCTATGTTCCCAGGAATCTTGCACAGGACGGGCACCAAAGCATGTGTGTTGAATGGCTACGTTAGCCAAATCAATGACAGTGAATGATGAATTAAGGGAACTGGAAACATGAGATCAGATTTAGGTCTTGAAGCGTCATCGTTAGGATGCTCATTTCATGGCATTATGATTTCCACTCTTGGGTGCATTTTCCAACAAACTTCAGGATAGAACTTGAGCCGCATCCCTTCACCACTCTAACATTTCACGTCTGTGTCAGGTGAGCTGTGACAAATTCTCCAATCTTCAAGGAGTCCTTATTTTAATGCTACCAATCAAATCACTGCTTTCCTTCCCCTATGTGTGCTTTCTGCCTTCAATCCCAGGTGCAGGGTGGTTTACAACTCTTGCACCGACAGAGGCCCTACCCACTGGGGAGCCATCCCCTCGCGGCTCGCTGGGCAGGACGGCCAGGCTCTCAGCTGGGCGTCGCAGGACTCAAGGGGACTAGTATTTGAGACAGCTTCTGGGACGAATCATGTAGGAACACAATTTCCAAATCTCCTCGTCTAAATGGTGCACCACGGCCCAGCACAGAGCAAAGGAACAGGCATCACTGATCAGTTTAAAATTATGAGATGGATCAAGAAAGAAAATTCGAATATTCCAGAGATTCACAGAACTGAAGCTCCTCAAACTGCCTGAGAATTTCAGGCATTATCATGGGAGAGAAAAGTGAATAACAAGTCAGCGGTGCGATTACTACAAAGTAGGGGTAATTTAGCGGAATGAGCAGCCCAGTGGTTCGGCGGAGGTTGCAGGTGGGCGTCTCCTGTAAACAGCAAACCACAGCTGGAGAATATGAAGACTTGGAAATGCTAGGGCTGAAATGGTTATGCGTGACAAGTGGTGTTTTGTTTTGTTCTGTTTTACTGCTTTTAGCTATTCTCGTGAATTTCTAATAGTAGCTTCCCTTCCATTCTTCACCAGGAAGCCATCTTCTTGCTGCGGTTTCGTCCCAAGGCAGAACTTACTCTGTTGGGAAAAAAAAATGCAACAGCAGCTTCTTGGTTCTAGGACCTACAGAGCAGACTCTGGTTCACGTCATATTAACAACTTATTCATTATTTATAAAATATGCTCACAGATACTGTGTCATTTAATTGATACAGCACTGCAATGTAGATACTACACTTATATTTCCAAATATGGCGACTTGAACTTGAGGCCTTCCAGTGACGGTCACATGGTCACCAAATTAAGGAGTGAGATGACCTTGGACTCCTGATTCATAATCACGGTACTTGTTTTCTGATACTACACAGTGTGATAATTTTGAAAAAAATATCTCTGCATTTGTCTGGGTGAAGTTGCAAATTATCCCTTTTTCTTTCCTACAGTACACACTGACTGGGATATTACAGTCTGGATATGAGGGCTCTAAGTCGACCGTCTCCTGACCAATAAGCACATAAAAGTCTCCCCCTTTGTTCACTTTTAACACAACTCATTTTTATTAACCTCATTGGTACTGTTATAATTCTTGCTCCTTTTTGATAGCAGTTGATGCCAAAGTCAGTTTTTACTTATGTAACAGTGACAATTTGGGGTTACCTCTAGGATATAATCCACAATCCGTCTGTTTTTGCACAGATGACTGCGTATTTTAGTGGCAGCACAACCTAAGGTCTGGGGCATGGCTCGTAAGCACACACACACACATGCATGCACACACATACACGCACACATGCACACATGCATGCACGCACATATATGCACACGCACACACACATGCACGCACAAATCATGTTCAGAGTCTCTGTGGGTTTAGAAAAAATAAAATGATGGAGAACTGACTTTCTATTTCAGAATCCTTTTATAAAGTGGTCACCTTCGGAGCCGTGTGATGCTCTTACCTCCTAATGTGTTGTGTTTATTGCAGGATGGTGTAGAGACCTTGTGCTAATTATTTAATGCAAGTATATGCCCCTTTTATTTACCATGTGGTATATGCTCCATCCACGGGTGGCCTGCCTGTCACACACTCGGGTACCACTCCCTAAAACAGAAGCTTCAAGGAACAAAAGGGGGCATGAATTTATCCTTAATGATAAAAAGTTCAACTCTTTCAAGAAAGGCATTCTAAGAGCTGAATCAAATATTTGATTTTTCACTAAACTACAAAACGAAAACTGCTTTTAACAAAGGCTGTAGTTAGAGCCAACCGAACAAGGACTTTAGGAGGACTTTCTACTATTGTCTAAAGTCCAATTTGAAATCACTTAACTTGTCACCTTAGGGGCTTCATCTATTGATTGGGCATCAATATTTAATCCTCTATTTCTGAAGAAATCGCAACATCATATACCATCTTCAGTACTTCTTAAAAAATCAACTTCTAGTGTCTATGCTTAGAATATAACTTTTAAGATTTTGCTCTTTTAGAGAAAGCACTTTCTGCTAAGATATGTTTTCTGTCGAGTGGCATTTTGGAGCTACATATTGGTTTAACTTCTCTTTGGATTCTTATTTTAACCTCTGTGCTCATAAAAGATCAAAATGTTATTTATTTTGCCCTTCTCAAGCTTTACAACCCATCTGCCCCTTTGGGTTTTAGCCGGTTCCCCGTGAGCTTGGGGATCTGACATGGTCTCAGATGTCCAGCTGGGTGGGTAGTAAGTTGTCACATCTTACCAATATCAAGGTATGTGCTTACCTGTCTGTGTGAAAGACAAGGTTTCATATTTATTTGCATTGAAAGACTTAAGGTGAGCCAGGTTCTTATTTTCTTAGTGTTCATTTGGGGCTCCATGGTATATGTAAAAAAAAGAAAATGTGTAGAAACGAGTTTATATAGGAACCAAACCACCATTTAGTTAAAATGTAGTTTTGAAAGATTTTATACATACAAAGTAACATCAGTTCTCTTGTGTGAAGCCATATATATATGTTCATAGAAATAATATTCAAAGGATATCCAATAATATATCCACAATGACTATTTTTGGTGTTAGAAGTATAGATAAATTTGATTTTCTTCATTTTTAAAATTTTCTTTATAATCATAAGATGTGTAAAATTATTGGCCCATACTACATTTAAATGTGTTTCCACATGTTCCTAAATTTGCCTTCAATTATCTCCGTCTGGGCTGCAACTGCACCCAGAGGGACAAGGACACAAAGCGTCACTATAGTGCCTCTCCCTGGAACGTCACATCATATATGTAGATTTGAGGAGAACGCGTGTGGTGTGTGTGTCCACTTGCATGTACGTGAAACAAAAGCATCGCATGCCTGACTGACATAAAACAAGAGGTTGAAAGCGAAACATGCTTGCGTCTGCCGCTTCTCCCCAGTGCTCTGTCTGCTCTTCCCCGTCTGTTTGGCGGCCGTAAGGACACGCTTGCAGCAAGACACTGGCCTGGTCTCTATGGGTAGAGCCTGTGAGAATAACTCCTGCATAATAGAAAACCTATTTCTGTTAATGACCATGTTGGGGTGATACATTTGTGTAGATGTGCCGCCGATAAAGGATTTCAGAACATCTGGAAATGTCAGGTACAACCAGGGAAACCCTGGTTTCTGGGCAGCGTATCTGAATTCCAGGAGAAAACATGTCCACCCTTCTCACTAAGCACCCGTGGCTGGACCTGGCCCCAAATGAACTACAGGAGAGTCGTCCCCTTCCTCTGGTTTTAGAAGTCTGGTGTTCCTAGATTGGCACAGCTGCCCTTTCCCTTTCATGAATTAAGCACTAGGGCAGAACGAATGGGAACTTCTTCCTTTATAATGAAAGGAAAAATCTGCTAGTATTTCTTAAGAACCCATTGTATTCTGCAGCTCTTGATTTCATATTCTACGTGTAGATGGTTCTTGAGCCTCTCATATTGGTTTGCACGTCCTGAAACATGTCGTATTCTCAGCTGTTGCATACAAGTTCACCAGTACTCCATCTCTCTAGACTACGACAAAGTTTTCACGTTTACCTTTACTCAGAAACTGGGAGCTGGCTTCAGCTGTGTGACTGCAAAGTTGGCCCCCATATTTTTCTCTTTTCTGCAGCCTCACCCTTTTGTAGAAATCATTTCGGGGTTCTCCCAATCTGGTCTTGAGTTTGACGCTTAACTCCTTTTGGCAAATGGAGTGTAGCAAACTGATGCAAACCGAAGCTTAAAAGGCATTTGTGTGATTAGGTCTGACCCGCTGGCCCTGCCCCCTGCCACTGCCAGGAGAGGGACCTGCCAAGATCAGCCCAAAGTCCCGGGAGAAGGGTGGGAGAAACGAGGAGACTGGAGTTGCCATCGTCAGTCAATCCGATGAATCCTCCGTATGTTCAGCCGTCAACTTCCAGAACGTGAGCGAGCTTCCTGAACACCAGAAGTGCCACCCACCACCCACAGCCTATACTTCCAGCTGGCATACTTGGGACCTGAGCAAAAGTTTATTATCTTATGTGGCAGAAGCCTGCGGTTGTTCCACACGTAGCACAATGATGATACTATGTAACACGGCAATCGTACTGTCTCGCCAAAGTGCTACTTGAACAGAAACCTTACATCATGGCGTTTACTTTGAGACAAAGTAGCAATTGGAAGTTACCGGTGATGAAAAAGCTAATAGAATATTGGAAAGTGGTGAGGAAAATGTTACAGAGAGCTGAGAAAATGGCAACTCTAGTTAAATAGTTGAAAAGACTTGGTACTTTATAAAATTTAAAAAAAAATGAAATGTACCTAATGGCATTTTGGATTTGTATGGGGGCATTGTGAGCAAACCATAGCCTCCTGTCTCTTATTGCTACGTTTGAGAAGATACATCAGGAGAGATATATAATCAATAATGAGCTGGCCAATTTTGAGGCATAATTCAAAGAAACAACTACATAGAGTCTAAAAATCCTAGAATTTGGGGCTGTTGGAAAATAAGCCTGCTTCTCTTCTTCCTCCTCTCCAGCAAAGAAAATTGTTTCAAGTTAAAATGTAGCCTCAGGGTAAAAATGAAATCAATGATTTCTCTTGTTAAGTCATCTGAAAGAACCATGCTGATGTCTAGTAGATCCTCCTAGCAAAAGGAGACAAAGTGTTCTAGGAACGGGACTGTGCTGTTTCATAGCAGCCTGGTCCACCCACGGTAGCTCTGATTATGTCTGGAAAGGGAAGTGTTAAAACACACATGCACACACACACACACACACACACTCAGATAAGGCTTTGGTACATGAAAAACCTCAATTCTGAAACAGAAAAATCCTGCATGGATTTTTAGTTGTTTTTCACTTTATTTTTATTTTTTTACTTTTTAAAGTGGTTGTTCTGGCAAAAAACAGCAAACAATAGATTAAAACTGTTAAAATATAGGAAGATTTCTGGACCCAAACCTTGCTGTGGCGGAAAGCTGTACAGAAGACATGTTTTCCAATGTCTTTATGGAAGAAGCAGAGGCCACATCCAAGGGCAGGGACAAGACCCATCTCCAGATGAAGCAGGACTTTCAACACTTGCTCCTCAGATTTCAGAATCACCATGGACCAGCGACACCTACGTGTATTCGGTTTTTCTTTCCAAATGAAAATGTTAATTATGGCTAAAACATTATTTCTCTTGCCATTGTATATTTGGTGTTTTGGAGGCAAATTCCTTGTCTTTTTACTTCATAGTTATTTGGATGAAGAGGAAGGAAACATGGATCTAAAATAAGTCACAAGATCCTGGACACCAAACTTAATATATGCAGAGATTTGGGTAGACCCAAGGGGTGGGTCTAAGCATTTTTCCCCAATGGGAGGAAAGTGAGTACTCGTGGGCAGAAAACTGACTACAGTGGATTGAAACAACTGTGCCTTCGCAGAGCCCGTGCCCTTTGCAGGGAACGTTGCAGGGACTTTCCTCCTTGGACTGGCCTCGGTCTCAGTGCTGGCTTTGGCCAAGCAAGTATGATGCAAGACGATGCGGGAGAAGTATTTGCACAATTGGATTTGCTCTCACTCTTGGCAAGATTCATCATTATGGGCAAGACATACCCAAGCTACTCCTTTCATGCTAGGAGGGAGATTAAAGGTCACGTGTAGGCCGATGCATAGGCTCACACCCATAATCTCAGCACTCTGGAAGGCCGAGGTGGGAGAATCGCTTGAGGTCAGGAGTTTGAGACCAGCCTGAGCAAGAGTGGAGACCCTGTCTCTACTAAAAATAGCAAACTTAGCCAGGTGTGTTGCTACACACTTGTAGTCTTAGCTACTCGGGAGGCTGAGGCAGGAGGATCCCTTGAGCCCAGGAGTTTGAGGTTGCTGTGAGCTAGGCTGACGCCACGGCACTCTAGCCCGGGCTACAGAGGGAGACTCTGTCTCAGGAAAAGAAAAGAAAAAAAAAGGTCCTGTGTGGCAGAGACAATCATCAGAAATTTGACCTAAAACAGCCTAGACCATAAGAACTGATACACACAGGCGTTAAGCATTGAAGTAATGAATGATTGACACATATTCAGACCTTCCTTTAAAAAGTAACATGCCAGAGTTGGCTTCAACAGACTCTAGTCTTTAATAAGAAACACAATCCTGAAAATCACTCTGCAAGTCTAGCCTGAAGCTTGTGCTATGAATATGTGTCTTGTCTGTCTGTGTTTTGGGGCAGGAGTGAGGTTTCAGGATCAAATGCATTCTCAGGCAACTTAGATCATTTTCTCCGGGTTACTAATTTGGAGAGAGAAAAATTCTGGGACTACTTTCTAAGGAGATCCTGAGCTAATGCATTGTGATTTAATGATGCAGCACATACCTCTGTGACCCTATGCCTATCCACTGATTGAAAATGTCACCAGAATAGACTGTATATGTGTGGGAAAAGAGGAGCTGGTGTCGGATTTGCTGGTATATACTTGTGAAAACCAATTTACTTGAGGAATAAACAGGGTATCATTTAATTTAAGTGGAACAGCAAATGCAGTCTAGCAATTTTTCTGACTATGGCTTCCATCTTCTAAAATCTAAAAATAAGAATTACATTTTCATCAGTAAAAGGCATGAGAGGAGAGGAAGCTGGAATTTTCAATTTGTATGCACACTAAGTAGTCACTTCATCCTAAAGCTATAATTGAAATTCTTTTATATGGTAAATTCAGAATAATTACTGAGCTAGAATATAGTAAATACAGCAGCCAACGAAGTTCTATGAAAACAAAAACTTAATTTTCAGTTTTTATCACATAGTTAATATTTGGCCTTTTATGAATAAGACTTTAAATGTCTCCAGTGAGTGGCAGAAACTGTGTTCCAGCTGCGGTTGTTTTTTCTCCACCAGTAGGATAGAGTTGCTCTTTCAAAGTAGGAAACGTACGAAGAGCATATTTGGCTTAATATGTGATTATTTCTCTCCCGATAACAAAGGCTGAATAATTTTAGAGGAAGAAGTTTCATTTCTGGCGACTTATCAGAGTTTTTCCTCCAGAGCAGCCTTTCAGTTTTATTTTCTTATTTTGTCACATCTAACTGAATTCTTTAAAATGGCTTTATCGAAAGGTCAGCTACCTTTGCTATCCAATTTAATTTTATCTACAAAACTTTGTGACTTTGGATTTGGATTAGTGATGGGTAAAGATAAGTGTAATGTCACAGGCATTTGCACCTTGGCCGCCAGAAATACATTGCTAACCAGCGGGGATTTGCAGCGCGCTGGCTGGAGACCCAGTAATGAGGGGAAATGCCCTCTGACAGTTAACCTCCAAACTTAACTGTTAATGGATCAGTGTAGGAAAAAATGTGCAGTCACTTAAAAGCTGTGAGTAGACTTCCAGCCCAGCCAGACGTGTCCGTGTGCTGAATAAGGGAAGGACACGAGAAAAGGGACGCAGAAGCAAATATTTCTGGTGACATCAAGAGAAAGGAGCCTTGAAAAGTGGATTTTTCATTTTCTAATCTTATCTGCACTAACATCTCTACAGTGGAGTAGATGTTCAAGCTACTTAGCTTTGGTGCCATTAATAAAATGTTGCCCACTCTTCCCCTTTGTTCCGATTTCATGCTCAACAAATGTTTGGTTTCCATTTAGCTTCCCACATAGGGCTTCCAGTAGGAAGAGAAGGTGGGTCTTTGTTGCACAAGCCTGTCCGTCTACAGGACAACATTATTTTTCCTTCTATGTTGATACTGGTCTTTTGTTTTTCCTTATCAGTCTTGCGAATATATCTTCTGAATTGGATCTCCTAAGTGTGCTGGTAAAATCAAGTTATTTTATTTGTTCTGTTGTATTTCTGCCTGCAAGACCACATTCCAGGGGCCTTTAGTAAATCCTGTCCCCTCTCCAACCCCTGCAGAGGAGGGGGGATCCCTCCTCTCCTCTTCCAGCCTCTGGGGGCTCTGTCGATCCCTGGCCTGCGGGCACACCACGCTGATCTCACCCTCCGCCGCGACATTTCCTTCTCTTTCGTGCATCTGTGTCTTTCCGCTTAGGGTTTTTATGAGGGAACTTGTCCTTGGATTTAGAGCCCACCTGGGTAATCCAGGATGATGTTATCTCAAGACCCCTAACATCTGCACAAACCTTTTTTCCATAAAAGGTCACATTCATGGGGTCTAAGTATTAGGATGTGGACAGGTCCTTTGAAGAACCACTAGCCAACACGCGACACCAATTTTATGGTAACCATCTTTCACCATTGTGAATTAACTTATTTGTTACTATTGCCAGTACAGAAACTTTCAAATCCTCCCACAGCAGATAATGCCCCCTGGGTGGACTCTCCATGCTTGATTTAGAATCATTCCCAGGACGTCTCCAGGGTCTTGCTCCATCCGAAAGCCTCTCGGGGAAACAGGTGGAGGTAGGGTGGATTCAGGTTGAGTCCTGCCTGATCTGTCATCAGGGACTGTCTGTTATTGGAGGAACATTTTTATTTGGAATGTAATGGGAAAATCATTAACACTTATGATATTGCTAATTATACAAATCAATAATAAGCACTGCATTATCATTAATCCTACATTGAAGTTGTCATCAATGTGTCTTTTATGATGAAATTAGAAAATATATTCCATGGAACAAGTGTTTCTATATAAAACTTTTATACTAAAAGGCAATGTTAGGTTAATAAAAACATTGAACTTTTATTCCTTGCCTTATTGGAACGTCAGTTACCTTGGAACTTAAAGTAGTTATTTGGAAAGGACGGGTTTGGATAATAAGTGTTAGGAGACAACAAAGATCTTTTCCTCAAAAGTTATTTTGAACCACTGAGTAGAAAATCCAGTCAAGGGCCGTTTCCAAAGACAAACTGAACTCGTAACCTGGATCAATTTGTCGATGAGGCTGGAACTGTCATCAGTAGTTCTGATCAGAATTTCACAAATATGGGTCTAAATTTCTCTGTGAAGAAACCTAGTAAGAGAAGATGGTGGAGCAGGATTTAGTTTCTGCAGCCTCACATCCGATGGGTCACAGTTGTGCAGACAGGGAGAGTTTTAAAATGCGACCAGGACCATGAGTTCTTTTCCTACCTTAAAACTGTGGCTTAGAGACAGAACCTCTGATCATCGGGCCTCCCTGGGACGGAAACCAGGGCTGTACAAATACCAGATGTCTTGAGAGCTGTGAGGACACACCTCGCTTCTCAAGTCTAAGTGCCTGCGTGTGAGTGCGTGAGCAGAATCAGTCACACCCCCGTGCAGGTGCTTCCGCCAGCTCCCAGGCATTGACATGTTTAGACAAAGAATATTTCAAAAATTATAAACTTCTTTCAGGCAAAAAGAGAAAAAAAATAACATTGCCAAAAGCAATTTTGGTGAGGAAAGATGTATTTGGAAAAGCTGGTAACTAGATGTCCATGTGTGCACAGAGGCAACCGTGAAGATGTGGAGATTAATTTTAGGACACACTCAGAGAGGCCATTAGCTAATTTCCCTTTCTACAATAATGAAACTCAAAAGAAATTTTAAAAAAACGTGAAGAAAATAGCCCATGCTGTGGCATAACGTTTGTACTTGTTTGTAATCCTCGTAATCTGAGTGTGGACACATTCGGCCATGTGGTCCCCTCCAAGTTCCTGCGGCGGAGTGGGACTGGGCAAGGCAAGTGGCGGGTTTGCAAGGAACCGCGGGAATAATAAACGCTCGTGCAAAGCTGGGGAGGGTTTAGGTAGAGTCTACGACCCTCACGAAGGCACACAGTAGGCAGCTGTCGGTTCTCACCGTAGCTGACGTAAAAATGGTGCTTAATGGAATGTTCATCACTGAGGATTTCCTAATTTAAAATATTTTAAAAAATCATAAAACCAACATATTTTCTTTGGTGTCTACTGTTTTTCTTTCGGTGTAGTTCACCTGTCTCTCAGTTTTCCGATTTATTTTGAGCACTTGTTCACTTGAGCAATAGGAAATATTCAGCAAAGGAATGGCAAAATATTTATTTTGGGTGGATGTCAACTTCTTGTATGTTAAAAAAATATATATAGAATTTATTCTAGGAAACCAGGGGTCAATTAACTCAGTAATATTTTTAATTAGTGATATAAAATCAGGGATAGCAGGAAATGTAGATATCATTTGTGGCATATTTTTTATTCTTTTCTTCCACTATTAAGAAAGGGGACTATATCGGTTATAACATTTCCATGTATAATTAATTTGTGTGAATTCAGTGCACTTTTTTTCTTTTTCTCTCAGCACAATGTCCTCAAATAGGTTTTCCAGGCTTTCAGTTCTTTCTTCTCCTGTGCGGATCCCTGTAATTCGACTGTTAGTTCACTTCACATAGTTCCATGTCGTTCTCGGTGATGGCTCCGACTTTTTTGCGAGGTCTGTTGGGGAAGTATCCAACCAGTGTTAATATAACAAGAACGGTTTGTGCAACACGAATGTAACCTGCCAGCCAAGGACAGTGGACTGGGGTGCACACTGTGAACAATGACGCCCTCACCATATGAGTCAACGGGCCCTAGACGCCGCTGAGCGAGCACGTGCACTGTGTGGCCATCACGTTCAAAATGACTGCATGAGTAGAGCAACGAATCTGCATCAGATTTTGCGTTAAGCTTGAACATTACTCCGTGGAAGCTATTCAGATGATTCAGGCTTTCAAGGATGATGCAACGTGTGCAGCACAAATAAAAGTGTGACACAAACACTTCAAAGATGACTGAGAATCTGTTGAAAGTGACCCACATTCTGGAAGGCCTGCAGCAAGCAGAACACCTGGGAATATTGGATGCATTAGGATAAGAGACGCTGGGAGACCTGTGAGGGTCCCAAGATGCCTGCTGTGAGGGGGACTGAGGCCTCATTGTCCTGTGTACGATGTTTCTTGTCTCTTGTGTCGTCTTCAGTACTGTCTCTTTTTCCTATTACCTGGCTGGAGGGGAACCCCGCACGGCACGTCCAAGCTCTGGGATCACCCACGTTCTCCCCACAGCTCTGTGGTTGCCGAGGTGCTTGGGCTCGTGGGGGTGGAAAGGCTCCCAAGTAACTTGGTAGCCCACTGACCCCCGAAGGAGTGTGGGAGGGAGAAACGGACCCCCCCCCCAACCCCTCACTGGGCTCTTAGCCTCTCTGGGTTTGATCCTCATTGATATCCTTTTTTCCTTTTTCAACATTTCTAAGTATATCTGATTGAAGTTTCTTGAATGCAGCCTTATTTGATTACAGCTAGATTAATGCAGCTTCCAACACGAAAATGTTCCCCACCCCTCCACTGGTTGAATAAACTTATATTTGATAGGTGAGACTTTGGGCATCAGACAGATTAATCATTAAATAAATATAATAGTATCATTGAGATAAGTTTTTTTTTAATCATCCTACCGCAAAACAGAAAACATAAATGCATTCTACATCTTCCAGAATAATTCAGTTTCTTATTTTGTTATGTCCTGGTTTTCACACATGAACTACTTTTCTCTTTATATTTAAAATAAATCTCAATCTGACAAAATTCTATAAGTTCTTATGTCCCTAGAAATTTATGTTATTAAATAGAGAATTATGCCAATTCAATTTCCCTGACTTTATGGTTCCTGGGTCCTTTTTCTCGCATCAGGGGGTAAAAATATTTTGCCTGATTTCGTAAAGATTGCAGATTTTAAATTGTGGCATAAAACAGGTAACAGACACCATTTACTTTGGAATTCTGTAATGTGAATTAAAAATGAGGGTCTGAGGTTGATAGTTCTTATATGGCCTCCTTTCACAGAGACTTTAATTTATTAGAGAGATAATTATTTGACCTAAATATTTGAAAACAATTTCAAAATGTTCAATAGTTAAATTTAAGCTCATTTTACCTTCGTGGCTGACTAAGAGTTAGATTTAAAGAAGAGGAAAATGAGAAGGAAGATAAATCATTTGCAAACAATCTTCCACACTGCAGGTTCACCTACAGGTGTATGAAAAGTCTGTTGTTTCTTGCACACACCTTTGCAAACACAGAAAAATTAACACGCCCAGGCATTTTTCTAACTGCCTGAGGAATATCGTCCATGTGTGCTTTAAAAAACAATTGCACAGAGTGGAGTATGATTCCTTGATGTTCTTCTTGTCAGGGGGTGGTGGGGGGGACTGGGACTTATAAAACCATTGGTTTCCGTAAACACTATCATTCTATTTTGCACATTAGACTGCTGCCACAGCACCTATAGCTCTCTGTGAGTTTGTCTTATGTGCTTGCCACGGGCCACAACTGGGACATCCCCCCTCATGGCCTCACTCAGTGCAGCTGAGCTGAGCACCTTTGAATGAGTGTGATAGGAGCTGAGCTTTCATGCTGGACCTGGAGGGACGTTGGGAGGCCCTACAGATTGGGAAGCAGGAAGAGAAGACTTCCGAGAGGGCGTGGCAGGTGCAGAGGCCAGTAGGAAGAGGGAGAGAGTGTTAAGGGACACGACTGGGGAGTGGAAGAGATGAGGCTGTAGGACCACCTTGGCCGACAACTTGCTCTTTAATTCATGGGAAATCATAAATCCCATGCAAGAGCCTGTGAGCTGGAGAGGGGTGTAATCTACATTTTAGATGTTTAAATAGGAATAGGTTCCGAGAAGGGCAGGAAGGAGGGGAGGGATCCAGGAAGGCCAGGGAGTAGGTGTCTGGGAGAACTTCGTTCCCCACATGCTCAGAACTCTGTCCTCACACCTCGGGGTCCCACCTTCCCATTACAGAACCTCACAGGC
Organism: Lemur catta; assembly: GCF_020740605.2. Taxonomy (NCBI): domain Eukaryota; kingdom Metazoa; phylum Chordata; class Mammalia; order Primates; family Lemuridae; genus Lemur; species Lemur catta. The sequence goes on from NC_059145.1 coordinate 48,141,796, forward strand.
TTGGAATTCCAGGCTGTGATTGTGGAAAAAAATTATCAGATGAGACATTCATTTGGTGACGGTGGGTTAACATGGCAAGGCACATCCTGTTAAACAAACAGCGGTAACAAACCATGGGTTTCTTTGGGAGAAGATGAGCAACATTTCAACTATTGTTTTATTTTTTAGGATTTCCGTACATTTTAAACACTGGCAATTGCTCTGTAATTTTCACAGCAGGGATTCCTAAATGTTTGCTTTTAAAGTTACATGTTACATATTATGACAATGCCTTGGGTTTTTTTCTGAAGCACGAAGTAACATAAAAGTTCAGATTTTATAACAACGTAAGATGTGATTACGTATTTTACTGCTGTTGTAGTCTAAGTCCATCCAACCCACGGCAACTAAAGTGTGAAATACGCCTCAGAGGCAGGATAACTCACTAACAACATCCGCCCGTGATCAGAGTCTGACAGTAAACTTACATTAGATTTCCTATGAAATATCTGCATCTTAAATCCAAGGAAGACTCAATTGAGTTACCCCCTTCTGTATTAGAATGAAATTCAGTTTGATTTAGCTTAATTAAATTATCCACAGTCAATTGTATGAAGATTTAAGTACTTCAACTCTCTCTTCATGGTTAAACCTAAAACAGCAAAAGCAACAGGCACAGCAATAAAACTTCCAAAACAACAAAAGAAAATGCTATAGTACGAGGACGTTGGGCAAAGTCTGAAACTGTGTGTTTCTGCAGGTTGATCTAGCCCGGTTATGTAGGCAGCTCTCGTTCTAGCCAAAGTCACACCAATGAATTTTAAAAACGGGATCAATTCGGAATCTCTAGCACACATCTGTGGGTGACTAGACTAGGTGATCTTAGCAAAATTTCTGAACTGAAGAAATGACTTTTCTGTTCTTAGGTGGCAACTGGATTTCTCCAAATCACTGGGTTTTTCTTACTTAACTCAGTATGTTGTCAGCATATGACATTCAATAGAGATCAAAAGTCCACTGTCTCAGGAGTTGGGTAGCCTGGGCTTAACTTCAGTTGTTAGCACTGTGTGACCACAGAAAATTAGGTAAAACCCTTAAAATAATTTTAACCTGCAAAAGTAGATATGATATCTACTCTTAGTGATACATGTATATATAAAATATATGTTTTTTTTATCCACTGTGACAATCTCTTCCTTTCAGTTGGTGTATTTATGCCATGCACATTTAAAGTGATTATTGATGTATGTGGAACAACATTCACTGTGTTTGCAAATGTTTTACATTTGGTGCATTTTTTTCTGTCTTTTCCACTTCTCTACATCTGAAAACCTGATCTGGTTTTCACTGAACATTTAATATAATGCTATTCCATGGCATCTCTTAGCACATAAATATATTTATTTAAATTTTTATTTTAGTGGTTTCCCTAGAGTTTAAATGTATGGTTTTAACTGACCAAAGCCCTCTTTCATATAACTATCATTTCAAGTGCAGGGCAAGTGTCTTGCATTGTTCATTCTTCCTCCAGATCTTATTCCTCTGACTCATCCGTGTGTGGTCATCCTCCAGCGCATCGCCTTGCTCTTGTGTCAGTGAGTTCAGGCTGCGGCACCCGCTGCTAACACCTCATTGTGAGCATTAGGATTTCAACATATGGATTTTGGGGTCACAAACATTCAGCCCATGACACTGCTTTAAACAGCTGTCTTTAGATCACTCAGACTAAGAAAAATAAAAGACTACGTGTTACCTTCGTGGATTCCTTTGTCAAGCTCTTCCAGGTTTCTGGCCTATATCAGATTCCCTCTGCCTGGAAAAATTTCTCTTAATGTTTCTCATAGGGCAAACACACTGGCAATGGATTCTGTCATGTTTTATTTGTCGGAGGAAGTCTGCAGTTCTCCTTCACTTGTGGAGGATAATTTCACTGCATATATCATAGAATTCTCTGTCGGTGCTTTTTCCTTTAGGGCATCAAATAGTTCCCTTTTCTCTCTTCCTGCACGTGTGGATTCTACCAAGTCCACCGTGATTCTTCCCACTGCTTCTCTGGAGCTAGGGTTTGTTTTATCCCATTCTGCTTTCTTTCAAGATGATCTGTTCGATTTGGTTTTTGCGGCTGTTGTGCACGTGGAGTTGGAGTCCAGTGTTGCTGAGATGGGAAAGATCTGGGGTCCCAGCTGGTATCGGGTTATTTCGCTCAGTGATTTCCTTGCTGTCTCCTATTCACTTCTGCCTCTGTGCCTAACTTCCTGTTTTGATGCTGTCAGAAATTACCATGTTGAATTCTTACGATGCCATACTACAAGAATCCTATCAGAAATTAACTGTTGGGATGACTGGGAATTTAAACCGGGGACTATTGAGAGAACAGTACCATCACGCGTTTTCTACTCTCAGTGTCAACTGCCACCTCATCTCTGGAACATTCCAAGCTCACGAGAGTGCTCTTCCCAGCCCTGTGACCTCAGGATGGAAGTGGACTCTCCACACTCGATGTGGACCAGATGCTTCGGTCTGCACTGACCCAGATTCACCAGAATTCCAAGGACCAGGAAGGGAAAATCTGCAACCCAGCTCGGCATCCACCAGCCGTGCTGCTTCCCCCGCAGACTGTCTCCTGCTAATCCCCATCCTGAAACCCTCCGACATCCAGCCCACATTTCTCTCGATGAGTCCTTATGTTCCTACGCCCTTCTCGGAACTTCTGTGCCCTCGTGGTGCTCCAAATAATATCTGTCAGTCGACATAATATTCTGAAAATGTGCGTGTTTTAACCTTGTCAAGTGGAGTGGCATTTTGCACAGGGATTTGTTTCTAAAATCACCATATGTGTTTAATATGACTGCATTGTTTCCCATAAGATATAATACAAAGCACAGCGGTGCTTCAACAAATAATTTCTAGTAGCATAATTAACACTCATGGAGCTCTGACTCTGTGCCAGGTGCTGGGCTAGTGTCTTGAGAAGTAGTGTCATCGTGGTCCCCTTTTCAGTGTTTAGAGGAGTCTCCCAGAGGTTATGGGACCATGCGGTGCAGTGACACAGCCAGGGGCCTCCCTCTGCAGGTCACACGCTCAGCCACAGGCCTTTGACGTGGGCCCCCAGGCGGTGCGTCCCTGAGGGCAATGAGAACTCTCTCTTTAGTGGCCCTGGGGTGAGATCAGTGATTAGGTCACCACCCGCAACGTTTGTGCCAAATATAGTTTAGGATTTTTATCCCAGACTGCCCCGTAAGAGCCCTGATATTTTCTTGTTTAGAAATAGTTTGAGAATTGCACATTTGTCATGATGCAAGCTCAACCTCTTTCATCTTGCATCAAAAGATGCCCATTACTGAGTTTAATAAACACATCAGCCCAGTGCTCTGGGAGCCCTCAGAGCAGCAGGTGCTACAAATAGCACCTTCCTACTGGGGCTGTGGTGATGTGCACAGGCGTGACTTGAAAAATAGTGCTTTGTAAAACAAACAAAAAAAAACCCCAAAAAACAAACCAGGTCAGTTGCTTTTAAAAAATATCTTAATGAAATATATAATATATACAGACCCATGTAACATACATAGAGAAATTAAAGAATGATAATAGAGAAATATACATGTTTACTATCCAGCATCAGAATCTACGTTTTTCTTTTTAAATGTTTCTTAAGAAAAAACAGAAAAACAAACAAAAAAAGACTTAAACTCTTCTTCAGCCCTTATCTTCAGGAGTTAGGTCTTCACTGAACAAATTAACAGCTCTTCACGAGGTCACACTCGGGCACAGCTTGGCACTCGCCCAAAACCATCTGAAACGGAAGAGTGGAATTAGAATTAAGTAGACTCTCCATTTTCAGAGAAAAGTAGGAAGTTCCGAAAGAACAAGTTCCTTCAGGGGAGTGCAGTAATTCTTTTCATAAGAGGAAGCAATAATGTATTTTGCTTTCCGAGGAGTCAAACACGATCTGTGTATTAAATGAATCTGTGGAGTTGGAGAGCAGGGTGGGTGCAGGTCTCTGCAGAGGGAGGGAGGAGGCCAGACAGCTTGCTCAGCACATAGTGGACCTGGGATCCAAGTGAATTGCAAAGGTATTCTGTATATATTATTATACATATATTCAATATATAACTTATCATCAGGGGCTGGCTTTCAGCTTGAGAAAACCAGAAAGCTTCTTCTAAACACATCAAGAGTTATTTTAGTTTTTCAGTGAGGGACTCGCATCACACAACCTCGTAAGAATGAGGCATTAGCCCAGCATGCCCAGTTCTTACCTGATAACGTTCAATGTCACTGTACAGACACGAATGGAACTCAGACCCGGCTCTGTTGCAGACTGAGTGGGTTATGTTGGGGCAGGTCAGTTAATCCCTCCCAAGTCCATCTCCTCCTGTGGCAAGATGACAGATGTGCACTTGGTGGCCCCGGCGTCTGTTCCCGCCCAGGCCCGCTGCTCCCTTTCTGCCTCTAGGTTTTGCTGGTCTTGCAGCCCGTGCCTGCTCCTCAATCCCCTGGACAGACCCCCAGTGTCTGTCCATCCTCGTGTTCGCTGCACATTAGGGGAAACGTGCTCATTATTTATTTGTTTTTTCCCTTCAGGTAGTTAAAAAAATTAAAAATCAAGATTCATCAAAAGTGCCACCAGCAGTGCATGAGTGTTCCTGTCTCCCCGCATCCACACCAACATGTGTTGTTATGGGACTTTTTGATAAAGGCCATTCTCACTGGAGTTAAGTGATATCTCATGGTGGTTTTGCTTTGCATTTCCCTGATGATTAGAGATGTTGAGCATTTTTTCATGTTTGTTGGCCATTCTTTTGTCTTCTTTTGAAAATTTTCTGTTCATGTCCTTTGCCCACTTTTTGATAGGGTTGTTTGATTTTTTCTTGCTGATTTTCCTGAGTTCTAGGATGTATCTGGTGTCAGGGACATGGCTTGGCACGTTCCCATGTGTCAGGTCGCCTATTTCTCTGAGTGATGCTGGGGTGAAGTTGCTGATTTATGGGGAATGGGGGGGCTCTTGCTCTCCTTGCTTCTGTTCTCCCCATTTGGACTAGTTTTCAAGAGTTTTGGGGCTGCCTCACCTGACACTCATGAGCCGTGAAATGCTGTCTCCCGTGGGCTCAGGAGACCACACCACAGAGTTCTACTTGCCGGGCCATCACTTCAATCGGAACATCCTAGAAGGTTGCTCTACCGCCGCTGTCAGCACTTGGCACCCTCGCCTCTACCCTTCCCTCAGTTTCTCATCATTCAAGCACAGGTCATAGCTATCAAAATGACCAATTTTAGATGACTAAGGGATCCTACCTACCACCCATATGAACATTCCGGCTACCAAATTATAAACAATGAAACACTTTTATACATAAAATCTATTTGCAAACAAACTTGTTTTCCAACATCAGTTTTATTTTTGGCAGATATTAGACACTTCATCACCTCCCGAGACAATTCCCAGATACCCTCTGTCCCACTAGCTCTATACTACAAATTTATGTGACACTATCATTTAGTATTTAATCCTTCTGCATGTTTAGTAGAAACTTTTATGTCATTTAACATCTCTTCCCATATGGTGTATGGGAAACTATAAGGTCCTTGAAGAAGGCAATATTTCATCTTATCTTTATATGGTACATAATATAATGCCCTATTCCATAAAAATTTATAGTTTACTTAATAAAAAGATGCCCGTTATTCATATTCAAACGTGGATTCAAATGCCAGCCACCGTAGATCTTATACCTCCTTGCCCATATCTAGAAGTGATGGATCAGAAAATATCCCGCAATCCACCTACTAGTGAAAGACAAAAAATTAAGTGACCTAAATCACAAAGCAAAATGGGCCTGGGTGCCTAAGAAAAATTGCTATAAACATTCCAATTAAATTTTCCAATTCTTAATGTACATGAATGCTGATTACAGGTAGTGGCGGTGTCAGGAAATAGGCACCGTTCGTAACTTAGATGGAGTTTCTGAGGGAAAGCACCCGTCTCCTCATACTGGCCTTCAAATCAGCACATCTAGAACATAATTCACAGACAAAGTTAGAAAAACAATTGATAAATTTTTCATCTTTTAATTTGTATTTAATTTAAGAATAAAGTATTAAGAATTGAATTAAAATATATGCAGACAATACTATGGCATTATTGCTAGTGAATATTTCAGACACAATCTCTGGGCTGGTGTATTTTCATTTTCTAGAAGCTCTCTGCCTTTCTTTCTTATTCCTCTCCTTTGGTAATATTTGTGTACATGTTGTGTACAAGGCATGGTGACAGGCGAACAAGCAGGACAGGACAAGCAGGACAGAGAAAGGTCCTGTATTCCAGTGTGCAATGATGACTTCTTTTTCAAAGAAACTAATTTCAACTAATCAAAAGGCTATTTCTTCCTGTCTCCCTTTGTTCCTGTTTCAGCCCTTCCTCTCATCCTTTTGCTCCGTCACTGAACTCGTCTTTTGTCACTCTTCTCCCACCAAACCCTAATCTACACATAAAGCAACAAAAAGCGCTTTGCTTCTGCCAGAGGAAGAATCCCTCTCTGCTGTGGGAAGACCAAAGGAAGAGGAGCCCCAATGCCCTCGAACGTGAGGTTGCTGGGGGTCCTCTGCGTCGGCTGACGGAGGCGGCTCTGCTGGGCCCACGTTGCGCCTGACATTTCACCACCGTCAGGCAAACATTATTCTTTCTCCTGCCATTTGTTTAGTGAGCAATGGACTCGGTGCTGTGTGATTTACATACGTCTCCCTCTCTTCCTGGTGGCTCAGGCTAAGTTATTACCCAGATATTCCAATTTAGACACAGGAAAGGGGACAGGTGACAAACCCCAGTGCTGTGCCACCAGCAACAAAGCCCCATTCGTCATTCCCCGTGTCGTGCAGGGTTCAGGCTCCTAAGAGAACGCGACTGCTCCGTCAGCCAAAATGGCTTTAGGCTTTTTGGTATTTCCAATTGTATTTTAAGGAAATGGATTTTTTTTATTTAAGGACTGATGTGGGCAGGAATATTTAGCTATTACTGCTTAAAAATAAATATATTGCTGCATCCTGTGTCTTCCCGTGGAGTGGTCACGCCTGGACGTTGTGCCGGGCAGTTTGTGTTTCCTCCGCTTCCCTACAGTTGGCAACAGCTCCCTCCACGCCGGTGTGTCCAGGTTTGGGGACCGCATCGTACTGTCACCCTGGCTCTGAAGGCGAGAAGAGAGAAGCTTTGGGAGACCCCACGTCTTCTAGCCCACTGCTGTAGGAGGAGCTCAGAGGTTACACAGATCTCTAAAGCCCGAATCAACCACAGCCCTAACAATTAGGGTTATGGCCATCATTCTTGGAGCTTGCATTATGCTAACGGTTGTGTGTGGATTTCTGAGAGGAGTTTGTTCAAGAAAAGCTTTTCTTTAGGATAATTTTCCAGTTTCCCAAAGAAACATACTTTAGAGAATGTTGCCAGGCAAAATTACAGTTTTCTTATACTGAGTTGAGGCCCTGTGGCCATATAATTCTCCCCATTAACTTCAAATGCTCAAGAAAAGGATAGCGCCGTGGCTGATAATGAACCGATAACGCCTTACGGGCTCCACGTGGCCCTTCGCCACGGAGGTGACACGGACCTTCATGACCACAGGTCTGGGCCCTTCGGGTCCTGCCTGGATTGGGCTGCTCTGTTTTCCTGTGACCTTTACCGCTGGAGACACACAACGCCGACCACCACCCCAGCTGTGAGCACGCCACACCTTTCCTCATGTTGGACCTTGGGGGACACAGAAATGAGTTTGTGATGAAAATGCTCCACAGCCCAAGAGGAGGAGGAAGGAAAGGAAGAAGAAAGGCAGGAGGGAAGCCAATGGCCAGAGCTGGGGGCAGAGAAAGGAAGTTTGTGTGTATGTTTTTCATTTTTAAAAGAATATTTAATATTATGACATGTATTAAGAACACACGCTTCAGTCTTTTTTTAAATAATATTTACTGATTTGAGGGCAGTATTAGGGGTGTTCACTAACCTCAAAAAGTTAACATTAAAATAAAGAGAAAATGTAATCAAATTATATCTAGCCATTGGTAGGACAGTACCAAATGAAGAAGAGAAATTGCAGTTTTCCGCATGAGTCACATATGATCTCATGGGAGTGAGGGGGTACTTTGTGCCTTTCATCGTCACATGCAAACTCACTGGCAGCCTGCCCTGAGCTGCGTTCTGTTGTAAAGATGTGTGACACTTGTCAGCAGGGTCGGACTAGACCGAAATGACCAGAGAAGGACTGGGCTGTGGGTCGGGAGGCTCGAGGAATTGGTTGAGATAAATTCTAATATCTTGTTCCTTTTTCTCAATACCAATAAATCTTCATTCCTTGCACATCCCAGGGTTAAAAAAAAAAAAAAAAAAAAGAGGAAAGGAAGTAGGAGGATAGGACATGTTTCAAAAAATTAGAGCAAGAGGGAGAGGAAGACCTCGTCTTTGAGAGTCGATGGTCCCGGGACAGTGGAAGTGTGGAGAGTGGGAGGGGACACCCCCACGCCGACCTTCTTTCCCATGAAGTCGCAGTTTCACTCTAAGCTTTGGTCTCCATCTGACAGCAGGGAGTTTAATTCAGGCAGCAATTAGTAGAAAAATCTGTGCGCACAACTGTCTTGGGCCTCGTGAACAGCCGAGGAGAGGTGGTGGGACTCGGATGCATGTCCAGTCTCGCGCACAAGGTCCATTTAGAACAACATCAGCGAACCCAGGCCCTCCCCACTTAGCATCAAGGGCTCCGTGTGCTAGTGTGTGTTGTCCATGTCACAAGGGATGAGCTCAGCCCCTGCGGAGTACGGGTGTCAGGGGACACACTGGGGCCTAGGTGTTGGCGATGGGGAGGGAGGTGGCCCCGGATTAAAGCGTGTACACAGTCGGCCCACGCCCTCGGCCCCTGACACAGTTTTTTTTTGTTTGTTTGTTTGCTTTTTTGAGACAGAGTCTCGCTCTGTTGCCCAGACTAGAATGAGTGCTGTGGCGTCAGCCTAGCTCACAGCAACCTCAGACTCCTGGGCTTAAGCGATCCTCCTGCCTCAGCCTCCCGAGTAGCTGGGACTACAGGCATGCGCCACTATGCCCGGGTAATTTTTCCTATATAGATTTTTAGTTGGCCAGATAATTTCTTTCTATTTTTACCAAAGACGGGGTCTCACTCTTGCTCAGGCTGGTCTTGAACTCCTGACCTCGAGCAATCCACCTGCCTAGGCCTCCCAGAGTGCTAGGATTACAGGCGTGAGCCACCGCGCCCGGCCAATGACGCAGTTTCTTACACCCCGTGGTGGGTCTCGGGGAGACCAAATAAACCAGCAAGCAAAGACAATAAAATGCCAGGGTTGTCAGAATTGCGAGGAATCCAGGATCTTGCTTAGTTTTTTATTTTTTCTTTTTTTTTTTCTGTTTAACAAAATGCATTTCTATAATATTTGAGTGGAATCCAGGGGAATTCAGATAACAACTATTATATCTGAGAAGTAAAATATCTAATTTTCTATACAGATGGACTAGAACTACATAATTTCCACTGGCTTTAAGTAATTTAGATATGAGTTGAATTTCATTTTATCTCGTAAATTGATACATTTTTCATATTTTGAGGATATAAATATCTGGATTCAGAGAAAAGCTAAACAATACAAATATCCCACAGGCCTTTATTTAATTTATGGAAATGATTCCAAATATTGAAAAATAAGCAATTTCCGGAGTTATTGAGGAAAGTTAAGAGGAAAAAAATTCCATGACGGCTTTTAAGTATTTACAGAAGGAAAGATACTAGCATTTAAAAATCATACTCTATAAAAATGGTGATTTCGTTGCAAGATCATTTTCTGTACTTACCTACTCAGTCTGCTCTTGCTGTGCCAGAAATTGTACAGTGAGCTTAAGATGAACTGTGAAAATGAATTTGAGGATTTTTAAGGTAACAAGTCTTTGTCACAAAAGCAATTTCTATTTAAAAAAAAAAAATCAGAAAAAGAAAGAAGTGCCTGCAATGACATTTTGTTATGCAAAATTACCACATAAAATGAGTATAATTATTATACACATATGTCAACTGAGACATAGCTAACTTAAATTTTGGGGGGCTTCTTAAATAATGGTAAGATTAGTGTTTAACTTACATATAAGTGATACGTTTAGTGTGACTAGTGTTTATTTTATGCTGAACAATATATCTCTCTTTTCATTCAATATATAAAGCTATTAAATGCATCAAATGCTGCACTAATGTTCTTCAAAGGTACGTTAGCTTCCTGACCTTTAATTTAGGAACAGTTTAAGAGAACTGGCCTGGTATAGTCTCATACACATGAGAAAAACAGGCAGCAAAGTTGGAATAGTATATTAATTATTGAAATGTGCATTTTAATCATCCTCAAGAGATGATTAGAATCTATGAGAAAGAAGTTATATACATTATTTATATAATGTTTATAATATTTCATATGTAATACCTATAATATGAATATATATCATATATAAAATTTAATTTGAAATGTAAATTTAGAGCTGCCATAAAATTATTGTTTTAATAAAATAAAAAATAAATAACATAATATAAAATAAATAAAATAAAAAATAATTAATTGTCATTAATTGTGGCCACATCACAACGTCGGTGGGGAGAGCAGTGGAGGGGAAGCTGGGGTGCTGCTGAGACGGGTTCCAGGTGAATAGAGCGGTCAGGTGACTCCGGGAAGCCGGTTGCTGGCATATTCCTCAACAGAGACCACAGCCCGGGATGTGATAGGAGCTCAGAGAGTAGTTGGTGAATAAGTTTTAAAAATAGGTAATTCAAAATGAATTATTTGTCAGTTTGTATTTTTTCCTACTTTTAATGATAATTTTAGTCTAGAACTTTTAATCCTAAGGAAGAATGCTGCCTATGAAAGTTCTTAACTTTTAAATAAGGGTTAGTCTTATTGTCCTAATATGGACTTCCCTTGTTTCCAGAAACACATCTTGCTTCTCAGCTCTGCTGATACATTGGTTTAACAGTGAGGGCTTTGGTCATGTTTATGTTGGTTTTAATTAAGAATAAATGGAAGATAATTTTGAACCTCCCGAAATCTCTATCCAAAATTTCAATTACGGTTTCTAACTTAAATATTCTCAAGGTAAACATTTAATTTAATCAACTAAAATGAAATGTATCCCCCTAAAAAAGTTAGCCCATAAATTAAAATTATGTCAAAATATTAATTGCTGTACAAAAACAAAATGGCTAAAAGGACGTAGAATTATACACTGTTCATGATAACAGTTAAGGCAGGTGCCCGTTTAAATGAAAGATGATAAATAATGCCTTCAAGAAACAATGTCAAGTTATTTACAGAAGCATTATCCAGGATTTCGGTCGTCAGGTCTGAGACTCCAATACCTATTCCAGAGTTTGCTCATTATTATCTTTACATTATTTGCAGATAGTCTCCGATTAGTGCAAGCTGGTGTCAAACTGCTGAACTGCGGCAGTTACTCCGAACAATGTTGAAGTGATCATAATTATATTCTCTCAGTATGAGTAATCAGGAGGATACGTTCAGACCATTCTAGGTGATGCAAACTTAAAATTAATTCAGAAAATTGTCATTTGAAGATTTCTGAAGAAATTTCTCATTTCATCCGAGTGTATGATTTTGAGAATTCTAATCATCTCTAATTACTCTTTTTATTTCATCCTTCACAATTGTCATGAATTGCTACCATGAATAGGAGGAGCACTGATGAATATTTATCAAGTTTTTATTTATTCTAAATAATGTAGTTTTATATCCCTATCAGATTTCCCGTCTTCCACCCACCCTCTGGCTCTCTCTTGGAGAAATCTCAGCATGATTGCTTAAATTTTAGTTCACTGACAGGCTACATTTGCTAATGGTAGCATTAAAATGCATGTTGATTGGAATGACTCCCTACCTGGATCTATGGCCCAGGATTTTGTATTTTACAAGAAAAGCAAAAAAGGTGATCCAGAGTCCATATTTGGGGAACAGTTTTATTTGGTTCACATCCAACTTACCCTTTCCTCCACTCCAGCTCGTCCGACTACATCCCAGCTACTGGTCACACGGCACTTGGGTTGGTACCGCCATTCTGCCCTGTCTGTTTCACCATCAGAACACTCAGCGAGACCCATGCCTGGGGTTTAGGGAGCAAGTGGGCATTTGAGGGTCATCTGTCCCCATTTTCTGTTTTTTATCAGCTCATAATTTATGTAGATAAAAGTTTCTACATTTTAAGGTCACAATCTAGCATTATTTTTCCTCTATATTGGGCTCATCTATTTCTATAATTTTTATTTTTTGCAGTATTAAACACATCACTAGATTTAAAATACTATCTGCACAGGTATGGAAAATAAAGAAGGGTGTCGAATCGAAGGTAGGAGACGTGGGGTTTGACCTTGTCATCGCGTTTGCCTTGCCCGGCATCTGTCAGCACAAGCAAGGCAGCTGCCTTCAGTGTGTGGTGTGGCCTCAGTCAGGCCACCCCTGCACCCTGAAACTCACAGTCCTCGTCTGCAAAGAACACTGGAGGACACGTTCTCCAAGATCCTCATCAATTCTAATACTCCTTGATTATGACTGTGTAGGTCTAACATTGCTACTTGACAAGATGTATGGATTAGAATAAATAAAGAATGTAAAAATTCCTAGAAACAATAAAAATATTAATATAAAACAATAAAATGGCAATTCATTTAAATTAAGAATGATCTGCAATTGAAAATTTTGCACATCATCTCTGAAGGGTTTCTTTCATCCCATGGATGATTTTTATAAAATCAGTATAGATTATGAAGCACAATTCTTTATTTTATTATAACTAATAGATCTTCATTTTTTAATTTGCTAGTATCCAAGGGTTTCAGATAAGAAACACTGAGGCCAAACATAGAAATGATTTGCTATCACCAAAAGCATAAAGTTTTATTAAGTACAAATGCTCTTTGATTTACTATGGGATTATGCACCGAAATACTAAGTTTATGCTTAGGTATTTTATTTTATTTGTAGCTATTATAAATGGGATTACTTTCTTGGTTTCTTTTTCAGATTGTTTACTGTTGGTATATAGAAATTCTATTGATGTTTGTATATTGATTTTGTATCCTGCAACTGTACTGAATTTGCTTATCAGTTCTTATAGATTTTTGTGTGGAATCTTTAGGTTTCTCTGGATATAAGATCACATCATCTGCATACAAGGAAAATTTGACTCCTTCCTTTTCAATTTGGATGCCCTTTATTTTTTTGTCTTGCCTGATTGCTGTAGCTAGAACTTCCAGTACCATGTTGAATAAGAGTGGTGAAAATGGGCATCCTTGTCTTGTTCCAGATCTTAGAGGAAAGGCTTTCAGTTTTGCCCATTCAGTATGATACTAGCTGTGGGTCTGTCATGTGTGGCTTTTATCATGTCGAGGTAGGTTCCTTCTATACTTAGTTTTTTTAAGAGTTTTTATCAAGAAAAGATGTTGAATTTTATCAAATGCTTTTCCAGCATCAATTGAAATGATCTTTTGTTTTGCCCTTTGTTTTATTGACATAATGCTTCACATTGATTGATTTGCAAATGTTGAACTAGCCTTGCATCTCTGGGTTGACTCTCACTTGATCATGATGAATAATCTTTTGAATGTGTTGTTGAATTCAGTTTGCTAGTATTTTGTTGAGAAGTTTTACATCTATGTTCATCAGAAATACTGGCCTATAGTTTTCTTTCTTTGTTGTGTCTTTGTCTAGTTTTGAAATCAGGGTGATACAGGCCTCATAGGATGAGTTTAGCAGTATTCCCTCCTCCTGGATTTTTTGGAATAGTTTAAGTAGGATTGGTATTAGTTCTTCTTTGAATGCTTGGTAGAATTTGTCAGTGAAGCCATGGGGTCCTGGACTTTTCTCTGATGGGAGACTTTTTGTTACTGCTGCTGTCTTGTTTGTTATTGATTTATTCAGGTTTTAGATTTCTTCCTGGTTCAATCTTGGCTGGTTGTATGTGTCTAGGAATTTATCCATGCCTCCTAGGTTTTCCACCTTATTGGTGTGTAGTTGCTCACAGTGGTCTCTGATGGTCCCTGGACTTCTGCCGCATCTGTTGTAATGTCTCCTTCTTCATCAGTCACTCCTTCCTACCACATTCTGTACTTGGCTCTCTGTGAGACTTTCCTACATCCCAGCTAGGGCTTTTCCACACAGAGAGCTTTTCTTTCTCCAGCTGAGGTGTCTGGGATGCTTTTTCAGCCTCTGTAGAGTGCTGACCTTCCACACCTGACGCTGGTAAAGCTTCCCTGTGAATGACATTTAGCCTTTTGGGGTTCCTCTCACATTGTCCTCCCCACTTCATCCCTGATGAAGCAACTTAAAGCACTTCCTGGTTGCATCTGTTCTTGATGTCCTCACTCCCAGCAATGCCGGGAGAGGGACAGCCCATACACAGGGCCTCAGAGTCTGCTGGGGCCCCCTGAGACCAGCAGTTGGTGCAGCCAAGAAGTGAGCTCTGCCATTTCTCAGGTGGCCAGCTCAACTCTCTGCTCATGTCATGTTCCAGGATCCCCCTAAGGTGACAGAAAATCAAAAGGAGCCAGGTATGGGCATGGAATGAAGAATCCTGGAGACCAGAACAAACTATGTTATCTCATGCTATGAAGCTGAGGACATCCAGTCTTACTTAAAGGAAGAGAGAAGAAAATATAAAAGTTATCACTGTATATATTATACATATGCAGAAATCAGTACTCAAAACACTCCAGACAAGTGTGTTTATAGCTTTAGCCGCATTTCAGAGCATATGCTCTTTCTGAGGTCCTGACTCCACCAACCCTGCCCCCACCATCTCTGAAATGGCAAATCAAATATTTTGATGATGAACTTTTCAGTTTATTACATTTTCATATTGTTGAAAAACACATCTATAAAATGGAACTTTGTTATGGTACCCAGAGATAATGTTAAATAATAATAAAGTCAAATAGGGCATATTCCCAATTCCATATTATTCTAGTTATAGTGATTTATGAAAGTCATTATTTTGAGCCAAACTGCTTGTTAAGTGGTGCATTTTTATTTCTGAATAGACCAGCTCACATCTATATGTTTAACTTGCTTCATGGCCCCGTCGCTGCTGCTGTGTCAGGGTTTCTGCGTAAAACAGTTGTCTAATTAAAATGTGATTTCAAAACCTATTTGTTATTACTTCTATTATCTCCTTGTAGGGCTCCGGAATAACATGTTTATGGCTTCTGCAGACTCATCTAATTTAATATTTGCCTAGTAACCCGAAAGTCCTCGTTTAGCAACAGCCACCCTTGGAATGCAGAATTTTTTCCCCACAAGGCCAGCTAAATTTTCACCAAATGTCACTTCAATATTCTACCCTGACTGGGAACATGAGCCCTTCCAATGGTGAAGCTGAAATTGGTAAATCCAAGTGGTTATTAATTTGTTCTCAGTACAAAGGATGCAATTATTCTTCTAAAAATAAAGCTCTTGGAGTTGGGAGAAATGCAGTGAATGGAACAAGTCTTCATAATTTAATATTCTTCATTTCGATTTTCTGAGCAGATCTTCTGGATGACATTTAGAGGCCAGAGCTGAAATTATTAGCCAGCGTGACCAGGTGATGCAAGGGCTGCAATGGCTCCTACAGACACTGTGAAATGGAGCCCGGCGTTACCGTGTTCTCACAGCACCCGTCCTTCCCGTCCGGGGAACGCGCAGGCCGTGCTGCTCCAGGGCCGCGTGCACTGCCCGGGGGTCTCCAGCTGGAAAGCCCTGCCCCGCCCCGGTCGGTGAGCAGGAGACCCTGGGATTCTGCATTCCCAGCAAAGTCCATGGAGGCTGTTGCTGCCGTCCCGAGTTCCACACCTGGAATAACAAGGATGCAAAAGTGTGGCCAGGTTTCTATTCACAGATACAAAGAGAAGATTAATATTAGATACATTGAACTTTCTTGATTCTGGGAAGAAAACATTTATCGATGCCAAAACCTTGTTGATTATAATTTAAGAAAATAAAACCAATGTATATCACTCCCTCCTCTCTCTCTCTGAACATAAACGATAACTAACTTTATGCAAAATAGTTTAGGTTCCAGCATCATCTTTAATAAATAAATGATGAGGTTGTTCCAAATGCATTATGGGTAAATGTGGGAGATAAATGCACTAGTATAAAATCTGTTTTTGATTAGAGGTAAAGATATTTTCACCACAAGACCTCACTGTTTTCCTCTTCTCACTGAGACAATCTAAGACGTCAAAGGTGCAAGATTTCCCATCCAGCATTTTGAGGAGGAATGGTTAAATCTTCTGCCTTGGGAAGGAAGTCAACAACTGCCATGTAAAACATCTTCAGGAAAAATGCTGCATGAGGAATTACCAATTAACCCACAAACTGCAATTATGGAACACTACTTACTCCTTGTAATTACAAGCTTGGCTTAAGAGTCCAGCATTATACAGCAGTGAAATCCCCTAATTAGCTGGGATTAAAAGAGCAGAAAGAAAATTAAAATGTACAAGGACAGACAGAAAAAGATGAACTCTAGTTAGAAAATTTAAAAGTAGTTGACTTTGGGTCATGAATATCTTTTCAAATTTTAAGGTGGTTTGCTCACTTACACCATAAGTCACCACACCAGCTCTTTGGTGTTTCCTGTCTGGTGTCGTGTGCTATTGGGATATAGCCAAGGAATAAACCATCTCCAACCGGATTTATGAACGAATAATAGTTCTCAAAGCCACACTACTGACATGTATGAGCACCTGCAGGTTTTGTAGTGTGTGAATTTGATACAATAAAGTTATTTATACCATATTGTTTCATACTTGCATATAATTTCAGGTGTGTAATGTTTTGGGAATCAGAAGTGCCTGAACTCCATTAACTTTTGTGTTAATGATACATTATCCAATGCAATTTCATACAGCTGAACTTAAACAATTTCCAAATAGTGAGCAGATGAATGTGTCACCCCATGTGATATTGTAATTAATGAAAACAATCTGTTTGAGAGCCATCTCTCTTATCAGTGAAGACCTTGATACTTAACACCGTTGATATTGTAATAACTAAACACAGATATTTCTATCTAGTGTAGCCTCCCATATTGTTGCCATTCCCCAGTTGATTTCAAACAAGAGTGCAGAATGTGTATGTTTGTTTGCTAAAGTGAGGGCTGGTCGTTTCTCGGTAGGCTCACGTTCGGAGGCATGTTTTGCTAAAGGAGCAGGGAGTGTGAGATCACAGAGCCCCCGCAGTGGATGCAGGGGCTGGGCAGGGAGCGAGCCCAGGCCTGGGCACTGGAAGCTGAGACCCCTGGTTCTACCTGGGTCCTGAGCTCAGCCCCATCCACTGCAGGGTCACGATAAAATGGAGCCCTGGACTTGGACACATTTTGTCACAGAGGCCAGCAGCAGGTGGGGTAGAGCGGAGTTACCACGAGAGCACAGAACTTTCAGGAATTGCAACCAGACACCTTGAACGCAAGGTGAGCTCCTAGAACTATATGGCTGGAATACAGCCATTAAATCAACATTAGCGTCGGTGAAACTCAATCTCGCCTACCTGAAATGAGCCCTCGGGCTTTTAGTCTGCAGAGTTTATATGGGGGTTTTATGACCCAAATGCATTTTTTAGAAGTCTGACCTTCCATGGAAAAAAATGCATCTGTATTTTAAGTGTATTCGAGATGGATGTGGATGATTTGTGTAAGCACAAAACTCAAAAGTGGTAGGAGATGAAATTCTTCTCAAATTGAATTATTATTATATGGTTGTCAAATAGAAATTCCTCTCTCTAGTTTTCAATTGCAATGCATATTTAAAAATCTCTTTATTTACTGAGTATATAAATGGTCATGTTCACTAGAAACAATTTGAAAAGTACAAAAAATGCATACAGATAAATATATATATATTTTTTATTTTCCATGTTACACATCCTTTGACGGAAGTCCGCTTCTGACACATGAGGCCATAACACCCGCGGCCGCCCCCTTGGGGTCTGGGTTCTTTGCTCTGTGCAAGAACCAGAGAAGCATCAGCCGTACCTGTGACAGACCCCTCCTCCTGGTTCCAACCTCTTCCACTTTCTATCTGTCTCTGATTGTTTGAAATCATAAGTGCCATTTGCACAATTTGATTGTTTTCCAGTCCCTTCCAGTAGTGTTTTTCTCTATTTCTTTCCTCAGAGCTTGTAATTGTTATTTGTGGCAGTCTCGTGAAGACACTTTTTTATTATAAAAGGAAAAATACTGCAATGTCTTTGGGGATTGGTAATTATCACAGTAAACTGTCATTTCGGTGGACTCTAAATACTCCTCCTTCTCCCTTGTTTCTCTTTATTTTGAAGCAGGGTCATGATTGGCTTCATCTTAGCAGACTCAGAGCCATGTATTCTCAGGGCTAAAAACATACAGTGACATTTTTTAAAAAATCAAGCAAGAAAAAAGAATGAAAGTCTTCTCTGGCAGGTGGGAGCCCGCACACAGATCAGGCCTCATCATATCCTCTCTGGGTTTAAATGTCCAACACTAGGAAGACAGGAAAAGAGGGAAGAAAGAAGGGAGGGAGGGAGGAAGGAAAAGTGGGGAGAGTGTGAGGTGCGCTCTATCACGTCCACCTAGGAAATGTTCCTAGATGTTGGCCCTGGATATACACCTGAGTGCGCTGTCCTCTTCCCACTACTCCTGTGTGTATTTGAAGTAACACAAAGTTAAAAATGAAATAGCTGATAGTGCAAAATAAGATCTGAGAGGGTTTGTTTTCCAGAACCATCCCCTGCTGTCTCCGGCTGTGACGGGCCCTCTGCTGGGCGAGGGCAGCCCCGGGCACCGCGGAGCAGGTGCGGGCTGACAGCGCGATCGCCCCGCTGGCCGTGCGTGTCCACGCGCTGCCACCGTGAGGGGGGGTTCGCGTCAGCGACAAGGTTAATTACAGCTTATAGGGGGTAACGGGAAGTGAGAAGTCAATTTGACGACATTCAAAGGCTGACCTCAGACGCTGTGGCTTCTGTCCCTAATTAAGAGCTCTCTGCGAGGGGGACAGGGGGGCTAAGGGAGTCTGTGGAGCCGGTGGGCAGAACGACACCTGTGCAGAGAGCTGGACACCTGCAGGGGGAGGGAGGGGGAGAGGGACGTGGACAGGGCATGGGTCTCCTTTCGTTTTTTCCCAACAGCAGAAAACCGTCCTTCCAAGCCTGATGGTGTCCCCTCCCATACTCACACCCTCCCGTACACACTAGCTGAGTGTACTGAAAAGGCTACATTCTGTTCCCCGAGGTGAGCGCGTCCAGGGCAAACCGAGGTGCAGGAGGTTCTGGGTTCCACATTTACAGACTGAGCTTCAGAATCGCAGAGACCTGCAGGACAAATAGTGTGAAGCAGAGCAATGAGAACTAAATTAAGAACTTCTAACTTTTCCTGCTCTACCTTGAGTGACTTGCTCTTTACTTGCAAAGAGAACCTAGCTTAGTTGGCAGGCATGACACGTTTATATTGCTGTGGTTATTAATGTAAAAGACCCATTTATTCATAGCCACAGACTCAGTATGAACAACAACAAAAATGTCCATATTTCCAGATTAAAGAATTCACTGTAAGTTTGAAAAGAAAATTTGGCCAACCTCAGAGAACATGATACTAAACAATCGACTGTCAGTGGATACACGTTCTCTCTTCCTTTCTCTTCCTTTTTCTCTCTCTCTCCCTCTTCTCTGAATCCAGGTGCAGGAAGTGTGGCAATTAATATTAACCTGGGTTTGATTGTCTGGCTCTTCAGCTCCTCATTGGATTAGGTTGATTTGGTAATTTGATTGCTATAGAGATGTGAGCAGTGCTGATTACATTAAAATACCTAAAGGAAATGGGGAAACATCACCAGACACACGCACGGAGGTGCTTGGTTCCCTGCGGCTCAGCGCATCCTCCACGGGAGGAAACGGTGGTGAGGAGCAGAGGACCCCTCAGGGTTCTCCAGCTTTTCCCCCTGTAGGACAGGGCGCCGTCACTTTCCACACAAGCCTGTGAATTTTCACGTAGATTTGACTCTTCTAAGAGGTCCCATGGTTTTACCAAAAAATAGCTCACAGCTGCCTTCCTGGATACAGTTACAGGTTCACTGGCTACTGCAGAGGGGCCATGCTAGGCAGGAGGCAGCAGTGCAGGTCCCAGTCACCGTGGTGTGACCACAAGGGAGCCTGGGCGCCAGCAGGACTGACCATGCAGACTCCGACCCGCTGGTGGCAACAAGGCCCCGGCAACTGGGGGCAGTGAGTCGAGCCCCCGCAAGACAGAAGCCAGAGCTCAGCCCAGACTGCACCTGCAGGACGGGCCGGCCCTGCCCATGACACGGGCTCAGAACCTCAGAATCTATCCGTGGGCTCTGGCTTGAGGTAGAACACTTTTAGAGCAGGTCTAGCAGCAGGGAACTTCCCGACCCTCCAGAGAAATACCTTTAATGTGGGGGAAGTGATGGGGGAAACATTGGCTCACTGTTCCTGGAAGACTTAGGATTAATATAGATGATCAGATAAAACATAGGACACCCAGTTACTAATAAATTAGAATTTCAAATAAGCAATGCATCCCTGTGTGTGTGTGTGTGTGTGCACACATGTAGCCCACAGATACTCTATTTTTACATGATAAACCCAACAGTCTTGGATGATCATCACTTGTGATTTCTAATGTTGATTGCTGGGAACTCCATGGGAGAATTAGAATAATTTCCTGAGGGCACCCACGTGTCCCGGTGCTATGTGGACACAGTCCTGACCACAGACAATCCCAAACAGAGGGAAAGTTTTCCCTGTCACCCGTCCTCCACCTTCTGTCCTGGATCTGAGCACCACGTCCCCAGGAGCGTGCCCGCTGTGGACACACCAACGCTCGCCTTGATACCCACTCCCCCTGGTGCCCCTCGCTGAGACCTCCTTATTTGTGCTGCTTACGAAGTGTGTAGTGGATTTGGGGTAGTGCTAAAGCCACTGGCACTGAAATTTGAGGGTAGCCAGCCAGTGTCACTCACTCACTGAGATTTACTTTGGAAACACTTGGATGTATTTCAAAGCCATAGCTGTAGATGTTTTTTAAAAAAATTAGTTTTTTTTAAATTGACAAATAATATGTGTACATATTCATGAGTACACGGTGATGCTTTGATACAGATAATTCGTAGTGATCAGATCAGGATAATTGGCGTATACAGTACTTGCAATAATTAAGATCAGACAAAGCCCCGTGGGCAGCTCTGCGCAGTAAGAGAACAATGACTAGACTCTCGTGTATTAAATGTGGGGAACACAGTGCTTACACAGTGTGTGTAAAGCTTCTGTGTACAAAAATGACAGTTTTCAGTCTGTTCTGAAATAAAATGCGTAACCCGCCTTGGGCATCACTTTTCCTTGAATAATCGGCACATCACTCTCCCTGAGGTTGTGGACGACAGCATCTCCCTTCTGAAACATGACAGGCAATTAGCCACTATCTGGCATCTGAACGTCAACCCACTCCCCAGAGTTTTTCTAGATTAATTCTTCCATTTAGCCTATCAGCAAATTGATAAAGATTTTTTTCTCTTTTGTAACAGGCTTTATTAATAGATTGACTTTGTTTTCCATTGAGTATGCATTTGCCCGCTTTGAGAGTCTATCATGCCCGTGCTGCCCACAGTCCCAGCCACTGGCCACATGTGACCAGTGAGTGCCACTTATGTGAATTGAGACACACGTAAGTGTAAATACGCATGGCAGTTTAAATATTTATAATGAAAATGAAAAGAAAAACTGCTTAAAATAGTTTACATGGACTACAAGTTGACATAATCACATTTTTTTAAATAGCAGGTTAAATAAAATATATCCTTAAAATTTCACTGGTTTCTACTTTTTAATGCAGCTAATAGAAAATTTTAAGTCTATAAATGCAGCTCACATATTTTTATTGGCTAGTGCAGCATTAGACAATCGGTTTCACAGAGGTAGGAACAGAGTGGCTTCTTTTATAGTTTGTACTGTTAGACACAGTTCTTTAAACAGTAAATCACTTTCTCTGTCTCTGCTTCCTTCCTTTGCAGTTATTGTGAAAAACACTGAAATCAGGCTTCTGGTTTTACCAATTGCAATGCAACTTCTCAAAAAAAATTCAAATTCACATTCACATTGGTTTTACAATATACAACCGTCAGTTCTCACAGAACAGATCTTTATACTGCACTGAGCATTGCCAGGCTCGGCAATGAAAGGCTCTATTTAGCTTTATTCTTTTCCTTTTATTTTAAAAATTTATTTATTTTTTATAAAGACACCCTGTAATTGTGCATGTTTATGTGGTACGATTTGATGTTTTGATGCATATCTATTTTGTATAATAATTCAATCAGTGTGGTTAGCATATCCTTCACCTCACATATGTATCATTTCCTTGTAGTGGGAACATTCAAAAGCCTCTCTTCCAGCTACTTTGTGATGTGCAACCTTTTCCTGTTAACTGTAGTCACCCTACTGTGTACCAGAACACCAGAACTTCCTTCCGGTTCCTTCTTTTCATAAGTCACTACCCCCCTCCAGTTGGAATGCGTATTGTTAAATGACAAAAGGAAGCGGGTGTTGGCAAGAGAGTGGAGAAAAGAGCTCGCTACGCACAGCTGGTGGGATCCTACGCAAGTACAGCCATCGCGGCAAACAGAATGGAGGTTCCTCAAGAGGATGAAAATAGAATGACTGCAGGATCCGGCAGCCCCACGACTGGGTATTTATCCAAAGTAGATGAAGCCAGCACGTCAAAGAGACATCTGCACCCCCAGGTTCACTGCAGCACTGTCCACAGCAGCCGAGATACAGAGTCGACCCAAGTGTCCATTAGCATCAGCAGGCGAATGATAAAGAGAACGAGGTGCATAGATGGGCAATGGTGTAGTATTCGGCCATAAACAAGAACAAAACCCTGTCACTTGAAAAGCTCTGTTTCTTTGTGTTCTGTGCCACTGCTCTGTGTTGATGGTCTGCCTCTTGTCCAGTGCCTCTCAGTCCTGTGGGGGGGGTCACCACCATCGCTGCCCTCAGGGTGACTTGTCATCTGTAGGCTGATCTGCTTTAAAATTTGTATACATACAGTGTAATCACCTATAATAAATACTATATAACTATGTATATAAAATATAAAAATGTTTCTATATAATTTATACTAACTCTTTTACATATGTAATCTTGTAAAATTTATACCTCATGTATTTCATATTTATATGGGAGTTGGTATAAATTATATAAAAGCCAGTCTCTTTTCAAGGGACACTCCGAGGAGTGAGTGGAAGCACAGAGGCGACATTCAGCCTGGAGAAGGATCTCAAGTGAAGAGATGGAGACACTGTCAGCTGGAGTCTGGCTAGAGTCCCCTGGAGTGTGGATAAATCCTAAGATACATGGGCAGGGAACCAACCCTGGCTCACCAGTGCCTACAGACCCAGAGCTGGTTTTGTGATTACAAAGCTACCAGCCTGTTACAAGGTTGCAAGCCTGTGAGTCAACTGGTGTTTGCTGATGTGGGCTGGCCTCAGCTGGAAGTCACAGCCTGCAAGTCCACAGCCTTGGCCCCAGCTGTGGTTCTGTTCCCAGTCGCTTCTTTTATTTTTTGAGGGTATTTCCAAGCTGATGTGGTTGTGATTAAGAAGTGTTCTCGTAGCAGATCACTGAGCAGTGAGAGCCAAACTGCACCAGCACGTTTAAAGAGTCTACTCAGGTGTGTCCTCTGACATAATATCCAAACTCCACACCAACGAGCCGGGGAAACACACTTCAGTGGCAGCAGGAATGATGCCACACAGCATGCAGTATTTCACAATTTGTGAAAACGCATCCTAAACTTTTTCCTATTTTCAGTATTACAACTATTATTATAATACTTGGAATAGGCTACATTATAAGAAATGACTCCAAAATCTCAGTGGCTTAGAATGCTATGCTTGTGTATCCCTCACACTAACATTCTACGATACTGACTTGAATTCAGGCATTGATCTTATTTGTAAATCGATTTTTTTATTGTGACACCACTGGATTGCATTGAACATTACCCTTGAACTTAAGAATATAAACATATAATCTATCAGTCTGTAGACCTGAATTTCCAGAGGAAACAGAAAACATTGTTTGAACCAATCTCCTACTAAGTACACTTCTATAAGCTGGATTTTTTTTTTTTTTTAACGGAACAATTTGTGAACAAAGAGAGAGACAGGTGCAAGAACCGTCAGAAACTGTTTACTATATTAAAGCAAATTAAGACATTTCTTAAATAAAAATGGCTACTGTTTCATGCACATGTTTTGAAAGACGGAATGTCGCAAGACAGCAAGTCTCACAAATGTATGCATAAATTTAATGAAATCTATCCAAGACAGTTGTTGTTTTATTTTGTTTTGGTGTGGAAATTGATAAGCTTACTTCACATACTCATGGAAGTGAAAGTGATCAATAATATCAAAGAAAATTTTTAGAAAAATATGGCAGGAGGACTTAAACTGCCAGGTATCCAGACATTTTAAAGCCACATTAATCAAGACAGTGTCATTGCCTGAAGACAGCCCCTAGACCAATGAAATGGCCTATGCATTACTGAAAATAGCTAACTAGATAGCTAGAAAGAAATAAAACACTAACATTTGATTTAACACAAAGTTAGACCCAACAGAATAGTGAAAAGAGGCTCTTTCAGTAAATGGTGCTTTATCAATTAGAAAAAAAGAAGGAAAAGGAAAAGGAAAAAGAAGAACACTAGCTACCACTTTACGACATGCCCTCAACATAATTCCAAATGGATTGTTGCCAAAAACGTGAAAGTGAGCACTCAACTCTTTCTGTGAGAGGCCAGTGAGTGCCACATCTGAGCCACCCGCGAGGTCCCGGTGACAAGTGCTCAGCTCTATCTGTGCAGAGCCAGCCGGCCACAGAGGACACTTGCGAGCGGGCATGGCTGGGTCTGGCCGTACAAGAGAGAATATATTCATGACTTGGCTGCAAAGAAAGATTTACTGAATTAGCTACAAAAATATTCACTTCAAAGGAAAAGATGAAAAATATTGGTTACCTCTAAATTAAGAACTTCAATGCTATTCACAGAGAGAAAGAGAATAAAGCGAGTCTTTGGCTGGGAGAAGCAATGGGAACTGCGGTGCCCTGTTACTGGGAACACACCCTCAAGTCACTCTGAAATGGTCCAGCATCTTCTACAAAAGATGCAGGTGCTCTCTTGCCAGCTCTGGGTGGATTGTGGCAGACATTGATATATTTGCCTGTGCTCTAAGACGCTTGTGCAAGAGGGTTCATAGCAACACGACCCTTCTCAGCAACAGCACGGAGACCAGCTAACTCCTCCTCTCACAGTGGATGTGCAAAATGGACTATTACACAGAAATAAAATAAATGGAAAGAAACACACACTGGTGTATGAGCATGGAATAAATACGAATATATTTAAGTTGAGTAAAAGAAATAAGAAACAAAATATACACATAGTATAATTTTGCAATCAGGCAAATTGATCTCTTAACTAAACTTGTGAATACTTGGGGCAGTGACTGGCACAGGAAACCGGGGGTGTCTGATGTGCTATTTACCTCCCCACGCTGGGTTTTCCCTGAGTAATAATTCATCTCCTTGTCTGGTCTTTATCTGCACACTTTTCTGTATTTATCCCAAATGACATGTTATATTTTTTTCTTTAAGAGAAATGAATACATATTATTTTTAAAATACTCCTTGGGGTTAAAATATTCAGCCATTTTAGCTCTGAGGCTAGATATCCTGGTGTTTAAGTCAAGTTCAAATCCAGTTTCCATCATGCGCCATGTGACTTTGGGTAAGGCAATTAACACTTTTGAGCTCCAGTTTCCTCAGGTGTAGGATGAAAAGGATAACGTCTCTGTCATGATTTTTGTTGGGGAGAGCGCGGCATAACAGAGTTAGCGTATGGAATTCACCGGAAGCCAGCAGGACGCTTGGTAGGCGCTGCACTTAGGCACGTCTCACTCTCGTCAGATCTCAGTCTCAAACGTACTTAAATGTTATCAACTCTCCTGACCTTTTCATTACAGTAACTTTATCCAGTAGTGATTATGTAAATGTGGTAAATTATTGACACTTTGAAAGTGGAAATTAATGAATGCCAGCCTGCTATTTCATTATTTGCAATCATATCAAAGTTAATTTAAATATAGATGTGTATTTTAATGTTCCATTTTTGGTTTATAAATCCCTAACCTATAAATGAGAGTCAGAAATCGGAGAAGCTAATTTCCTTCCTTTTTTACTATTTTGCGTGAGAGTGGCAGGCGTGCCTTTCAGTAAGCACACAGAGGGTGCCCGACATGGCCGGAGGGGCCCCGGCCCCCGAGGCAGGCCTGCGTCTGGCGGGTGGACGACCGGCCCTAGTGAGCAGCGTTTGTGCTGGGACCCTGCAGACTTTTGCTCGGCTCGCCCTGACCCTGTTGGAGGAGTCTAGCCAAACACTGCCCCTCTCTCGCTGGCATAATTTAAGTTTCATCTAACACGGCAAAGAGCACTCCCCTATTTCTCCCCGCTAGTGAAAATACAACTAAGGAACAACTGTGTCAGTGAACTAACCGTATTGGTAGTAAAATCATAAAGATGATGGAGCGGTTAAGCAGCCCAAATGGGCCCCGGGCACCAGTGCTGGGGTACTGAGATGCGCCCACTGACCACGCAGCCTGGTTTGGGTTGAGTGCCCTCTGCACGCTGCTAAGAGGATGCTGTCAACCTATAACAGAAACAAACAAAGCCCGCGAATATCAACACAATAGAAAGGAAAACTTGGGGTTCCTGACAGAAGAGGGGGTGGCAGGGCTGGTATGAAGAATGAGGTGTGTCTACAAGACTGACTCTATTCCAGAGACCTTGACCCAGTCTTGGGTCAGGGACAAGGTCACTGAGCTTGCAAAGCAGGGATGAAATGATGAGAAAAATGAAAAGCAAATTTAGTCTACTTTACCATTCACCTAGGATCGGCCCTGGCTTTGTGCCTAAGGCTTTTTGGGAAGACATGAAGCATTAAAATTACTAATTATAAGCACACTTTAAAGCATTCCATAAGCTCTTTATGATTACACAAATGCAGACAAACTTTCTAATTGCTGCTATGGGATCCTGTGGTGTCTGGTATTGTATTAAACCACAGTCCTAGCATTTTAGTTACTTATGCAAAAATCACATCTGCAATTGATAGAAATATTTATCAGTGTGTTCACTAAAATGAAAATGCACTGAAGCGAGTAATAACATTTAAAACAAATAGGAAAGCCCAAATGAAAATGAAGCATTTGAATAATTACACAGTGTGTAGCCCAGAATAAATGATATCAAAATCCACTTTTGTTTCAAATCAATAATACCAAAATGTGACAGAATCTTGATGATACTGTATAACAAAAATTTAAACCATAAAAATATACTTGTAAAACATTTCCAGAAAATGGGATATTTGCAATTCTCCTTCAGTACAAAACAATTGTCACCTGGAAATGATTTGTTTATTTTTTTTCTTTTCCTTCTTTCTTTTGTAGTTTATTATCACATACAAATCATGAATCCTGCATGAAGATTCTAGTGTTTCACATTTGCTTTTAAAGATGGTAGAAAATTATCACAAGGTCACGTTATTTCTGATAGTTTGTTGAAAGATGTTTTCTGGGTACCGTGGAGTCACGTGTGTGGTCAGATGTTCTGTGAACTCACTGGCTTTGTCCTTGCGTTTAGGATGCCCACAACCCCAGACGGGTCCCCGTCTGGCTGTGCCTCCCAAAGCACTTTCAGCAAGTGCAGGCTTGTGATTTCTTGCATTTTGATTATCCCTTATTCATTTTTTTCATTAAATCATCAGTGAATTTATGTTCACTTGTCCAAGAAATCACAGGAGGCTTCCTGTTTTGTGTCAGCCAATGCATTAAAACAGTAAGACAAAAAGGGCAAGCTTCCATCCTTATCTTCTAGGGGGCCAAAGGAGCTTTCCATTTGCCTAGATATTGGAGGTGATTGGATATCAAGTTTCGGGTACTCATTTTTATCCTCAGAGAGTTTTCTGATTTCATAACTTTATGGAAAATGCTGCATTATTCTGGCATGGACAGTAGTTGAACAAGGATCTGAATGTCCGTGTTAAGGTCTGGGAGGGCCAACTGGGCAAGGTGGGGTCAGGCTCCAAGGCTGGACCTGCAGGGAGGTGACAGGCCATCCCAGAGCACCCCGTGGGAGCAGAGCCACTGGCAGCAGACCGTGAGCCAGTATGGACGGGCACGCAGGGTGCTTCCACCTGGCCCGATGCAACTCGGGCATTGGCGTGTCCATCCCAGGGCTGCAGGTCTCATGGCTAAGCCTCCATGGGTAATCTGCCTGTCATGCTGGCCCTCTCTCCATGGCATTGCGTGTTCATTACGTGGAGGACTCTCACAGGTCAACAGATCCATCATGTTGTACTTGTGCAGGCATGGCAGCCCCATCTGTCAGCCACTCACTGGAGACCTACATGCCTGCTGGCCTCCCCTGGCCCCACAGCCAGGCCCTGATGGTGAGGATTCCAGAACCGAGGTCCACAGGACAGAACCTGCTCTGATTTTCACTGTGAAACAGAGGTCACAGCTGCAGAGAATGTAGCCGGAGATCGGAAATCAGGAGTGTGTCTGCATCAGTTTCCTAGGGCTGTTTTAACAAAGTGTCACAAAGTGCGTAGCTTGAACCGACAGGAATGTATTGGAGACGGTGTCGGTAGGTTCGGTTCCTTCTGCGGTTGCAAAGGGGAGTCTCTGGGCCCCTCCCAAACTTGAGGTGGCTTTGCCACTGTCCTTGGTGCTCCCTGGCTCACAAACGCACCGTTCTGATGGCCCATCTCACACGGCATCTTCCTCTGTCTCTGTCTCTCTGTCCATGTGTCCTCTTTGGTGAGGACATCAGCCATGCTGGACTAAGGCCACGTCACGATCCCATCATAGCTTCACTATCTCTGTAAAGCCCCTGTCTCCACATGAGGTCACGTTCTGAAGTCCTGGGGGTTAGGACTCCAACAGATCTGTTCTCAGAGACACAATTCAACCCATGACAGTAGCTCTTTTAGCTCAAGCCCCAGAAATCCTGAGTTCAGTATATAATTTCAAGTGGTCTTAATTGCAGCAAAGGGGAACTGTGGCTCCGATAGTTACTATGTAGCAAACATTGTGGGCTTTGAACCACACACACACAGGCACACTTGCAGTGAGTCAGCACAAAGCCCTGGAGGCCCTCCCATGTAATTTAGCTTTCCGCTCTCAGCTCGCTGGCCAGGCCCTTATATATGTATAAGGATCTGTCAGTCAAGTGGTGGATATGGACGGGCAAGAAACAAAAGATAATATCAACGTAATTTAATATGCATCAAGTGTAGACGCAGCACTTGTTCTGAAGGAATAGACTAAAATGTGCTTATCCCAATTTAGGGATTTAAAGGCTTCCTGGAAGAGGCAACACCTGACATGGATCTGGAGGAATTTATTAACAATTGAGGGGAGAAGAGTAAGGCCGTGGTAACAGACAAGGGAGTTCATGTGAAAGAAGACGAGGAGCTGTTAGCAACAAAAAGACCAAGCCTGGTGTGTGCAAGGTAGGAAGGCGGTCAGTGACGCTGGAGTTGAGGTGAGTGACGGGGCAGAGACCGGAGGAGGTGACGGAGGCGGTGGCTGGGGTGGGTTCTGCAGGGCCTTTGTGTTATATGAATCATATTGGCTTTTTTTTCTGTAAGAGGTGGACAGGTTGTAAGAAACAAAGTTAAAATTTAGTTTAGAACATGTGAAAACACCTGCGGCCATGTTGTCTCAGAGGAAGGGGCTAAGGGGACAAAACTGAGAATGACAAGGCTGGTAAACCGGGGACGTCGGAGGGATTTGATGCAGTTCAGGAATATGATAGATGAGCTTGTCTGCTGAGGTGTTGGGGCAGCCGAGAGGAGGGCTTTGGACTCGGGTAACGAGGTGCCCTTGAGAGACCGGGAGCCCCCGAGAAGGAGCAGGTTCACTGCCAGCCTCGTGTGTATCTGAGGGTGCGACGCTGCTCTTCCCTGGGGACGTCGCCTTACATGTGGTGTATGCATCTTACCATCTTTCCAAAATTCCCACAGTGCTGAATGCCAAAACTTATGGGAACTTTTAGATAATGGTTTGTGAAACTTCAAAACTTTCTTGTATTACACCTCTTGAAACACGTATGTTAGCAGACACGAAACTAGTGAAAGGTTAAAGCCATTCTCGCCTGGCAAACTGTGAGGAGAATTTTGGGACTGTTTCCATCTGTCTGTCCTAAGATGTCATCCACCACTAACCCACAACTCTGTGGGGATAAGCAGTTCCTCACTGCAAGTAAACGCCGCCTGTAGATGACAGGATGAACAATGAAATAATGCGATGCTTGGGTGTCTATGGAACACCACACAAACTCATGTGTTTTTTTTTAAAGAATACTAATGCATGGCAAAAAGCAGTAATTATTAAGGAAGATGGAGATATATGTGTGTATTATATATATTAACAAACTATGTTCCAACACTTTTTCTCAAGTATTGACATCAGAATAAAATATA
Source organism: Lemur catta (assembly GCF_020740605.2). Classification (NCBI taxonomy): domain Eukaryota; kingdom Metazoa; phylum Chordata; class Mammalia; order Primates; family Lemuridae; genus Lemur; species Lemur catta. The sequence goes on from NC_059145.1 coordinate 48,172,385, forward strand.
TTTTTAAAGAAAGTTAGCAATTTTAAGAGAAAATATTATTTAATCTTAGTGTCCATAGTCAAATGATAAGGTGTTGGTAAACTCCAAAGCAATTCTAATTAAACATTTTGAAAACTGTCTTTATATATTAAAAAATCAATGAGATATAATAACTACATTGAAAGCTTGAATTGTAAATAATATATTTTAAATTTTGAAAATATAGATTATTAATAACAAAATATTCATATAAAACATGTGAAATATTAAAGATTTAAAATTATTACATATATTCAGCAGTGATTTAAAGAAAGTGGTTTGTATTTATTTACCCTATACATTTATTATTTTCTTAGTAGTTTAGGATGAACCCTGATGTAACACTTTGCCTTAAAGAATAGAAATATCTCAGTTTTGAAACTCCGTGCCCTACTGATTGGTCTCATGCTCTGAGCCAGGCTAGCCCCTCAGTGCCTGAGATGGCCAGGCTGTGGGCACCCACTGATGGAAACTGAGATACTGCCAAAGTGCTTGTGTAGGGCAGCCGGTGTCAAAGGTTATGGAATTCTACAAATGCCTCCTACACAGCAAATTGTAAAGGGAAGACAAAATGGAAAAAAGTGATAATTACCTGAATATATGGTTCATAAAAAGGATATTAAAATGGCCTATAAATATATAATAAGATGCTCAATTTCACCAATCTTCAGGGCAATGAAAATCATAAACCTAAGATACCACTGCATACACACCAGAAAAGCCACAGAGCAAAGTCAGAAGAGGCAGAGAATTAGCAAGGATATGGGACAAACAGGGCCCTCTGTGGGAAGGGTGATTTTGAGCAAGCAGTTTGTCTGTCTGGCAGTGTCTGACAAAGCTTAGCTAACATACTCGCTAACCCAACCAAGCCAGTCCTAGTTATCACCCCATGGAATGTGTATGTATGTTTACCAAACAGGTGTCAGAACATTCACGGCATCACCACACGAAATAGCTCCAGACCGGAAACTAGCTAAATGTCCAACTGACCTTTTGTAGTTATGAAAAAAGGAGTTACACATAACATGCTTGTTTTTGTTACCACATTTGTCTCCGTTTCCAGGAAGTCTGTCCTGGAAGTTGTTACATGGCTTGGTGGTGATACCACACTTTACTGCAAAATCACATGCTAACAAAAACCTCATTTTGGAGTTTAATGCATGTTTTTCTAAATCGGGTGTTTCTGAAGAGGTCAAGTTATTTCTCACCTGCATTTTTATAAATTTAATCTTAAGTCCTTTCCTGCCGTGCGTGTTGACTAACTAAGAGAGCAAGAGCCTTATAAACCCTTGTGTTTCATCCAGTACCAAGGCCTCAGTTCTCCCGGCCTGCTCCTTATTCCTGCAGATTCTAGAAATGGTCCATCCAGTGCGTTTTCTGCCTTTATCCGAGGTCTGTCGCCACAGTGTTTCCTGGATGTCTGTGGACGTCTGTTAATCCTTTGGTCACCTTGGTGTGTTAATACTGTGTGTCAATAGTCAAGGTCACTGTCATCGTCACCGTCACTGTCACTCAGAGACATACCGACTCCTTCACACATTCCTCTTTGGCACAGTAGGGTCACGCATCCGAAGCCGTGGTGACTGATCGATCACACTTTCTGTGCATGGTAATGCCTTGTGAAGGCCATTTCCTTCCCACGCCCCTTCGAGGCCTCAGAACATGATCGCAAGTGACACTTGTGACGTCCGGCAGCGCATCCCCCTCTACAGACCATACGGGGAGGTGGGAGCCGGAGGTGGATGGCAGCGCCCGTCACTTAATGAGATGTTTATTAAGAAACTAGGACTGATTATAAGCTGCAAATTAGCCATAATGCAAGTAATCAGCCGAGATGTCACGTTGGTGGGAAGATGATAAACAGCCTAGCGCTCGTCCCTGCGCTCCTCAGAAAGCACCTTCGGTTCATCACAGAGGGAGGTTTTCTGGAATCCCGGGACGGGGGTGGAGGAAGGACGCGTGCGTTCACAGTGCCATCCCTGTCGTTTCAACGCAGATGTCACAGGTACCGTGACTGTGCCTTTGTGGCTTCGCAGTTATACCCAAGTTCAACAGGTAAGAGTTACACAGCATCCATGGACCCTGAGACTTCAAGATGCGTCAATAAAATGCAAAGAAATCATACTCTGGGAAAAGAATTCAATAATATAAATACGTCCAAATATTCCTCATGGCTACAGCAACACATTGGTCCAGAAATCACTAATTGCACTTGTCATGCATTGCTAGACTATGTATGGGACCCCAAATAAGAATACAAAGGGAAGAGACCTATAAAATGGGTGGATAAAATCCTTCTGTTGGCATAAAAAGATCTGAGAGTCACATCAAGACATCCCAGAGTGATGGAAGGTGTCACTGCCAAGCTTTCCAATTTCATAAAAACTCAATCAGCACCTTTGAAGCACAGATATGTTACTCGCCTGGGCTCTGAGACTCGGTTAGCTGTGCCCAGACAGCTTCCGCCTGGAAACGCCATGCTGTCTGCACCAGGTACGTTTCCAATTTGTCGGCATCGTGAAGTTATTTGAGATAAATATTTTATCCTTTTCATCCCCCAAACCTAAGCACTTGGCACAGAGCCAGGGACAGAAGTAAATAACAAATATATTGACATTTACTATCTGGGCATAATATCATGAGTGTGAAGGAAAATGCTTTCGTAATCACCTTACCCAGCTTTTAGCCAAACAAAGTATGTGGAAAGTTTTCCTGGAAAGAGATTTATTCAAGTTGAACACTTCTCAACCGTTCCAACCTAGAGGGTATCAAATAAATATTAATATACTGGAAGAAGGAGAAAGGAAAAAATAAATAAACACATGAGGTAGGTGGACCATTTTATCTTTCTTATAAGATATTGCCAGAATCCAGGTGGTTGCCACAATATAAGTATCTTAAACCACTTCGATGTATTCAATTTTTGCACGTTTTATAAGCCTCCAGCTTCAGTCATCACTGAATTATCACAGATGTGTAATCCCAAAGCAAAATGTAAAAATCTCTCTCTGAATTAACTATGTTCTCACTCATCAGTATTTTCTTCCTGGGTTCTCCTAAGCAAAATATTCAAAAGGTTTCATAATAAAATTCCACCTTTTCTTATAGTGTTTTCAAATGACCATTACCAATGAGGAGGAGAATATACAATAAAATGTAAATGACAAATACTCATATCAAATATTTAATACAATGTCATTTAAATACACATGTACAAATAATATTAATAATCACAATATCATGTATTACGTAATATAATTCATCTTAAATAGCTCCCATCTGAAGGCATACTTGAGAAACCTGAAGCCATCCATCTTAATGTTCATCAGGCAGATTCACATTTAAATTTCTAGTGTTCAAGAAAAAGTCCACACTACGAAGTAATTTTTGGAAAAGTATGAATTTTCTTTCATTTTTATTACATAAGCATTGCTATTCTTATAAGAATATCATCTGGCACATTGATAACTAACATGTAATTACAGGAAACTAACTGGAATACCTTGAGATTCAGAATATATGAAAATGTTCTACTTTATCCAGAATTTTAGAATCTTTATATTCCAATATCTCCAGATTATACTGATGAATGATCAGCTTCAATTGGTTCAACTTCACATCACTAAAATTACCAACCACTCAGGCATGTTTTGGGATGTCACAAATGCAGGTGAAACTCCAGCTTTGCTCTACAACTGTCTTGCTCTGAAAATTAAACCTCATTTTAACTATCACTGGGGTAGAGGACAGTTGAAAAGTGTGAGAAATTAGAGGAAGAAAACATATAGCAGATTTTAGTTATTAGGGAACTTAAAGGGGGCATCTATCCGTATGTTTTCAACCCAAGGATAACGAAGATGTCCTATTTTGTACTTTTTTGGAAAAAAGACACTATTTTTCAAGTCAATGACATGCAGATTTTCAACTGAATGCAGACTTAAATTTAATGAAATTAGAACAGGACCCCCCAAAATTTCCCTTGTTCATACTAAACTCCCAGGGATGTTTTACTCTGCTTACTCTCTGTCATATATATCTCACAGATGTCTGAGCTCTTCAAAAATCTTGGAAGCATCCATAATTTGAATTACTTTTAAACTATCTTGGTCATTATTAATGTTTTCCTTTACATTCCAAGGACTGCAGTTAAATCAACTTTAACAGAGCTTGTAGATAATCTCAATTTGAATCCCATTTCTCATTTGTAAGAAGTTTAAATAACTTTTCTTTTTTAAGTGCAAGGAATAATCCTGATATTCTTCCAATGTTGTGTTAAAGACCAATGTACAGGCATACGCCTTTCTAACAGATCAGAGAATAGCTTGTTTTCTCCGGTTTTACCAATCTGAAAATAAAAATATCAGTTCATGTGATAAGAGATTTTTTTTCATAAAATGGCAAAATATTTCAATTGACACATTTCATGTATTAGCCACTTTTATAAATTTTACTGTGAAATATTAAGAATATTAAAGATTCAGAAGATTAAAATGCACCATTCAATATTATATCGTAAACTGGTCATCCATGTCTCTACAACCAAGCCCAGAGCATTGAGCAGAGCCGTGACCCAGACGATCCGGTGTCTGTTCCCAGCCACTCCCCGAGCCCACCACAGCAGTGCAGACCTCGTTCTGACTTCCATGATGGTTATTTTTACATAAATGAAATCAAAGAGTATCACACTTTCGTATTTGGTTTCTTTTCTGGAACATTATATTCGTAAAATGTATCCTTGCAGTTGCAAGTAGCTTCAGTTTGTTCATTTCCATCGCAATTTTGTAATTCTCTGTATAAACATACCAAAGTGTTCATTCAACTGTAGATGGACATTTGCATGATTTCTAATTTTGGGTTGCTACCAATAATTCTGCTATGCCCGTGCCTGAATGTGTCATTTGGTACTCATGAGCACAATTAAAGTTTGATGTAGAATGGCAGTGGGATTGATGGTTTGTGGGCTACACTTATCTTTTCATTTAGCAGAGAATGACAACAGCTCCTCCATGTACTAACGTCACTTTATGCTCATGATTGCAGAGGACGACAGTTCCCTCTGCCCATGTCCTCACCATAACTCGTGAGCTGCACAAATATTGCTTATTCTTCCAAAGAGGAAAAAGAAAAGACACACCCTGTTCTTCAGTTCTCCCAACTTAAACTCACTGGTTCCATCCATTGCATGAACCTATCTGGAAACCACTGGCAAGGTGCCCTGGGACATGTATTTTGCTGGTGTCATCCAGGAAAACAGGAAAAGAATATGATAGAAAACAGGTATGTGGCAAGACAGCAAACAGCATCTTGTTGGTCATGCATGTTGTAAATATCTTCTCCCATTCTTTGACTGGTCTTTTTACCCAGTTAGGAGTTTTTGGTTTTTGTGCACAAAAATTTTTAATTTTGGTATAGTCATATTTGATTAATTTTTTATGGTTAGGGCTTTTTGTGATCTGTTTAAAATACTTATCCAACACTGAGGTGATGAAGATGTTCTCTTTTATCATCTGTGAAAACTGTAATCATTTATCTTTCATTCATATTTTACATGTAATTTTTTATTGATGATATATGGAGTTGCAAGGTATAAGGCTAATATACAAAAGTCAAATACTATCTCATATAGCAGCAAAGAACCTGTGGAATTTGTATTTGAAAATACAACATAATTTACATTATCACTAACAAACAAACAAAAACCAATATTCACAAAATAACTTGGGATTTTGACTGGGTTTGCGTTGAATGAACAGATCAAGTCTGGAAGAACAAACATCTTGGCAATACTGACCGTTCCTCTCCAGGGACACAGAATATATCCTCATTTATTAGTTTTTCTTTGATTTCCTTCATCAAAGTTTCGTAGTTTTTCTCAAAAATATGTATAAGATTTATAAAGTTACCACAAAATGTATAACAGACCTAAATGTAGAATGGAAAACTTGAAAACTAGAAGATAATATAGAGAAAATGTAGGTGACCTTGCTTTAGATACAACATTAAGAGCATGATTCATGCACGAATAAACTGATAATATTTGAACAGATTTTTAAGCAAAGAATATATACAAATCAAAAATAAGAATATGAAAAGGTACTCACTGTCTTACATTATTAGGGAATTAAAAGTTGAAACATTGAGATACCACTACACACCTCTCAGAATTGTGAAAAGCCAAAGCCAAACAATACACCACCAAGTGTCTGTGAAGATATGGGCAAGAAGAGCTCTCACTCATTGATGGTGGAAATTCAAATGCTACAGCCACTGTGGAACACTTTTGCCAGTTTTGTTTTTTTAAAACAAAACTAAATATGCTCTCAAGTATAATACAGCAACTGTGCTTCTTTTTACTTCTCTAAAGGAGTTAAAAACTTATGTTCACAAAAAACCTGTAATGAATGCTTATAGCAGCCTTATTCATAATCACCTAAACTTGAAAGCAACAAAGATTATAAGTGAACAGATAAACAACTGGGGACACATCCAAACAATGGAATATTATTTAGCGATAAAAAGATATGAGCGATCAAACTATGAAAACACAGGGAGGAAGCTCAAGTGCGTTTTGTTAAATGAAAGAATCCAGTCTGAAGAGGCTGCCTACTGTGTGATCAGGATTACGTGGCATTCTGGGACCCTCAGGGCTATGGGGACAGTGAAAGATCAGTGGTTGCCAGGGGTCGGGGAGGGAGGGATGAGCAGGACACAGGGATGTTTAGGGCTGTGGAAGTGTCCTGTGTGCCACTGTGATGACGGATCCATGTCATAGGGTTTTAATCATAATGCACCAACTCTGGTTCATCAGTCCCTACAACGCACCTCCCTCCTGCAAGACGCCAACAGCAGGGGCTGCTGGGAAGGCCAGCACGAGCTCTGTGTACTTGCCGCTCACTTTTCTGTAAAATGAAAACTGCTCTAAAAAGCAAAGCTATTAAATTTTAAAAATGCAGCATTCATATTTCCATCCTCAATACTGTCAGTGAGAATGTTGGCAGTAAGAAGAGACATGGATCAAAGGATGGAAATAGCAATAAAAAGTGAGACGTGAGCTTAAACCACGTGACAGGATTTGGGCTGCCGTCTGGAGACCAAATACGGGAGAATGCAAAGCCCCGTCCTTACCCATAAACGTTTTACGCACAGAACACATTTCTTTTCTTGAAGAAATAGATAATAATCTGTAGAATGACCAAAAGCTGTAGCATGGCAATAATTCTGTGAGTTGGGAAAAAATGTGTTTGAATTGACACCAGCCCGTGGTACAGGGTGCTGGACACCTGCACAGGAGAGACGCGTGTCCCCTGACTCCTGGGGTCTTGTCCCACAGTGTCACCTTCTCTGCCCCTTTGCTGTGAGCCGTGTGAAACACCAGCCTTCCACCACCGAAAATAAAATAACGAATGGCACCTTATTCAGTGAACTTAGAAGGTGCTAAAGAGTTAATAAGCAGATTAATTTATCATTTTTAACCAGGGAAGTAATTAAACTCCAGATGAAATCTGACTCATAATTGAAATGAGTAATGAGCTAGCAGGATGTGTGGAAAAAATAAATTCAGTCATTAAGAGAGGAAGTTCCAACCGACAAGGAGGCCTCATGGCGAGTGTTTGCCTCCGACGTCATGGTGACACCTGCTCTGAGGAGTGGAAAAGCTTAGAACAATGCCACTTCCCTGGGCAGGAGGGGACACTGGGTGCCAGTCACACGTGGCCCTTGGTGACGGTGGGACATTCTCATCGCCACTGAGCTCAGTGCTACAAAAGTACAGGTGGTTTCTGTGCTGCAAATCTGTGTTAAAGTTTGTGACTTGACTTACCTGGGAGGACTGACCTGAATTTGCCAAGTCTCCCTCCGATTTACTGAGAATGACCTCATAAATGGTCAGTCTCGTTGGCAATGAAAAGTGAAATCTGCAGTTGCCAGAAAGTTGACCCAATTTCAAATATCTGGGATGAAAACATGTTCTCTGAAAACCTCGCCTTCTTTCATCCATCCACGTCCATTAAGCAGGACGACATGGCCCATGTGCACAGCTCTGCGGCTCTAAGGAATTGCAATGAGAAAAAACAGACATAATTGGAGTAAATTAAGGGATGAAGTTAAATAAAGGACCAAGAGGAGGAGTAGACACCACGTGACACCCCAGGCCAGAGCGCGGGTGCGACCCATGTGGCCTGTCGGCGTGAGCTTCCTGAACAAGCTGCAGTACGCGGCGTTTACTGTCACAGGAGCAGGTGCACAGAGGGAGAGGAAACCGCGGCGCCACCTGTGGGCGAGACCGACCTGGCAATTTGCAGGCGGGGACAGCGCTACCAGGAAAGGGAGATGCGGAGATGTCACACGGGGTCCTCCCTTGAGCTGGTGGAAAGAGTAATCCCACTTTAAATGCGTTGCTACTTTGTTACACGTCTTTCGCTAATTCCAGCAAGAACATAATTGTCTGTCTTAATTAAATGATTTCTGATTGTACCATGATCCCTTACCAAATTAGAGATGAATAAATGTCTGATAACTTATCCCACTTACCCAGCTGATCAGAAATATGTGACTTTCTGCCCCAGAGTTTCTGTGCATCTGGAATAAACCGTTGGCATCAGGGGCCAGCTGGGTGAGTTTGTCCTTGCAGGGAGGCCTTGGGGATTCCGCAAAGGGACGGGTGCTCCTGATGCTGTGATAACGTTGACCTACAAACACCGGCTCTGCTTTGCTGAGTCTTTTGTGTGGAACTCGGCTATATTTTGAAAAGTTAGTGAATTATTCATTGAAGTTTAATTTTGATTTGTCATCTATTATCTTATGTTTTTGTTAAACATGCAGATTTTAATAAATTTTCTATTTTAGAATTACATTAGATTTATAGAAAAATCATAGTGACAGTACACCATGCAGCCCATACCCATTCTCCCCTGCGATTAGCATGTCACGTTACTAGGACACATTTGTCGCAATTGGTAAGACAATATTGGACATTGTTGTTAACCAAAGTCTGTATTTATTTGGGTTCTGTTAGTGTTTACCTTATACCCTATTTCTGCTGGTCCAGGACCTATTCCACAAGGACACACTCTGTTTACAGTTACTTGCTGTTTCTACTGAAGCTTTGCATGTCTGTGACCTGACAACTTTAAGGAGTATAAGAAGGCATTTTCTAGAATGTACCTCAAGTGGGATTAGGCTCAGATGTTCCTGTGACTAGACTGGGCTTTGGGCTTTGGGGTGTAGGACAGCAGAGGTGGGCACTTCTACCACCTTGAACGAATGTGCGTCCACCTGAGCCCTCGCTGTGGACGTCGGGCTCCATCGCACGGCTGAGGGGTGCTGGTCTGCTTTCTTCATTGCAAAGTTACTCTTTCCCCCTTTTTGCTGTGAGTTTTGGCAGGAAATCAGTATGCTCCACCCACACTGACGGGGGTGAGCTGGACTCCCTCCTCAGAGTCTCCGCTAGCAATATTTATCCTCTGCAGGTGCGCTTGGCCTAGCCTTTCCCAGTTACTTATTCAACTACTTATTCATATCAGCATGAGCCTGTGGGCACTGATTTCGTATTTTTGGATATGCTCCAAGCCTACTGCATTTACTGTGGTGGTCAAACTATGGCAACTTCGGCCTCTGGGAGCATTTTCAGTTGGCTCCTGTGGTCTTTGGTGCGTTGTTGTTGTTACGGACTGAAAGTTTTGTCCCCTCCAAAATTCACAGATTGAAACCCTCGCCCCCAAGGTGCTGGTAGCAGGAGGTGGTGGCTTTGGGAGGTGGTTAGGTCAGGAGGTAGAGCCCTGTGAACGGGACTTGTGCCCTTCGGAAAGAGGCCCGAGAGCTCTCACCTTTTCAACCACGTGAGGACACAAGGAGGACAGGACATCCTGCCCCTCGGACAAAGACCCTCCCCAGAGCCCACCCTGCGGCACCGATTGCCGACCTCCAGCCTCCCCAGCTGCGAGGAGCAAATTGCTGTTGTTTACCTGTCACTCGGTCAAAGGTGCTCGTGGCAGCCGGAACTGGGACAATCATTGCTGCTTTGGTTGGGTCTGGTTTGGTTTTTCACTTTCTTACTTTCTGGCACCACAAGGTATTCCGGACTCATCTTTTATATTAAACATTATTATTCACTCTGACATACGGTTTGTTCGTCTTTCCTCAGCTCCCCGGTCATGTCCTCCTGCGTGGTGCGGGGCTCCCCACATCACACGGCACGTAGTCAGCTGGGCGCGGAGCTGACTGCACGTCCGCTTGCTGCCCAAGCCCGGCTCATTCCCAGAGTTGCCACCACCCCGGGCTGAGGTTGTGTCCTGCACCTGTAATACAGCCACATCGTTTTGTCATAGCTGGCATTCATTCCTGGAGTCACCCACCCTGCTAAAAGACTTTTTAAGTTTGCATATACTAAGATCCACACTACGCGTCGGGAAGTTCTGTGGGTGTTGACGACTGCTTAGAGCCACACACCTGTGCTTACAGTGTCGTACAGAGCGCTGCCCACCCCAAATTCCCTGTGCACCCTTCACCGCCTACCCTCACCCCACCCAGGGACTGACAATCGCAGAGCACTTTGCCATGTCCGTGTTGTTGCCCGTTCCATGCGTTATATTGCAGTCCGCGCCGCGCTCCACCTGGCCTTTCCACACAGGCTGCCTTCACTGGGAACTACGTGCGTTTAAGATTATCCTTCTCTTCCCTGGGCAAGAGAGTTCATTTATCTATGAGTAATATTCCCATGTATGGATATACCACAACTTGTGTGTACATTCACCTATTTAAGGAGATGTTTGTTTCTAGTATTTGTGAATGAAGTGCTTATAAACATACAGCAGTAGCTTCCTGTGCAGACCTACGTTTGCAAATCTATTGTGTAAACACCTGTGAGTGCAATCGCTGATTTGTGTATTGAGACTGTGCTTAGATTTGTAAGAGAAAGAGAAAAAAGAAAGGAAGAAAGGAGTAGAGGAAGGAAGGAAGGAGGGAAGAAAGAAAGGAGGGAAGGAGGGAAAGAGGGAAAGGAGGGAAGAAAGGAAGGAAGGAAGGAAGGAAGGAAGGAAGGAAGGAAGGAAGGAAGGAAGGAAGGAAGGAAGGAGGGAGGGAAGGAAGGAAGGCAGGCAATACACACAGAAATGTCCTAGCTTTAACATAAATGGTAGTCCTATGCTCTTTTGTCTTTACCAAATTTACCAAAGAAAAATTAAATAAAACAAACATGATTAAGAAAGTAAGTGAATTACAAAATAATAATCTCCAAATCCCCATCCCTAACTTGGTGATGTCCGGCTGGCCCTTGTTGAAAAGGACTATAATAGAAGGTTCGGGTAAGTAAAGCATGTAATTCAGGAGGGCTTGGTATATGGTAATCCCTTAGTTTGTGATTATAGTAACTCTAATTTCATTACTACTGTTAATGAATAAGTAAATGGGGGATTCGTAATTCCTAATTAATTGCTTTCAGGCACAATACTTTAAAATCTATTTTACTGTGAAGTTGTGTGTGTCTACTCAGTGCATTGAGAAAGACACAGCATCACTTTGTCAAAATGTGTGACCTCAGACTAATCATAAAGATGCCTCAAACAAAAGCAAATTGAAGGGTTTTCTTCCAAATGACTAAAGCCTGTTCTCTTGCGAACGCCACACTCATGATCCATGGAGGGAGGAGACAGACCGTGGGGCTGTGCTGGGCTGACAGAGACCAGATCCTGCCCTGGAGCCTAAACCTGGCCTTGCTCCGGGCCTGGCTGTTGACTTGCTTCTTTAATTTTCTATAAAGAACATCATTGGAGGGATTGGCAAAATATAATTAAGGTCTGTAAATTAGGTAACAGCATTATATTAATGGTAATTTCCTGATTTAGTCCATTGTACTATAGTAATATCCTTGTTCTTAGGAAATAGTATTTAATGTTATAAAATATTAATATTTAGGGGGGAAAGGCATGAGTCTGCAATGTGGATTCAAATGGTTCACAAAAAATAAGACTGTGAATATATAGGAACAGAAATGATAAAGCTATGTGGGAAGGGTTAATACAAATATTGACAATTCAGGTTTCTGATAAAGGAACCTGGGAGTTCTCTGTACTGTTCTTGCAACTTTCTGTGAGTTTTACATGATTTAAAAATAGATAATAATACAAAAGATGCCACAGCACTACTGTGTTCTTAAATTCAGAAGTAAGTGAGCTGGGAACTCCTTGCACGCGGCTCGAAGGCAGCAGGACCTGTAGTTCCTCATGTGTGTGTCAGCCGTTTCCCTGTGATAAGAATACTGTTCACCTGGGAGTTTCGAAAATTTAATCTGTAAAATAAAAGGGCATTTTCTATAATTTAATCTTTTATAAAAGACATCTCCCTAATTTTTCTACTAAATATGTTGATGTTCATGGTTCTTTATTTGTAAAAATCATCAATTTCATTCTGGTCGATAAAGCTGTATAAAAGCAGGTTGTCTTTAGTAGAAACCCGTTTTTGTGTGTAGTATGGGATGGTATCCTTCCATTCTGCGCTGGGATCACATTTTGCTTGGCGAAGCCCCTAGACACGGGTGCGTAGACCCGGTTCCTTGTTTGCCTTCTGATAACGTCTTTCTTTTCTGGGCCAGAACCCTTCCAGAGCTATATTGTGTCAATTGTACTATGTTTTTTCCCTGGAGTGACCTTGGCTGGGAAGGGAAAAGCACTTAATTAAGAGAATATTTTCTAAATAATTGTATGAACACAAAAGGGAAAACTTACTAGTTCTCTGGGCAAGTGCAACATTTTAAAAAATAGATCTTTTTTCCCCTTGGATTCGATGACCTAAAATGTTTGTTTTAGGAAGATGGGTTTGAGCTTTGTAAAGGCAAAGCCAACTGCCTGAAGTAATTCAAGCCAAAAATCCATGGTTTGCTGACTGTCTAAATTACCTGGCTCCCTGCACGCCTGGACTCAGCTACTGTACACACGGAGAGGAGACAGGCTTTAGAAAGGCAATATGGGTATTACGTTAATTTCAAACAATCTCAAAATGCAATAGAAATGGCTTTGGAAATCAGAGAAATCTGCTAGATACTATCAATATGTTGGCAAACCACAGCTTTTCTATGCTATGGCAAAGCTTTAAATGCATAAATTACCGCCTGCTAGAAATGCCCTTTATTTAAAGGATTTGCATCATACCATGAGTAAGTAAAACTGATACTCACCAATGATGTCGTACGTTATAACATTTGGTGACAGTTATTATTTGGAAGGATTCAACTATCATTTCCATGTGGCAATCAAGTACTTTCCATGACAAATACGTATTTAGTTCTTGATGTGTTGAGAGGATGACAATAAAAATCTAGCTTGCAAGCAAATCTAGGGGATAAATTTATTATAGAAAGTAAAGAATTTGGATGATACTGTTTGAACCCTGGCATTGCCAGCTACCGGCTAAGATGCCTTACCTTGGGTAAATTACTGTATCTAACTTCCATTTTTCACATATATTGAATGAAAATGTTGTAAACAGACTCACAAAACCACAGACATAAACAAAGTAAAGATGAAAACACTTTATAAATTGGAAATAGTAACCAAGTGTCAATCACTGTTACCCGACAAGGCAAGTACAGATTCCTGAACTTCCTGCTGTTTTATGCCTTTCTGAGAAACACAAATGATGTTTTTAAAATCAGGTTTTCCAAGGTAGCAGAATGGAGAAAAGAAAGACGGTTTGATTTTTATCCCCCCGGTGGTCTGTGGGGATTCCTGGCAGGGCAGCGCTACAAGGCTTGCGTCGCCTCTGTTGCAGCCGCCCGGCTGGCTGGACTGACCGCAGTGCTAATTAGCTGGAAAAAGCATCGGTGGCCAGTCCAGAAATCCTGTCTCCAAAACTTGGAGTTTTCAAATTCACTGTCATGCTTTGGGGACAATCCATCCATGTAGGCTGACAGGAGTTTGGGAGAAGCTTCCAGTAAATTAATATCACAAGGCTGTTCAGAGAAAAACCTCATGGCTGCAGAGAATATCTCAAAACAAAACAAACAAAAACAAAGTGCTTTCTTCTTGGCTGTAGAGGATCAGCTCTTCTTATCAGCCATTCTCAACTCCTGAACGGCATTAAACGGATTTTATAAAAATGCTTTATATAAATAATTCTTTAAGAGCAACTCGGTATCTACAAAGTCACTTCTGTTTATAGAAGCTTATTTTTCCTCTTTCTGGATTTTAAATGTATTGCACGACTGCCTGAGTAAAAGGTTACTGGAACAGATAAAGATGGAGTAAAGGGAAAGGAAAGGCCTTGATCTTGGTGATGTGAGCGCGCGTCCCGGGTCACAAGGACAACCGTCGCAGCGCAGGTGACGATCGCTTTCAGCTAGGAGGGGCGGCCGATGCAGGCAGATTTTTCAAATTTTCATACAAAATGAAAACACCAAATTTTAATTGAATTACTAATGCTTACATATTAGAAACTAATTTTAAAACCTGCTTACAATAGCAATGGCATTTTAAAACCAGAAATTTTAACAAAAGTACTATTGGCAATAGTTATATAAAAATATAAGATTTCTAGGAATCAGTGTGAAAAATATACTGAAGTCTATATATTGAAAACCATAAAACTTCCACAATCTTTGAACCTAAATATGAGGCCCTATATACTACATGTATGAATATGAAATCTTAATTTATTAAAGTTGTCGTTTTTCCCAGGTCAGCAGTACATTTAACAAGTATAATCCTAATCCAGTTAAGTCCAGTGTGTGTATATGTGTCTTCCTGGCCTTCAGAACTGCGGGCAGGAAATGTCTGTTGTTTGTAAGACCCCCCGTCTGAAGCGTTTTGTTCCAGCAGCAGGAACATACTCAGGCAAAGACATACGTGTGGCCACCAGGCATGTGAAAAATGTTCAACATCACTAATCATCTGGAAAATGCAAATTAAAACCATGGCAAGATAACCCCTCACACCTGTCAGGGTGGCTATTATCAAAATAAGTAAATGGGACAAGAGATAACAAGTGATGGTGAGGATGTGGAGAGAAGGGAATATCTGTACACTATTTGGGGGAACGTACATGAGTAGAGCTACTATGGAAAACACTGTGGAGGTTCAAAAAAAAGTTAAAAATAGAACAACCATGTCACCCAGCAATCCCACTATTGGGTACATCCAAAGTAAATGAAATCAGTGAGTTAAGGAAATATGACCTCGGGAGGAGGATGCACATTCCACACATGGCAAGGAAGTGACGCGTTGGGGGCAGACGGACTTTAAGGTGGAGCCCACGATGCCCCGTCACTCTGTGCTCACATCCTTACGTAATCTCTCCCTCCTGAGCCTGGGGCAACTCATGACTGACTTTCAACCAGCAGGACGTAGCAAACGTGACAGGTGTCCCTTCCGTGATGACATTATTTGTACAAGCCTCGCTCTTGCTAGTTGACTCACTCTAGAGTCTTGCTGTCCTTTCTGACTTTGGAGAAGGAAGTAGCCTTGCATCCCATAATCCTAGGAACTGAATTCTGCCAAAACCCTAAACTGAGTGACCTTGGAGGGGAGCCTTCCCTGGCTGCGAACCCAGTCTTCTGACGCTGGGATCACAGCCTCATGAAGACCTGGCTTAGCCCCGTCAGGACTCCTGCCCAGAGAAACTGGGGTAATAAATAAGTGTTGTTCTAAGCAACTGTGTTTGTGGTCATCTGTCACACTAACGCCATATCTGCAGTGTCGCCACAGTGAGCGATACTGTCCATCCTTCCTCGCTGGCCCCTGGTGGGCGTATGTTGCCCAAGGCTAACCACAGTTAAGAGAGACTGTTTGGTCTCTAATAAGTTCTTTATGTCCCTTAGAGAGGAGCACAGTGTCATTCTGATTAATTTCTGGCTGTGAGTTTGGGCTTCACATAAAAGAGCTCTGGGAAGTCGTTGAAACAATCATCTCATGCAAAATGGCGGCACGAGCACATTAGATTAGCAGCTCATCTCCTCCAAGGATGCTATCAGAGAAAACAGCTGTAAACATGGCGTGAATTCGATTCCAGCTAAGCACAGCAATCTCGGTCAGCCTATTGATCTTGTCCCTAATAAATTAACGGGTGAATGCCTGGCTGGGCAGAACGAAGGCTGTTGGAAATCCCTTACCTGCAAACACTCTGGAATAATCCCCGAGCCTGCCTCTCCACCCTGACTTTACAGAATGGAGCTCGGGCCGTAATTCCCAGCTAGCCAGGCTCCAGTGTTAACAGAAAGCAGAGCTTTCACCCCAATTAATGTGTGGTTTATAGCACCCCGTGGGGTGTGCACACTGACTGAAGATCACACAGATTAAAACAGAGGTGAGGTGGAGGGAGGAGTAAGTGGGCAACACGGCTGGGAAATGCACGTGAGCTCACACTTGCCGAGGCACTTTCAGGTAAGGGCCAGGCTTTTATTTTTTTTTTTAAAGTACGTGTTGCTGGTGTGCTTATTATAAAATTTGGTAAACTATCATCAGTAAAAGAATGTGATAAGTAAAAAAAAAAAAAAAAAACCTTATGTACATAGTAGATTCTCCTTAGAAAATGGGCAAATGGTGCTGTAATAAAAGAACAATATATAAAGTTAGATGTACAACGGTACTTACTTTCTAAATGCGGCCTTCAGCAATTTATTGACTACTGAAAAAAACATATGACAGCATGAGGCCGGCGAGCAGCAGATAATAGACTATCTTGAAAGAGGATCCTTTATTCTGCACACAGCGGTAGGTGATAAATGGCCCTAATGCCAGTGGTTACTATTTTCTCCTCTCTTTCCCGGTGGCGCCTCGCAGATCAGAGACTAATAGCCCCCCAGGAGCGGGTTCTTGACACGGCCCCTCCATCTGCGAGAGCCGCGGTTATCAAACATCTGTCTGTGACTTGCAGTGGGGACAGGCTGATAGCTTGTCATTTGTCTACCAAAACACTTGGTATTTCCAGCTATAAAACAGGAGAAAGTAACATAATGTAATTTATTTGTGTAAATGGAAGAGGTTTTATGATCCCAGAGCCAGAGTTTAGCTAGAGGCCTTCACAGTTTAACTATTTCTCTTAATACATACCCCGAACAATAACGTCTGTCATAAAAATTCCCCACGGTGGAATGGTAAACTTATTTCTAAACTACCTAATAGCAAGCCTTATTTCAATCTTGTGCTTTAGGAAGGAAAAAAAAAAAAGGAAAAGAAAAATAGAAAACAAACAGGAAAACACCATCAATTTCACATTGACATTGAGTCATATGACATTTCCGGGGTCTAATGGCATTCGGTGTACATGTCAGCATTTCATGCAAGCAGGGTTAATGTCAGGGTGTGAGACAGTTGCCTGAAACTTTTCATCGGTCCTGCACAAGCCGGCCTGACTGCAAACGGGCACACCTTTCAGTGAGCTGAAAGTAGGGTCGCTGGCAAAGCTGTCACCCTGGCAATGCAGGTACTAAACGGCCCCTGGTTAAGGGAATATACAAGCACAGTTACAATGTCCTTGTATTTCTTCAGTTGTCTTTATGGGAGAGCTCCTGCCTCTTTACAAACTTAACGGTAAAATGCAGGAGTAATTCCATGAGAAGTGCCGTGAGAGTTGTTAAAAGAATAGCTGCAAAAACATTTTGAGAAAGGGATTTAAGAGCCGTAATGAAGACAGGGAGCAGTTGAGGGCTCTCAAATCATCTAATAAATAGGAGAGATTAAGGGAAGCTGGAGCCCTGGGACGTTGGTGGGGGCGTGAGGCGGCTCCTGAGTGGCCGACCCCTGGCCCGAGGTGGACGCGAGAGGCACTGCTCACGGTCCTGTCTGAGAAGGTCGGGCCTTTCCTGACCCTGGCAGCTGGCAGTGACACCACGGACAGCCAGCAGCTGCCTGGCCCCTGGGCAGCCCCATGGGTGAGGACTCAGTACTCCCAGGGTCATGTCCTCTCCTGGTTGGCCAACGAGGAGGGCACCAGGCTGGAATAGACGGACTACGCTGTTCCCAGAACGCCCTCTGTGCCGGCCGAGGGGCCCCCCTTGGGCTTGGCGTACTCAAGATCTGCACTGAAATAGTCCCCTTTGACCTTCCATATCTCATTCAGGTACCACCTCTCCCAGGAAGCCTTTTAAAACCCCAGATTGACGAGGAGCATCCCCGTCTGTCCCCATAGCACCCCCTCCTCACACTGTCACAGCCAGGGATGTGTTCTGTGGTTGTCGGCACTTGGGCCGTGAGCACAATTCCTCAGTAGGTTCCTATCAGGGCAGATCTACTTCCGTTGATTAGGTGTTCAAACCAGTGCCTGGCACATAGTGCAAACATGTTAATAAATACAATTTATGTTTGCTTAAAAAATGAGTAAACGACCTACACTCAAAGAGTGACACAGAGTTTTAGCAGAGCTGCCCTCCGTGTGTTGCACGTCTAGGAATTGTCCTCGAGTTTAACGCCCTCCATCCTCACCTGTACTTGCACAGGAGATGTGCCTGGGCCAATAATTCACTCACTTCTTTCATAAATAGATCGTCCTTCTGCCTCGATCAATCTTCTGTTGCCTTCAGAGTGTTAACAGCACTTATGGAGGAATCAGTTATCCTGGCTCCTTCTCTGCCTATCCAGATTCTGACAGCCAAGTATACTTTTGTGTCTAATGAAATAGCTTTTTTCCCCTAGTCTAGAAAAAAAAAAAAAAACTAAAAAGAGTTAATTCCAAGAGTTACGTTTTGGTGACTTTGAAAAAAATTCTCATTTCTAGTTTTTTGCATGAGGATTTAGTTTAGATTCAGATTAAAATTTAGCATATAAGAACACTTATGATCAAAGAAGAATAAAACCAGGTGATATGGTAAAGTCCAGCCTTTTACCCTTCTTCAAAAAGCTGTTCAAAGAGGATGCCAGTTCCAATGAAAGGATGTTCTTTCTGACAGCAACTGTCAGGCAAGTTCTGATTTGGAAACTGAGAATTGCTATTATTTTCAATCATTATCCCAGTTGTCATTGTTTGGGTGCATTCTTTGCAAGCACAATAGTTGGGCTATTTATGGGAGGTTGCATTCCAGAGATATCTGATATCCCTCTACTTAATTACAAAGGGATTTGCAAATGCATATTCTCTGGATTATCCCCCTAGAATTATGTGCATTTAGTTTTAAGTAGTCTTCAAAGATTTCAAGCTACTGGTTTTTGTTACTGGTTTTGAAGACCCATATTAAGAAGTCTGACTGTGATACTGTCTTAAAAAAAAAAAAAAAAAAAAGACCACCTGTGAGAACAGAAAGAGTTCTATGAAAAAAAAATTGATAAGGAAATATAAATTCTAGTCTCAGCTTTTTCACAATAATGATGTTTGGATTCTGTCTTTTTTCCCCCCAGGATTTCAGTTTACTTTGTATAAAATAAATCTATATAATACCAACAAAATAAAATTTGTAAAAGAAACTCTCCAATAAGAAAATAAAGAGCTCTGGGAAAATCAAATTTAGCTACTTTTAATATAACTCTTATATAATGAAAAATGTAAGGAATTTTTTCACAAAATGTTATAAATCTTCAAAACAAGGGCTAAAAGAGAAGAAAATATAAGACATTTATAGATCAATCCAGGAGGTTCTATATGTTCAATTAATAGAAGTTTCATAAAAGAGATCTGAGAAATAACAAGTAGAATATTTCAGTTCGTATCAAAATCAGAGAACGTTTCACAGAGTTAAAATGCTTAATTTTCCAAATGGAAGCTGCCCATCAAAGCATGAAAGGCACATGGGGAAGAAATGGGGAAAAAAAAGTTTTATTAACTCCTAAAAACACAAAAGGTCGTAGTGTGCTTCCCGGGGAGTGTGGGAAATCCTGCTTGAGGCCAAAGCTGTTTCACCCTGTGTTAGAATGATGGGGGGTGTGAGGTGGTGTAAGATGAACCTTCCTTTCCATACTATTGATAAAAGTAACAATAGAAAATATTATCAGTGATTGATGGATAGATGAAATAGTACAAAATTCCAGAAAAATGCTGAAAGAGAGGTATCATTGCCCCAAGGGAGATGGAGGTGGGTTGGATACCGCTGCTTTGCGTTGTAAACCTGGTGACACGATTTACCTTTTTACTCTACGTTGCATTCATTTGCTAAGGTTGCTATAGCAAAAGCACCATCGAGTGACAGTTTACACAATAGAAGTCTATGCTGTCGTGGTCCTGGAGGCTGGAAGTCTGAGATGGAGGTGTCAGCAGGGCTGGCCCCTCCTGAAGCCTCCTTGGCGTGTCAACACCGTCTCCTCCCTGTGTCCCCACAGGGCCGTCCTCCTGTGTGTCTGTGTCCTCCCTCTTCTTGGAAGGACCCTGGTCTTGTTGGCTCATGGCCCACTCCAAATCACACCTCAATAAAACTGATTTTAATTTAAAATTTTATTTATATTTTATTTTATTTTATTTTATTTTATTTTATTTTATTTTATTTTTTGAGACAGAATCTTGCTCTGTCACCTGGACTAGAGAGCAGTGGTGTCATCATAGCTCACTGCAACCTCCAACTCCTGGGCTCCAGTGATCCTCCTGCCTCAGCTCCCGAGTAGCTGGGACTGCAGGCATGCATACACCACATGTTGGTTAACTGTTGTATTTTTAGTAGAGACGGGTCTCACTCTTGCTCAGGCTGGTCTTGAACTCCTGGCCTCAAGCAATCCTCTCACCTCAGCTTCCCAGAGTGCTGGGATTATAGGCATGAGCCACCTCGCCTGGCCTAAAACTGATATTAAATGTAGTGCATTGGGAGAATTTGGAGTAATTTAGTTTGAACTAAATACGATTTAAGTAATTTTTGGAGACACTTCTTTTCTGGACTGTCATCCCTTAAATTACCTGGAGTAAGGACAGGCAGATTATGTATTCCTGCTAATATCTGAAGTTGTACAGACCCTGCTGACCCCCTTTTATCCATCTTTATTTATCACACACAGGCATGTTCTGGGCAGGAAGTGGGGCGAGAACAATGTGGGATTTGTGGATTGACAAGTGCAGCCCCGGGGAGAGGAGGTGGGTGTGCGGCATCCGCTGCTGGGAGAAGCCGGGCTCCTGGCTGGTGTGGCCTCCACCCCAGCCCCCGTCCCAGGCCCCTGTTCCTGTGGCTGTTCCCTGTCTGCTCTCCCAGGTGACTCGCGGGAGGCGGGTGCTCTGCCCCCTGACACCAAGCACCAGCGGCAGGGTCAGAGTGGGGGCTGACAATTTGGGGCATCCTTTTCTCTGTCCTGTTTTCTAACATCCTTCTCGCAGTAATAACCTGAAGCATAAACTCTGCAGCGCCGGCAGGTCACCACCTGCACACCCTGCTACTGCCAAGTGGCATTTAAAACGTGACAGGTCTCACCTACAGAAACGCGTCTGAGCAATGTTGACAGCCCAAAGCATGAGCTGCCCACGCGGACGCGAGTTCAGCCTGGGCAGTGCGGGGCCCAGGGCAGCTGCACCAGGCTCTCCTCCCAGCTAGAAAGTCACTCAGGAAAGAGTCTGGGCTGCGTGATCTCACTTCAAGGGCAGAACCAAGGTCAAAGCTTTCCCTTTTTCCTCTCTTGGTCACATTGAGTGAACTTGGACTGGCCCACCAATGTCGTTTGTGTGCTCATAGACTGACTAGAGAGAAAAACTACATGTATTTTAGATACAGTGCAAGTCACAATGTACATTCACTTAGTTGCCACTTAGGCTGTCTATGATGAATTTCCTTCTCTCTCTTATTCCTCCAATGACTTTGGTTAAAGTAGTTACAGTTTTGAGTTACATTGATCTCTGGAAACTTAAAGAACCACGACGTGTCTCTACCTGGTTACAGTCATTTTACTCAATTCATAAATAAGCGTATTCATTTGCAATTCGCTGTTTGTGAAGAGCTGTGCTAGTCATTGGAGACATAAAGAGAATATCTGGGTACCTTTAATTGAATTGATGTTCTGATTTAAAAACTCCTTATGATACAAATAACGCTAATACAAGATAAAACAAAAGCAAAACAAAACTAGTAAGTGCCAGGATAGCTATACAGACCAAATGACAGGAAAAAAGTCACAGTGTGACTCTGTTTACATGATGGAGAAAATGAAATAATTCACAATCCCACAGCTGGGTGCTCAGGTTCCACGGGCCCCGGCTGCATCCAAAGTGCCCTGAGCCACACTCTGGGTGGTGGGTGGGGCTGCACCAACGGGCATGTCTACACTGCCCTCCGCGGGATGGGGCACTGAGGTCTCCCTCAGCTCCCCCGGGGCTGCTGTTCCCCTTGGACACATTAGATCAAATCTGCTGGAGGAGAAATGAAATGGTGTTTTTATTTTCCTAGGCAGGAAAATGGCCACCGAAAGCCACACTTTGCGAGCAAAACAATTAGGCCACGTGCTCTCCGATGTGCATTAAATGAGGCCGGCAAGTGGATCAGCTCCCACTTTGCTGTGGCCTCGGTGTGTGCTGAGTCGGCGGTGTCCCACTCCCTGAGGAGGCCTCACTTGCACCATTGTTGGGCTGTAAATAAGTGACAAGCAGGTGCATCCGTGGGGAACGTCTCTTCCCAGGAACTGCAGGTGGCTCAGAACCAGGATGGCTGTCTAGCAGACCCACTGGTACCTCGCACTTATGCACTAAAATGAAATGAGGTGAGCACTAAATGCTCCTCGCCTGTGCATGTTGGGCCGTAGCTGGCAGACGGCCACGTGATGGTGGCTCGTGGCTCTATTTCGTAGTCTGACCCCCTGGAAATCGCAAAGAGAATCCTCGGTGTGGACGGGCTCTGCAGAGGGTGCCCGCTCAGCCTTCTGCAGGAGACGCACAGGGCCCCGCACCTGAGCCGACTTGCATCTCACATTTATTGACTTTGTTTGCTAGCTAAAATTGTAACCAAAAATTATGCCAAATTCTGAAAGCTTTTTGTTTTTTATGAGTGTCTCTAATCCCTTGTTTCACAACGTTAAGAAAGTCAACAATAATGGTGCTTGTTAGAGGAGGAATCTCTTATCTGTGAGACACTCAGTGACTTACCGGCAGGGCCCCGTGGTATTTTCTCTCCCTTCCTCTCAGTGGGTGCAGGTGCCCACCTTCTTCCTCCTCCCTCCTCTGGAGTCCCCGCCGCCCAGTGCTCACAGATGTCCTTCCCCCTTCCTGACGCTGTGCTTTTCCCCAGCTGGGAGTCTCCCTTCTGGGACAGATGATTGACCCACCATTCTGAGTTTTCCAGTTCTTCACTTTATGTATCGTGACCAATATCAAAGAAGCTCCAGGGTTGAATATGCAAAGATAGAAGAGGATTTTTTCCAAATTTAATTGTAATATTATCATTCAAATACACAATTATGTCTTACCTTGAATAGATGTCTAATCGATCTGTGTAGATACTACTATTTGCAATTTACAGAAGAAACTAAAATATAAATATTTTAAGGCATGTATCCAAGAAATAACATGACTGTAAACACCAGACCCAGAATATAAACTCAGAGTTCCCAATTCTAAGGTCTCTCTGAATGTAGCATTTTGGCAACCCACATACAGAATTTGTGTGGGGTAGATTTATTATATGTCACACGTAAAATAAACATACAGTGCCAAAATAAATGCTAATCAGCCAATTACGGAGGAAGTTATTCACAGAGGTGTCGTATTTCCAAACTTTGGGACAATTACCATGCTTAGAAATAGTAATATTTAGCTTGCCTTCGTAATTAAGCATGTTTGGAACATAGCAGATGGTGCAAATTATTTTATAAAATAAAAGAATTATTTTACAATGTAATCAAAACATGATACATGTATTTTGATACTCTTGGTTATTAGGAAGGAAATCTAATAATTTTGGATCTTTGCTTTGTTTTCTAGTTTTTTATCAGAAAATATTTTTAAATAAACATTTTAAATTAGGAAAGTTTTGAATTTGCAGGAAAAAATTCAAAGACAGTACAGAGAGTTCCCATATACCACATACTCACAACATTCCTCTATTAAGGACATCTTACGTTACTGTGGTCCATTTGTTACAATGATGGGACTAACATATGTATATTTTATGTATATAATAGATATACTCAAGCTCATTCTTTGTTCAAATTTCCTTAGTTTTTATGCAATGTCATTTTCTCTTCCAAGACCCCACCCAAGTCCCCATGTCACATTTAATCATAGTGTTTCCTTGGGCTCCTCTTTGCTGTGAGATTTTCTCAGACTTTCTTTACTTTTGATGACCTTGACAGTTTTTGAGAAGAACTGGTCAGGTGTTTTGTAAAACATTCCTCAGCTGGGATTTATCTGATGTTCGTCTCGTGATGAGACTAGGTTGGGAGCGCCCGGGAGCAAGATCACGGAATTGAAATGCCCTTCTCGTCAAAGCACATGGCTCGTATGTGTTGTCACCGTGACTCGTCATTGTGGGTGTCAGACTCACACAGCTGGCCGAGACGGTGCTTGCCAGGCTTCTCCTAAGGGAAGTTACTCTCTCCCACCTTCACTCCGGAGTCTGGAAGGACAGCTGTGCTCAGCCTCCACCGATGCCGAGTCGTGACCCATATTCTTGAGGGCAGAGTGTCTGTACAGATTATTTGAAATTATCTGCATAGAATACGTGTGGGGATTTGTAAATCCCCATATAGTTATATAATCATTTATTTTTATCAATAGGGACTCATGGATATTTATTATATGCTATGGATTATAATCCAACGATATTGATTTTCTTGCTCCAATTGTTCTGGCTTCGGCCACAGACAACTCTTTTGTTTGGCTCTTATGCCTGTTTGACACATGTCGTGATTGTGAGGGTTTGTTGTTTGGTTTTTTCTGTTGCTGCTGTGGTTGTAGCTCTTCCCTGTTGTGTGGCTCTGCAAGATCCATTTTGTCACAGAACCAGGCATTTCCCTACCCAGCCTCTCACAGGGGAGAAACTATGGGCTTGTTGCTTTTGGGGTGCTGTTGTGTTTTGGGTCTTCTCAGCTGACAGAACTGGAAAATCTTTCTTGTTCTGAAATTTGTTTTCTCTAAAATTAATGTGGTGTCTCCAGTTCTCTTTGATTAGTGTTTTTTTAAATCTCTGAGTCTTTCTATTTTCAGTGGATTTCCTGTAGATAACCGTGAGTTGGGTCTTGTTCCGTCTGTTTACTCTAACAGTCTGTCCTGTAACTGGTGTGTTGCTTCATACGGTTTGTGTTTTAGTTATTTCAAGCAAAAAGTAAATCCGGTCCCTGTTAACTCATCTTAGCTGAAGAAGACTCACACTCATGCATTTTTGAGGGTGGAAAATTTGAAATATAATTCTCACATAAGATCATTATGTTGTCTATGACAAGAGGCAGTAAACATACCTGAGGTCGGAAGCACTATTTCATTTAGAATAATGATAACATTTTAGATTCTATTATGAGTCAAAGTTTTGAAAAGGTTATTTCTTTCTATCAAATACATGAGTAAAGATTCATGTAGGTATATTTAAATTAGAAATAAGTATAATCTTCTTATTGAGTAACTCCTTTGTATCCTCCACAATGTTAAGCTTATAAAATACATATATTAATATTTTTTAATTTAACCCTCATACAACGTATGCAAATTTTGTTCTTATTCCAAAATAAAATAGAAGGAGAAGTATAATTTGGGTAACGAAAATGGCACAATAAAATGGTTGCATGGCAAGTAGATAATCTGGGATGTAAACCTATCACACCTATCTCTGAATTTCCTTTTCTTTTGCTAAAACATATTATGCTTTACACATATATTTTTTCTTTCACAAATTTATTTTAAAATAAAAATTAGTTTGATTAATAAAAATGTTACCTTTCCCCATGATGTTTTACACTAAACTTAAGATGTGAAGCTTGAGTTATTTTATTTTATTGTATTTCTCAAATAAAAGTATTAACAACCTTATGATATAATTACAAATCATACCTATAAAGCTTCATTGAAGGAACCACAAAGGGAACATTTAAGTTAATAACCCATGGTTAGTATTTGAAAGAGAAACTATTAAGATTCAAGCTCAATGATAAAGCATCCCTGCTTCAGTAAAAGTTCTAAGAGAAAATTATGAGTCCAAACTCCTAAGGAGATTATATGGCTATAGATTGGAACATAAATGCCCAGGAAGACAGATGATGAATACCCTTTAAAGTTCGTGAATCTTTAAATGCAAGCTGCAAAAATAAGCCTGCATTGAATTTTTATGACATTCCGTGCTCACTGGATACAAGAGAGCACAAAATCGATACATTTTTTACACAGTATCCTGTTATTATTGTAATTTCTAGTTAGAACTTGATAATTAAATAAAGTGCTTTTTTGTTTCTAAGCCATTTGGAAAAATTGTTTTAAAAACTCTATGCAGATACTGATTTAGACAAATAGTCACCACACACATAATCTTTTATACTACATCATTAGCTTCTCCATTTGCAACATTAATAGAGACTAAGATGAATACTAATTTAAACATATTTGGTGGAAAACTGTTTCTTCCTCCATTGAGATATGATTAATAATTACAATACGTAATGTCTAAATACAATCTAATGAGCCTGAAAACACTAAGTTGAACAAACATATTAGCCTTGTGGCATGAGTCAGGTAGGGCTCTTTAGCTCCAGTCATTTCCCCGTAACATATGCAAAAGCAATGGAGTTTCACGCCTGCACTGAGACAAAAGACCTTCCTTCTTCTATTTCTATTTCTTTCAACAGCAGCCACTGATGCAAGTTCAAAAATTTTGGTTGAACAGTAACTTTTTTATTACAGTTTAACGGGAGGGAATCTCACTGTGGGGGTTGTTCACAAAGAGGACAGACAGAAAGTGCACATCTTCCAAACCTTGGTGTAGAGTTGTCTGCAGGTAAGTCTCATTCACAGTCCTTAAAACAAAAATCACCCTTTTCTTCTTTGAATGATTATGCTTTTTATTAATCCTCCCAAATTTGTAAGTAATTCCATTTGGCATAGAGACACCAGTCTAGCAGGATAATCACTTTTCATTTTCATCTCTCTACGTGTACAGGAGCAAACCATCTGGAGGAAGAGCTGGAATGAAGCCATTCGGGTCTGCTGCTACATTTAATTTAGCCACTTTTTATATGATGTGAACTGCATTTGAATCCCTGATCACTGTCAAATCACTGGCTTGTAGTTCTGCTCTGCAGTGTGTTAGAGTTTAAATACTGATGAAAGATATATGTTTATTTGTGTTTATGACCTAAATTGTTCGTATCATTCGATGGAAAAGAATAAATTTAACCAGAATACATTCAAATGCCAAGCGGATTCTATGTATGCAGTGTGTTATAGAGTTTATATATATATATAATATATATATATAATTTTCTGCCATTGGCCTTTCATAATCTAGGGAAGAAGATAGACACACATCCAGTAACATATAACACCGTCAACGTAAGATTACTTGTATTTTTTTTCAGTTTGAAAATTATTATTTTTTTAATTTATTTATTTTTAAAATTTATTATTTTTTTTAATTTCAGACTTTCTGTCACAATTGCAGTTAATTCTTTCCTCAGTCCTCACTGAGAATATTGCTATAACTTCCAACTTCACCCCTTTCCCCCTTCAAATTATCACTGAAGAGTGATCTGAAAGCACAAACCCCGTGTTGAATTTATCCCGATGCTAAACCCCAGCGATGCTCATTGCTCTGGGGAAACACAGCCCTGCAAGTCCTGGCCACGTCTTCCAAACAGCCCACAGAATTCTGTCCTCCAGCCTCACCCCGCACTTGGCCCGGGGCAGCCTCACGCACGTGAATTCCGTCCTGGGAGAAGGTGGTTTGGTGACGGTTATGTGGAGGACGCAGTCTTTTGTGGAACTGAGCTCTTTTTCCTGTGGACCAAATCAACATTATGATTTAAAAAAACCCTTTGATTTTCATGGAAACTTTGTTTCAGATGCTGAAAGTGCCCCATCTCCTACAGTGCCTTGTTGATGTCCATCCACAACTATAAAAATATGCAGAAATTGGAAATCACTTGAGTTTTTCCTAGAAATATCTGTGTTTTCATAGTACTGGCACATGTTTTTAAAATCTGACTTCTTTTAATGTAATAAATGTGAAGTTTCAGGGACTCCGGGAGGGACACGAGGTCTAAAACGGGGACCTGACCAGGTCCCGCAGGGCAGATCTTCCCTGGCCGCAGACGCCCGTCCTGGGACACACGTTCCCAACAGTTGACAGCTGACGGCCGCTGACCCTGGACAGCAGGACAGACTCAGGCAGAGAGTGATCGCAGCGACCGCGGCTCACCTTGCAGCGGGCGCACAGCTGAGATCTTTGTACAGTCCACTTCATTCAGCTCACGGGAGGGCAGTCATCCACGAGATTGGTATCACCCATTTTGCATTTAAAGAGGTTAATTTATTCACCCAACATCAACATCAGAGGTTTTAAATTCAGGGCTTTTTGATTCAGCATCATAAGATTTTTATACCACACCATTTGGCCATCAAAGTCTGTTTTCTAAATTTGTCACTTTTTTAGTTCCCTACCCACATAGGATGCTTTCAGATCACCCTATTCCTACTTCGGTTATTCGTTATCTATTTTGCCATATTTTACTTTTATTTTTTAATTTGTGTTGCTGCTTTGGGATTCTCTTGCCATTAGAAAAAAAAAACATTTGTTTCTAAAATCTTAAGGCAGATTGGAACGTTACTATGTGTGGGCCGTGAAAAGAGAACATTAAATAATACACCCCTAAATCTAGGGAATTTCAACTGCTTTGGCACCTGCTGGAGAGATATCTTTAGGGATGGGTCCTCCTAACGGCCCCAAACCAGTGCCCCAGACAGAGGGCACAATCGCTCTACCGACTGCAGTAAGCGCCCAGCCAGCAGGTCGAGAGCGGCTGTAGTGTAAAACCCGGTCTGCGTTATAACCGACAGTGTCACCATCTGCAGTAGAGGGAAATTAAATCAATAAGGATTCTGCATGGGAAACAGGCAGTTCTGTGCCTAATTTGAAGGCACGAAGCACCCCACAGCAGAGGGAAAATGCTAAGTACATTTTTAAAAAGCGGTGGCAGCGTCATCAGCAGAGCAGGCGATTCCATGCTGCCGAATGCAATCAAGTCAAAACTTAAGAGCACGCATCAACAGAACCCTGAACTTGAAGATCAGAGCATTGGACACGTTAGGCACATCTCTCCTCAAATGCCACGTGGGTGCAGCGGGGCCTGTGCCATGTTTGCTGGGGCTTCGTTCTGAGCACGACAACGTGTCTCCTGGATGTGCAGAAGGCACTTCTGTGGGTTTGCGGGCAGCACATGCCCCTGCACTAGAGACCCTCCTGCCCAAAATACCTGCAGAGATTTTTCTCTCCCTGGCGCAACTCTGAGTGATACAGTCATTGACCTTGAACTCCCTTGAATATGCTCAAAATGACCACGTGTTGATTGTTCCATTTACTTGGTGAAATTCCTTGCTTTGAATTAACTCTATGACATTATCATTGTGAAGTCCTCATTGCAGGGTAATGGCCATTAAATGCACAGTGTAAGCAGTGGAGAGAATTCATTTCAGTACAAGCTAGCCTCACAGTAAAGTGAAACAAGAAATGCATGACCTCGAGTAGCTCCATTCTCAGTCGTCATTTCACCCCTTGTCAGTAGGAGGACTGGGGACCTGAATGTGACTCTACCCACACAGGCTGTACTCAGAAGGCCCAATGAGAGTGAATCGTCCATTCACTTACTTACGAGGAAGTAAGATACCCACACACTCGAACTCTGCTCTCTCTGTACGTGCGCGACCTACGAGGGCGTGGACTGTGAGAACCCCACGCTCACGTTTCTGTGATTCCCTTTCCCCACTGACGACAGCATCTGGATTCTGTCCGTGTCGGTGCAGCGAGGTTGTCCCCGCCCTCCAGGTGTGTAGAAACCCCTTGTGCCTGGGAAACGTCATTTATCCACACGGTCGTTTCTTACCTGACGCATGTTGGAGAGAGATCACCTCACCCCTGCGGGTGGAACTCGACCAGCCTGGGTGCGTCTGCACTGCAGCCCTTCAGCAGAGACCTGGTGTCAGTGGAGTGCACAGTGCGAGATAATCTCGTAACTACACAAAGCGTTAACACGTCCACCGACTGGATCTGCACTGTGAAGTCGGATGCATGCAATTAGGCACACCTGTGAAATCCCCTCCTTAGATGTGTTAATTAATGAAACCAACAATAACATCAAAAAAATGTTATGCAATTCAAAAATAGTCCAACAGATGGACCGTATGACAAAGGAATAGAAATAACTGAAAATCACAAAATGTCTCATTGTTCTCTTTATGAGTAAAAATAAGAATTTCTAACAGTACAGCAGGCTCATTTCATTAAAAAAAATGATTCAATTTACATCAATTGAGGGCAATGGTAGTCTGATTGGCTTACATCCCATTATATTAAACTCAATTTGTATCTATCTCAGGCCTCTGATAAATCAGCTCTTAGCAAAAGCCCAAGGGTTAAGGGACATTTTACAAGGCACCATAATAGAACACCTGATCCCGTTGGTTTTCTGTTGTGTGACCATAAACCAGATTCCCATGGATGACTGATACAGGCAAAATGTGACAGCATCACTTTCACCCGCAGACTCCATGGTGAATAAAGCATCTTGACCTCGGAAAGAGATACGTCTGCTCATCCTGAACTTAGATTCTCCCATGTAGAATAGAAGCAGCAATAATAACCATAATAATACTAAAAGTAGAATATGTATGTATTCTTCAGTCGGTGCAAAATATATCTTAGCAAAAATTGCTTGAATTAGAAAAGCAAGCCCAAAGCACCACCTACCCTTGGGGGACCACGTCTTAGAAAGAGTTAAGATTGTGGATGGAACTTGATACTCTCCATCCTCCTTTTTGACCTCCACCACGAAAACCTTCTTACATGCTTGTCGCTTGCCCAAGTAGATTAATGAATTCAGGATATAATAGGTCCCCGAAGTGATTTGCATGTATGGATTAGATGTCAGGAGTAAACTGCTGTGGGTTAAATTACCAGAGACACAGCGAATGGAGAAAGCACAATTGTAAGCATTGTTTAAATAAATTACTGGGCAATTCTTCTTGACACATGGTTATGTCCCTCACACCTACCCTACGGGCTGCGGACGTAGGGCGAGCGTGGCTGCCACCACAGGTGGAAAGGACGGGTGGGAACGGGCTCTCGAGAACGCTTTGTTATCCTGCTACAGCTACAAAGCAAAGGGTCCTCGTGTGTATGAGTAAAGAGCCTTTAATAAAAGGCAGATAATTCAGAAACAAAACTGGACTACAATTAGAGGACTTCATTGTAGACTATCCAACCCCGTTGCCTCTACGTGGAGGAGGATGAAAGGAAACAAAAGGAAGTTCCAGCCCTAGGCTCAGAGGCCTTCGACAGAGAAAGTGTTTCAACAGGGTAAGGCAAGAGCCGCTTGCAGGCAAGTCCGCGCGGGTCGCAGCGCCCGCCGTCCTCAGCCCTGCGCAGGGCACTCTCCTGAGTGATCCGCAGGTGCGCAGCGCGGGCAGCGTCACGCCCGCTCAGACGCGCACCGGCCCCGCCTTGTCGCGTGTTGGCCCAAACAGCACGGCGAGCCACGTCAGTCACTTCCCGGCACCGCGCAAGCCCCGCCAGCAGCTTGTGCCCCCGCGACTGCCACCATGCACGGTCCTAACATTTAGTTCCTTGCAGGTTAAAAATGTCCCGTCTCCGAGGATTTCCTGCTGGGAGAGTGCTCTGTATGTAACGGGGGCTTCTAGCCGAGGCTTTCCAACGATCAGACCAGATCAGCCTGACATACCGAGACCTGTCGTTTTAAAGTTGTGCGAGGCCACATGCTACGCAGGAGACCACACGCAGCATCCGTGAGGAAGACGACACAGACGTTGACCAGCGAGAACACACAGGACACCAGGAAAAGAACAGCAGATCTGGGATCATGTCCCGTCAACAACATGGGTCTCAGGGGACAGCATAGAACTTCATTCCCAGTTCTGAGGAAAGAGGACTTTGTGGCTAGAATTCTGGACAACGGAGTCTACTGAGTCCTGACTATGGTAAGAAATAAACCCAGGCCCAGCTGGAGCCCGAGACGGCCGCGGTCCGACATGCTACAGGAGGAAGACAGACATGCTCCAGTGCTGCCAACTCAGTAGCCGGGAAGGGTCTGGTGTGTTGCCCTGTCTGCGGCCCAGCGTATGAGCTGACCGTGGTTTCACAGATGACGATAGAAGGTTGTGAGTCTCCTGGGTCAGAGATGAAGGGTGTTGTCACTCACGACACAGCAGGCAGCAGGAGGCTGTTCCACAAGGGTCCCCTGGCTCCCCAAGTCCAGCGTGAACCCTGAGCAGTAGCCGGGGTCGTGCACACACGGTGCGTCTGTGACTCAGCCCAGGGACTCAAGCTCAGGGAAACCCCGTCTCAAAAGGAGCAGCTGTCAAACCTGCCCACATTTCGCCCCCTAGAAACCATCATCCTTGTCACGGTCAGGGAACGAGTCTTCCCTCTGCCCAGGACCGAGGTGCAACCTTGTCCTCCCAGAACGTTGCAATTAAATTGAGTCCAAGTGGTAGATAGAACGAAAATGGAGTGGTTTTTCTTTTTTTTTTTTACTTTTTATTCGTTGAGTAAAAACATATGAGGTTCAAGTAAAGAAGGGATATAGACCATGATTATTCACACAGTAAGACAATAGAGGTAATCACGAATGCCAAGAAAATAATTATTTTTCAAAGAGTTATGGACCAAACAGGGAGCTAAAATGTGGCAAGGGTTTGAGCAAGTGAGTTTTCTCAAGAAAGAAGGTGTTTGAAACATTTCTGTGGGTGGCGGTGGGCAGATTGTGGCACCGAAGTCTCTGGAATTACAAACCCATGTTTATGTAGTATTAATAATGTGAATGCTGCTTGTTGCTTTTCATTTTGAAATTAATCTAAAAAGCAAAACACACAGTATTTATTGGGTTATAAAAATAACACAAACGTAATTAATCCTGTGAAAGTAAAAAAAAATAAGGCAGATAGTTAAAAGCTAAAAGGCGGGAAAAATTGATGAGATTCTCTTCTTATCAGGTTAGGAATCTAGAAATATTTTAAAGTTAATGAAATGAGACATGAGTTTAAGAAGATATTACAAATTATAAACAAATGAAATAGGAAAAACATTGTGAGCAAAGGAAAAGAAGGGGGCATGGGAAGGGAGGGAGTGGATACATTTTATTTTTACCTATCAGAGGAAGAAGTCTCTAGACAAAGTTGAGGAATTGAAAAATACCTACAAACATGTGAGATGGGGGGAGGGGACCTCTGTATGAATTACGAAGCAAGATGGTCTCTGAGTGGCTTGATCGGTTGGTGGGAGGGAGAGGAAAGTGTGGATTTTAGTACAAATTCTCTGTCTTATTTAATATTTTGATTCTTGTAAAGGAAAGATCTAGAAGACGAGATGTTTCTGAACAGTCGTGTACCACTTACCGATGGGGGCATGTTCTGAGAGATGCCTTGTTAGGCGATTGTGTCATTGTGTGAACATCCCAGAGGGCACTTACGCATGGGTGGTACCAAGCGATTGATTCTTTCCTCGGAGTCTCCGATTCTGCGTGAACAACCACATTCCCTCCCTGCTACTCACCGAGGCTGTAGTGTGGCCCCTGCTCCCGGGCTCCAACCCACACAGTATGTGGCTACTGAATATTGCAGATAACCACAGCACAGTGGTATCTGTGCACCTAAACATAGCTAAACAGAGAGAGGTACGTGAAAATACAGTATTACCTTATAGAATCACCCTCCTGATGTGGCCTGTCCTTGACTGGAACTTTGGCCACAGACGACTCTATTATGTAGCTAATTATGCAGGCAACGGGAAGACGGCTAGAAATTTTTGGATGGTCTCAAACCCAGGACAGACGTACTTTATCATAACCATTCATGGAACCTGTTAAAAAGATAGGTTCTCCCCGCCTCTTCAATTCTGCCGCCGTAGGTCTGGGGTTCTGTCTGGGAATCTGCATTTTCAACCAACTTCTGAGGTTATTCTACTGCACAGCTAATTCGGGTAACCACGCCAAATATTCTCCACCCGCAGCTCTCAGCGGACCGGAGCTCCCTGATTTAATAGCCTCTAAGAAAGTAGGTGGCTTACACTGCCTTAAAGATTGCCACGTACCTTAAAACGGGCTGCAGTGATTGTTACTGTAACTTAGTCTCTGTTATTTTCTGAGGCTGAGATTGGTTCTCAGGAGAAAACGGCAATGTTTGGTGCGGGGATTATTGATTTTTTACTGCTGGGAAGTGTGGTTTCCACCCTTCATCCCAGTGTTGTTCTCTAGCTCATACTGTTGGCTATAAATGACTTTGGCAATACTAACCCCACAGACGGGAAGGTAATCGATACTAATAGATGCCAGGTGGACGGACTTTTGTGTGAGCCGTAGACAAGATCATTCGCAAGAAGCTTCCATATCAGACGTCGTCTGCTGCACAAAGGAACAAACAGACGAATGTTTCCCAATAAGTCTTGACGGGGTCTTTGATTCCGACTCTAAGCGTGTGTCCATGTGTCTGTGTGTGCACATCTATTGCATGTGGGGACAGACAGTGTCGTTTCCCTCTGCATTGATTGAATCTTTCTTCCTGCTGCTCTGATCCCTTTGTCTCGCCACCGTGCCCTCGCGGTTCAGGGAGGTGCAGGCGTCCTGAGTTCCGGGTGCAGGCCCTGTGTTCCGACCCCCAGTTCCTTAAGTGGGGACTGTTGAGTCTTTTGTCACATTGAGCTTTCCCGATAGTTTCCAATTTGTAACTTGATAAATGATGAGTCCCTTTACGTCTCGTGGTTGAAATCAATCAGTGGCATTTCCATTGCTCAGAGGAAAAGGAAAATAAGGAAAAATTACAAAGAAAGGTGTGAAAGGGTTAATATCCGCCTATTTGGGAAAGAGAATGAAAAAGAGGGTCCCTGCGGGCTTGTACTTCATCTTACCGTGTATTGAAATGTGAGCCGCAGCTAACGGTCTGGTTAATAACAATCCATGCAGCTGTCAATCTTTCTGGCCGATGTCATCAATATTTCACACTGCAAAATAACAACAATTAAGAACCAGGACCGGGGGATGCACTTGGGGCAAAAGTGTTTCTAACATGATAATGAAATCGACAATGTAGAGCCGGAATTTCCGATAGGCATTTGAAGAAAGTTGAGACTGTGATGTTCTTTTCCAAACAGTACAAATCACAGCTCTGTATTGCAAATGAACACCACTGCCCTGGACAGACACCATCATGTCAGTCTGTGAAATTCAGACAAAAGCAATTCTGGGAGAAGTAATGGCACTAAGGACAGTTCATGGGATTTACCACGGGCTGGGCACTGTTTTATATGCAAGATGAATTCAAGATTAAGCAATACTCTGAATTGAACAGATCTTGGCAAATTCCTGCTTGATATACAAGCTGGCTTGCAGGGTGTATGAAAACAAAATCATTCCCCTCTACCCCTATTCAAATTTGATAAATTTTAGGAAAGGGGAAATTGTTCCAGAGTGAGTGACTTGAATTAGATTACCACATCAGGAAGAGATTTTAGCTGCAAACCACCTAAACCAACTCCATTCAATTAAAGTAGAACAAGGAACATTTGAAGAACTTTAAGGAGGTGCTTAACATTGCTGAAGAATCATGTTATATTTTCCATTAGTGTTGCCCCTCCACCTGGACCACGATGTGCCTTCTCCTCTTCCTCAAACTTACAACACCTGATCTAAACTCATCACGTGTGTCTGTGACACACACGCACACACACACACACACACACACACACGCGCGCGGAAAAGATGAACAAAAACGAAGCCGCTACAAAAGATGCCACCAGAACACTCATCCATGCACCTGTGTACCTGTCCAAAGTCTCCAATGGTCCTTCCCTTTGTTCTCTACCATAAATCCACAGTTTTCAAAGTGCGGCACCCTGGCCGGCAGCGTCAGCAACACGGAGATGCAGATGCCCATTGGGGACTGCTGACTCCCCGCCTGTCCTCCCGGGGCAGCTGGCTCCTGCCCCCCAGCTCTGAACTTCGGTGACTCTGCCGCTCAGTCTTCAGTCTTCCCCACTTACAGTCCTGTCTTCGGTGGCCCGTCTGGCCCCGAGTCATCACAGATCACCTACCTGCTCACCTTAGAATCCTGTGTCTTTAGCGCTCGCCCTCTCTGTGATTTCTGGACTCATGTTGGCGCCTGAGGGACGGTGGGTGACTGACCTCCGTGGTTAACCTGCTCCGCCCTGAACGGCAGGTGTCCTGCAGGCCGGGTGGCCACTCTCATACTGCATTAGTCACCCTGACCCCACCTTTCTCTCACATGACACACGTGTCCCTCACAAAGCTGCCAGGACCACCCCCAGACAACCATACTGTCGGTGACGAGAGGCTCAGACCTCACATTTTAACATCCTGGAACTGGGAGGCTCGTTCACCACGTAGCCGACCAGGGGGCAGCCATGCATTCGCTGTGCAGGTCTGTCGAAACCTGCAAAGTGGACCTCGGGGGCTTGAAGAGTGTCCTGGGGACACCAGCGCTACCCTCAAGGGACACACTGAGTCACCAGTGCCTTCCACGTGATGGAGACGACGCTGTGGAAACCTGCAGATATCCGGGACTCGGGGTGTGATGCGATTGAGGAGAATTGGACTCAATGTAGGAAAGTGACTCTGTGTGACACGGAAGTCATGATTTAAATGGCAACACATTTTCTGTCTTAATGGTACGTCAAACAACAGTGACCTTATACTTGATGGAATCTTATATTTTGTGAAGTGTTAGCAAAACTCAGGTAGCAACTGCTGCATTAAGAAAAAAATTACCCAAAATGTAGTGGCTTAAAACGATGGCCACTTATTAACTAGCGATCCATGGTGAGGTTGTGACGCTCACCAGGGCCAGCTGGGCTGGCTGAGGACGGGCTTTCTGGGATCCTTGGGGTCTCAGTGCTGGACTGTGCGGCCTCTCGTCTTCCCAAGGCCGTCCTACGCCCCTTCCCATGGCTACGTGGGGAATGAAACCCACAAGGACGTTTGCATCTGCTACAGTCCATAGCAAAGGAGTCACGGCCGACCCGGAAATGGCAGTGAGGAGACAGACCGAGGTCTCCATGAGGGAATCTGCTGCGTCCATGTTAATGAGCCTGACACAGACGGTGGAGGAGAATTGAATAATTTTTGCCAGCAATCTAGCACACGTATTATATTTGGAATCTGCCTAATGGGAGGAAAAAATAAAGGATGTGGAATAAGCTAAAGGGATGACTGGATACCTTGTAGCAGAAAGTCAGTGCCTGGGAAGATGATTTATTCGACGTTGCAGGACATACATCTTTGCCTTTGAGCTACAATGTGCATAACTCTGCTATTTATGAATTTATAAAATGTACAAGAACATTCTTTTATAGAATAACAAGAGTGTGGTTTAAGCCTGCAGATGAAAAATATAAATACTTTAAGGAACATTGTTCTAGTACTAATTATCCAACAAGAATAGTGCCGAATTTTACAGAGTACAGCAGTAAACTAGTGCTCCGCACACTGTGCTCCTGGAACTGGGCTGAGACATGCACCCCTCAAGTGCCTCTGCTGCAGAAACTGCTAGTTGCCACCCAGGGTCTAGTTCCCCATTCTGCGTGTATCGACATTGTGTTTCCCAGCCTCCCTACCGGTAGGTACAGTCTTGCAGTTGAGTTCTGACCAGTGGAATGCAAGAGGGGACATTTTCTGCTTTGCTCAGAACGTCTCGATGAAGCGAGGGGAGGTGGGCACATTCTGCTTTGCCCCCTAACGTCCTGCTGCCTAAAACTGAATGTGATTTGCTGACTATCTAACAACATCTCTGCTCGCGAGGAACGCAGCCAAACACTGGACATAATAACCTGAAGCTCTGGAAGGATTGATAACACTTCATAATGACTCCTGTTTTTTCATTTGCTAAGACAATGGGCTTTAAGTTATAAGTTTGAGAGCAGTTGAACTCTTGCACAGAAGTGTAACTTGTTGAGAACAAGATAAAGTATTGAAACATGCATTTTATTTACAACTTGAGTGAAACATGCCACCTGTTCTTGATCTATAGAAATCTGAAAGGAGAAAAATTTTCCTCTATTCTGTGGGTTTTACCATTAATAATAAAGATAACTTCTGTTGCTATAGATACAAATGATCTCAGTAGAGTTTCACAAACATTCTTCAAGGTTTAAAAGTTTATCTTCATTAACAATAAGAAACAATGTCCAAAAGTCTAAATCAGTTGTTCATAAATACACAGGGGCAGAGATGGGTCCCAAACATAGATACTCTGACTCCAAATCAGAGTTCTTTTAATACAAGGATTCCTTATTAAATAACACACATTTACATCCAAATTCAAAAACAGGGTGGGAGTCTAATGCCATCTGCCATCTGAATTCCAAACTATGTTCATTTTTATTTGTAATCAAGGTGGTCTGGACCCTGATCAATGTTAAGAAGCATAAACAAAATCGTCAAGTCATTATAAACTCTACAACATTAATAAGAAACGATTATTGCTTCCTCATGGATGAATATCCTCTATTCTTTCCTGGACAAGGTTGGCAGTTGCATGACAATGACATCAGATGGGCTGTGGAATTCGGCTGTACTGCAGGGAGTGAGTTAAATCCAATTGCCACACTTGGAACTACTTATCCCTCGTCATGAATGCCTCGACTCATTGGAACCCACGGGCAAAGCCCCACAGTATTCTGCCAGAATGAGATATTTCCACCACAGTCAAGCAGGGATGAGAATTGAATATACTGTATCAGAATTCCTATTTTTCATGATTGAGGTTAAAAAAAAGATCGAAGGACCAAATCAATTTTCTGACCCGGTAAAACGGCTTCACATCATCTCCGAAATGGAAGACAGTATAAATGTAATCTATTTTAAACTTTTTTTACACTAGGTCTAAAGTAGAAAATAAAAGTCTTTTATCAGGTGCTCTTACAAAGGAATCCTATTTTCCGTTATTAGGCAGCAAAATTAGCATATTTAAGAATGAGAACACTAATTTTAATACAGCCTATTAGTTACAAGAATCCACTCTCTTCTAGTCGTAAAATCAAATTTGTTTTAATGCTTAACATTTATGATGCTTTGATGAAAAAGAATGCTGAACTGTGGTCAGGAAAAGACGTGAAGAACAGTGTTCTGAATGAATAATGTTATAAGCATTTTGCAGCCATTTGGAGCCATCTCTTAGCACTTTTATAGAGATACGGGACCCAGACTCAAAGATAGGGTTCTGACCTCTGGCTTTGAGCTAATCCCAAAACTTTTCTGAAAAATTGATGATAGTCTTATCTGGTATGGTAAATATATTTTTTCAGAAATACTGATATTCTTACTTTACTACTGAATTCAGAGCCATTACATTGGATGGAAAATATATAATATATATTATATATAATATACTGATCCTCTTTGCATAATAAAACAAACACACAGATCCCTTTTAGATGTTAAACCACTGTGATTTGGGGGTTTACTGGTTTGCATGACATAAGCTGATGAGTTAGTGTCCCAGGGCTGCAGCAACAAGTGACCACAGACTGGGTGGCTGGACACAGCACCTGTGACCTCACAGCTGTGGGGGCTGCACGCCCACCGGGTGTGGGAGGGCTCAGAGGGAGACCCGATTCCATGCTTCTTTCCTCGCTCCTGGTGGCC
Source organism: Lemur catta (assembly GCF_020740605.2). Taxonomy (NCBI): domain Eukaryota; kingdom Metazoa; phylum Chordata; class Mammalia; order Primates; family Lemuridae; genus Lemur; species Lemur catta. The sequence goes on from NC_059145.1 coordinate 48,212,077, forward strand.
CACAGAAATCCGTGGCATTCTTTGGTTTGCAGACACCCACTCCCATCTCCATCTCCTTCTTCACGCAGACTGTTCTTTGGGTGTGTCTCTGTGTCTCAAACTGTCCTGTCCTTTCTCTACTAAGGACACTAGTCATTGCATCTAGGGACTACTGGGAGATCTAAGATGATCTCATCTTGAGATCCCTAATGAGATTGCATTTGCACAGACCCGATGTCCAAACAAGGTCACCTTCACAAGTACCAGGGTTTAGGATGTGGACATCCCTTTGCGGGGGCCACTGTCCCACTCCCTACCCTGGCCGGCCCTGACTGGTTCAGGCCTAACCCCTGAATGAGCTCAAATGGCTTATGTGTCGTTTCTCAATCCTTTACAAGCTTGAGGTTGAAAAACAAAGTCCCATCTGTGAGTTGGAAGCCAGGAGCAGGATGTTTGCCTGCAGACCTGGAAGAGCAAAGGTGAACTGGGGTGGGTGGGATGGAGCTGCAGCCTCAGCTACTCCGAGGGTCAGGGTCCGGGGGGGTCCTGCCGGATAGCTGGCCCAGAATAGAAAGCCCAGAAATAGACCCCCACAAACGTGATCAACCAACATTTGACCAAGGAGCAAAGCAGGACAGTGGAGAAAAATAGTCTTTGCAATAAATGGTGCTGAACAACTGAACATCTGCATAAAAGAGAAAGAAAGAAAGAAAAGAAAAGAAAGAAAGAAAGAAAGAAAGAAAGAAAGAAAGAAAGAAAGAAAGAAAGAAAATCTAGACAAAGATCTTACATCCTTCACAAATAGTAACTCAAAATGCATCAGAGACCCAAAGATAGAATTAAAAACTCTAGAACTCCTAGAAGATGCCAGAGGAGACAAGTCTAGATGACCTTGGGTATGGCTATGGCTCTTTAAATACAACATCAGAGGCACAAGCCATGGAAGAAATAATTAATGAGCTGGGCTTCATTAAAATCAAATCTACTCTGTGACAGACAATATCAGGGGGAGAGGAGCCGGGACACACGCTGGGAGGAAGCACTGGCAGAGGTGTATCTGGTGGAGAACGGTATTCAAAACATACAAAGAACTTTTAAAACTGGACAATGAAAAAACAAAAGACCCATTTAAGAAATGGGCAAAATATCTGAACAGATTCCTCAGCTGAGAAAGCTAAACAGATGGGAAATAACATGGGGAAAAGCTCCAAAGTATACATCCTTTGTGAAATGCACGTTAACCCACAGTGAGACATGGCCACGCGCCTACTAGAGTGGCTAGTAGCACTTTGGGAGGCTGTGGCGGGAGGATCACTTGAGGCCAGGAGTTCAAAACCAGCCTGAGCAACACAGCAAAAAAAAAAAAAAAAAAAAACCCGTCTGTATACACAAAAAAATTAGATAAGCATAGTGGTGAGCACCTGTGTAGTCCCAGCTACTGGGAGGCTGAGGCAGGAGAACCTCTTGAGCCCAGGAGGTGGAGGCTGCAGTGAGCTGTGACCCCACACTGCACTCCAGCCTGGGCAACAGAGTGAGATCCTATCTCTAAAATAAAAACGAAAAGGAAAAAAACAATTGAGCTATCAAGCCATGAAAAGACACAGAGGAAATGTAAATGCATATTATCAAGTGAAAGAAGTCAATCTTCAAAGGCCACCTACCATAGGATTACAAATATAGAACATTCTGGAAAAGGTGAAATGATGGAGACAGGAAAAAGACCGGTGGTCTGGAGGGGATGGGGAGGGGCGATGAACAGGCGGAGCACAGAGGATTTGTAGGACAGTGGAGCTACTTTGTACGACACTGTAATGGTTGGAACGTGTCCGACACATTTGTCCAAACACACAGAATGTGCATCACCAGGAGTGAGCCCTCCGGCAAACCGTGACCCTGGGTGATGATGCCTCAATGTCGGTTCAGGATGACAGCAAAGCCACCGTCCCCTGTGGAACACTCGCTCGCAGTGGGAGGCTGTGGCATGTGGGGGAAGGGGCTATGGTGACTCTCTGTGTACCTTTCACTGGATCTTCTCGTGAACCTGAGACTGCAATAAAAATAAAGTCTATTAAATTTAAAACAACAATAAGAATTGAGTGCACATTACTCTTAAGAATTTGGTGCTGTTGAAATACTGGCTTTTATCATAAATCCTAAATTACAAGGGCAAAGAAGCAAAGACGTTGCATTGCTAGCTCCGGGGAAAGAACTCTGGGTGGGTTCTTCTCAGGATCGCAGTTTTGTATCTTCTCTCTAATCATAGATTCTACCTCTACAGATAAATCTTGCTCCATTTTCTTCTGTCTTGGTTGAAGCATTGATTTGGGAGCAGAATGTCATTTTCTCAATTTCACAATTTACCTTCTATTTGGAAATAGGGGGTGTGCATATGCCCTCCCACGTGATCTGGTTCCATGCCCGGGAAGGCTACCCTCGCACTCAGGGCTCTTGAACCACAAATAAATAATAATTGTAAACAAGTTCTCTGTGGATAATCGTCCAAGAGCAGACCAAGAACTCAAGGGCCATGGCTTTCAGTGCAATGTGTGCCCCGGTTTTTCAATTGGAAAGAGCTTGTCAATTTCCTGACATCGATGCTTCCTTGTTTCCACAGTGGATACATTGTCATTACCCTTAATTGGTGTTAAGTGTGAGCCCCCTGCCAGGGGCTGCCGGTCACCTGCAGATCCCATTTAAGTGTCATTAACAGGACTGTTTACACTCCCTGTGCAGAATAAGTTAGAAATATTATAGGCGGTAAGCTAAAAGCACTCAAAAAATATTTGCATTGTGTCAAATGCCAGCCTTTGCACAAGCTAACAATATATTTTCTCCTCGTAACTGTGAATGCTACCCATTTTGTGCCTTATATTGCAATTTTTGTTTAAAAGGCATTATGGTCTGCAATCTCAGTTCATTTGGTGCTAGTCTGGTGTGTGGCCATCTTTCATATCAGAAATTTCAATCTAAGTACTGATCGCCGGGTTAATATTATAGAAAGTGCACCCTGGGGGGATATAAAGAGATGGTTGGATTTTAGGACCTAGTAAAATAGTTCTTTGCTCCAAAACAGGAATAGTTTAATCAACAAAATGACTCAGAGCAAATGGGCCCCTTCTTGATGTTCCAGTTTATTTGAGTGATAACTTCACCAGACTCTTACAGTTTTCATCGTGCACTTTTCTTTGTTTCAGATGTTAACGTTAAATGTTGTAATGCCTTTCTATTACTAGAAACATAATTTGATATATCTCGCTCTGCAAATGGATGAAATAAAATAAATCTCAATATTTTTGCAAAATATTTACAAACCCCACAGTAGTTTCCCTTGAGTCCACCATGGGGTGGATTATGGTGGAAACTGTCTTACAGTGTCGTCTTCCCTGTGCCCACCCCCTACCCCTGCATGGGTTGTGGCAGCTCCTGTAATAGAGGGTCTTGTAAGGTAGCAAATCCCCCCTGTGAAAGGCCGTGCACCATTTCTTGTGTGCAGCGTTTCCGCACACGGTCATGACTCAGTAACACAGTGGAGATGGTGCCCACGGCTCCCCGGACTCCAGGCCACCTGCCCGCGTGGTGCCTGCCTCATGTGGCAGCCCTCACGGCAGCCCAGGGGGAGAAGGGTCCTCATCCTCGTCCTGCAGTCTGGAGAAGCAGGTCTCAGATGACTGAGCCATTCGCTGGAGGCTCCGAGGAAAGGGGGTGACCACCCTGGAGCCAGTGTGTCCTGTCGGGGGTCACCTTTCATCCTGCCCCCCCAGGGTGTTCCTGCCTTGTCCCTGCTCAACACAAACCCACAGTGTAGCCCTCAGAGCAGTGGGACGGCCTCCTGGGGCGGGTTCCACGGCCCTTCCAGGTGGGGCTGAGCCCTGGCACAGGTGCCTGGCATGGGGCACTGATCAGTGCACAGGTAAAATCAAAACAAAGTGCTCCCCCCAACTAGAGCGCTGGTGGTGATGGGTTAACCATGCGCTTGATAATTAGCCAAATATTATTTCTGGCATCTTTTTGAAACAATTTAATTTTTAATATTTTTGCTTAATTTAATGGCAAGATCTTCAAACACACACACCACACACAGGCACACGCACACACACAACATACTACACACATACCACAACATACACACGGAGACACACACAAACTTTTTAACCCAATATCCCCAAAAGTTAGTGCCCCATGTCTTCTCTTCCCTTTTCAGTAAAACTCCCCACAAAAATTGGCCACACTTGTGGGTCTCGGATTCCTCTTGTTCCCTCTCATTCCCAGTCCATCTGGTGCTCCATGCCCCCCACCCTGACGCGACCTTCCCGGGAAAGGACGTCACCATCTGCTGCGGACGGTGCCCTGGGCAGGCCCCGCACCGGGAGCGTCATGGGGAGTTTACCCCTTAATCCACCCAATGACACAGAGCCTTGGGGTCACTCTGAATGAATAATAAGAATAACACATAACGAGATGATAATAAGTATGGAAATTCTTAGTAATCTCATGTTATAAATGAGGCAGAGAGAGGTTAAGGGACTCTCCCAAAGTCTCACAGCTATTTCACTGTAAAGCCACGTGACAGAAGCCAAGAAGTTCAGCTCCAGACCCAACGATTTTAACCACTGCTGTGCGGACAGCCTCACTCTCTGCAGTACCTGACATACCTCTTGCAGACACCGCGCTTTGGGACTGAAAAAATAAGTTAGCTCCAGGAATTTTCTGAGTCATGCTTGTATTAAAATATAGATAAAAACAAAACATTCCGTGCGCAACTTCCTATGGTGTTCTGTTGAAAATCACTCCTAATAAAGTCAAAATATAATTTAAGAGAGAAAAAAAGATAATTTTATGTAACTCAGGGGCTAGCATATCCTCTTTAATTAAGACTTTGTCAAATTTATTTTAAAAATTATTCCCCAAAATGCGTGAGCTCCCATCAACCCAGGACATCCATGTAGCCCACTAAATGCTACATTTTGCAAAAGAACAATGGCTTGGGACATCCCAATAATCTATATTATTCTATTGTAAGTTTCTGTGAGAGACCCATTAAATATTCCAGCTAAGTTGATACGTGCTGTGAGAACTATTGTTCTGATTTGTTTAGACCTGTTCATAGCAGAACGTTCCCAGTCGTGGAAGTTAAATACTAAAGGCATGCCATTTAGTATTTGCAGGCTCTCCCAGAGCATTTCAAATCATTTCCATGTTTTAATGCCAGATATATGCATTGCACAATCCTGATTATCTGTTTGTGAATTAACTCACAAAAAGAGATCAAATGTAAGGAATTAGCACAAACTGGTTTAATCCATAGCGTGTTAGAGCCAGAACCGTTTTTCTCCTCTGAGGTTATTTCTCTTCATGTGAGTTTTTCTCAGCCCTATTGATCGGGCTGAGAAGGCTGACGGGTGATTTAGCATCCCCGGGGCCTCGCTGAGTGCCAGGGCTTCCTCCTCGCCCCTGCGCTGCCGGCCTCATGGCCGATCACCCCTTTATTGTGTGGGCTGAGCCTGCCTGGAATATTTCATGTTCTCACTCATTTGCAGCCAAGAGCACCTCGGGAGGAAACCCTGCTCCCGTAATGATGTATTGGCAGGGTAGAGGGAGCCTGCACATCATTACCAAATTAAATATCCGTCTGTGAGGCTCAGGGACGGCATTGCACCACGCTGCATATTAAGTCCAAGAGGAGCTTGGAAAGCAAAAACAGCTTGTTACAAATTGATTAACCATCACTGGACCAAGCATGGGAGGGGTTCTCTATAGTCCTTATTGCTTTCTTGTGGTCCTTCTCCCAGCCCCCTCCCCCTCCTCTTTCTCTTCCTCTTCTCCTCCTCCCCCTCCAGTTTCTCCCCTGTAAGGACCCCTAAGGCATGTGCACCCACACCGCCACACGCACGAACCCGTGCGCCTTCTATAGAGAGGCCTGGGTTGGCATTTCGACTCTGCCGTTGGCCTCATGAATCAATCTTTGCTACTCTTCCTCCACCTGGCCCCTACTCTCCTGACTGTGTGTTGCGTTTTGGTGGCAGCATCACCCCCGAGCCAGCCTCTGAGCTGCCCTCATTCCCTGGAGTCTGCCGTAGAAATTACAGCAGTACCAGCAAGTGTGTGGTGGTGGTGGTGGGTGGGGGCAGCATTTCACTCCATTTACACCTTATGACTCTGCTGATTGCATGTTATATTCCAGCCATATCATTTGTCTTGAGATTAAAATAGTAACATGGACTTTCAAATCCATATCTGATCCGTAGCGTCCATAGAAGTGACTTTATAATTCAGGCACACACAGTCTGCAACCACCTGGGACAATTCCTCAGGGTGGGGCACAGGCATCTTTCCCGTGTAGTGTGTCCACAGCCGGGAGCGTCACCCGACGTCCCCCTCTGGGGAGATGTGCTGAGTTAAAGCGAAGCCCTGTCAGGGCCTCAGCGACTCCATTCGCAGATCCCAGATGTCCTGGGATGCACCGAGCCTCAGGGCTGGACGGCCGTGCCCCCAGCACCCCGGGACGCCGGAGTTAGGCACGGGGAGGAAGAAATGGGGTAGCTTGGGGGGAGAGGAAACCAGAGAGAAGGAGGAAAAGTCCAATTCCCGTGCAAGGAGACTGCAATTAACAGATGACTCAGTGGGAAACGTGGAGACACGTTTGCTCTCTAGGACTGTGCTGCCCACATTTAGGGACAGGTAAGACCTTCCGGCAGTGGCTCGCACCCCTGTGCCTCTCAGATGGGGTAAGCGAGAAGTCTGGGGATTATGTTAATAACAACTCGTGTTGTTCAGTCCTGTACAGGTTGATCTCCACACCCTCACGGAGGTTGTGGCGCGTCTAAAACACGCTGTGGGGGCAAGGCCGAGACCCAACACGCCTCCCTTCCCAAATGCCGACACCGCAAAGCAGGAGGAAAACAGCCCTGTGACACGCAGCAACAGCCGTGCACTGCCCAGAAATCCCACTTTCTGAACCGGATTGTGAGGAGTATGCAAAGTCACTTTAAAAATAAACCAAACTCAATTAATTGACTATAATCTGTTTAAGAGGATTAGCATCGCAAGAGAAAGAATGTGTCAATAAGAATTAACAGAAGCAAGCTGTGCTCATTCAAATCGTGTGGGTTCCAGGTGACAAAGCAGCTCTGGGTTTGTGTCGTCCCTGTATAACCACCGTGTAGATGGACACACAGGCCTGACACCTCATGCCATTAACACTTCAAACCAACTAATCACCTCCCTTTGCTCTGACATCACGCTGAAGAAGAAACCATCCAGTGATCTGGCTTCATGTATAGCTTCTCTCCAGGGAGATGGTGTGCCCACAGCCACCGGCCCGTGAGACTATTCTGTTCCACCTTGCAAATGAGCAAGTGCATGTGTGGTTTTGTAACTGGGTCTCTGATTACGTCCACGGGTTGGCATCACGATCTCCAAGTCGGTCAGTCTCTTCCCACTGATAAGGGATTTCTGTGCAGGGTGGGGCAAAGTCCCTCTCCAGCGCAGACAGATGACATCCTCTGCCTGAGCGTCCTGTCCCCCGACTGGAGAAGGAGGTTGAATTGATTGGCACAGACTGTGCCTCACCGGGCACAGGAGCTGATTGTACCCCACGGCCGTCCTCTCTCCAGTGATTGCAAAGACGAGATGACAGTGTGTTCCAATTTCTCCCCAACTACTGAAATTTAAATCTGCCCAGTTTATGATTATGAAGATAAAACTTTTCTGTTAATTTCAAAAAAAAAAAAAATGAGCAGTATCATCAATCCCTCCTGCGATTTGAAGAACTCTCCGTGACTTCCGTGGATGATCACAAACATCTGCTGATTGCTGGAGGGCCTGCGACTGGGGCCCCCACCCCAGGGCTCCCCCAAGGGCAGCTCTCATCACTTTTCCATGTTGCAATTTGTCACTGTCCCGTAAACACCTCTGGAGTCTCTGGGTTTTCTTGTCTTTGTTGAATCTATTGACATGCCTACATAAAGATGAACCATTTATCTGATGCAAAAAAGAAGCGATGGTTGGAGCTTTATAAAAAATAAAATAAAATAAAGCCGGAATTCTTTAAGGCGCTTCCCAGGGTGTAGTCCCGTTAGAACTGCGCATATTTTTGTTCAGTGCTCCCGAACTTCCCACGTGACTGTCCCACTGACGGCATAGGTTGAGATGCAGCTCACTGAATAATTATTCACAGATCGTAAGAAAAATACTTCGAGGTTTCATATAATCTGTGATGAGGAGTGATTATATGATTTTATGTTAATGCATTTTAAAGTGAACAAATGTGTTTCAATGTATTTAGCCAAAGACTTCTTTCTTTTATTTTTAATCGGCATATGCTAACTGTATACATCTGTGGGATGCAGAGATACTTTGATACACACATACAATGTGGAATGATGACATCAGGGTTTACACAAACCCATCCCTCTAACACTCATTGTTTCTTTGTGTCCTGAACATTCAATTTCCTCTCTCTACAATAAATTACCTTTAACCACATGTGCCCGACAGTTGGCTGACAGATAGAAACTTGCCGCTAGGTGGGGGGAAGAAGTTCTAGTGGTCTCTAGCCAGACGTTCTTGATAAGAAAGCTGCTCTTGGATTTGTAACCGGGGGCCTTGGGGACAGCATTCGTTCTTCCAGGTTTCTGCCACCCAGTGATGGCACCAGTGATAACTTGCTAAATGGCGCTCTTGGAAATGAAGCAAGTCACAAAGTCACAGGACAGTCTCCCACGTTCCCGGGAAGAGCAGGGACCTCGGCACCCTCCGGGCCCACAGAAGCACCGATGCCCAGTCTCCAGGGCAGCGCTGGGCCTGTGCGACCTCAGAGACCCCGGCCCAAGCTGAGTCAGTGCCGCTTCTGTCACGAAGAGGAGCAGGAGGCTGACGGGTGCGAGTGGCCTTTGTCACCAGCCCTGCGCCCGTGTCCAGGATGGCCCTGAGGCCTGGCCAGCTGCACCAGGGCCGCTCCTTCCTTGGAGACAAAACCGTTTGTGCACAATTGGCTTCTCCCAGAGACGCTTGTTCCTGCTTTTGCAAAACCTGAACTATGAGGCAAGGGTGGGCTGGATGCCACCACAGTCAACTTTGGGAAGAAAATAATAGAGCACGAACGAATCAGCCATTGGGTGCCATGTAAAGCCACTCAATTTGTTTGGGATATATTTTAAAAACACATCAAAAATAATCCTTTGTGCTGCGTTTACTATGGCCCCGTCTTAGGTTATCTTTCATCCCGCTCTGCCTGCTGGGGTTGACGGGGTGGCCATGCGGACTCGGCCTGGAGGGGGAGGGGAGGGCGCCTCGGCCAGGGCTGAGAGGTCAGTGCTGGGCTGGACGCGGCGAAGGAGCCCAGGCGTGGGCCGGGCTCGGGAAGCCGCTCAGCGCTGCATGGAGGACATGGGCTAAGAGCACAAAGGCATCCACAAAGGAAAGGCCAATAATACAATGATTGTATCAAAGTAGCTAATGGGAAATATGCAGAGGCCTGTTGTTCCCATGTGCTATGTGCTTACGTCTATTCAGATTAATATGTATGGACACATACACGTACATCTGTGGGTTTTGGTATCTGTGGGGGGTCCTGAAACCAATCCCTCGTGGATGCTAAGGAACAACTGTCTGCTCCACAATTTCTCTATCCATTCGCACACTGGTGGACACGGAGGCTGAATCCACATCTTGGCCATTGTGATCAGCGCTGCAGTAAACATGGGATGTTCGGATACAGTAAGCATCTCTTCCACATGCTGGATTTGTTGCTAGTGGTGGGATTTTTGGATTCTGTGGTAGTTTGGTTTTTGATTTTCTTAAGAACTTCCATACAAGCTCAGCATAAGCTATAGAAAGAAAACCCTGAAAAACATTCCTGCAGCCTACATTGAATTCTGCAATTAAAATCTGTATTTAGCTGTCTCCTAAGTCTGTTATTGGACTGGGTGACACACGATAGCCCTTGGTCATGACTGCCATGTTCAAGTGACGATAGACCACCGTCTTGGCAGCCAGCATGTGGAGCCAAAGCAAACCCACCGAACTGTGCAGTCCTCAAACCATCGCAAGACGTGGAGGGGCAGAGGCAGGGAGACCTGGCTCTCGGGTAGCACTAACGGGGACTTAGCCTGCTGTATCATCCTCAGCAGACTTTACAGGGGAAATAAAACCTTTTTTCTTTTTCTTTTTCTTTTTTTTTTTTTTTTGCTTTCTGTTTGCTTTGGCCCAACTCCACATAGTTCACTTGCATTTTTACTGACACAATTTACAAATGATTATTTCAACCCAAAAATAGTGGAAGTCAGATAATAATGTTAACATATTGTGCTGTCCAGGCAGTTTATTCTAGTTTCACGAGTTAGTATTTTCCTGCTGCTACATTTGCAGGTACACACTTTGTCAAAAACGCTAATTGGAAATGTCGGGCTTTTTCAATCTAATTAGTGTAGTTGCTTAGACAAGAGGATCAGAAGTATTTATTTTTTTAATATAAGTTCATTTTCATCGTTGCCGAAAGGCTGCTGTTGATCCTGTTTCCTAGGTTACCATGAGCCTGGGGTTGTCAGGTCTTTGAGTCCCGACATCGGAAAGCATCTGTGAAAACAAAACCCTCAGAAATGTGTCAGGCGCTTGTCAGAGATTTTTTTTTCTTTTTGGTATCATTTGCTCAAATTTTTTTTTTTTTTTTGTAAAACTTGAACTTAAGATTTTCCCCTTCATTATAAATACAGTCATGCTTGAGTCAATTCTTGTTTGAACTGTGTTTTCTGATAAATCTTAAATTTGACCATCAGACACACACAGCTGCCGGCTGGCCAACCTCCGCGGAGCACACGAGGCGGGAGGCAGAGAGGTGGATGTCGTGTGTTCGGTTCGCTTTGGGGGGGACGCGGGAAAAATCAGGCTGACAGTGTTAAAGACAAGTGATCTTTTGACAACTTCTTTTCAAAGTTACCAATATGTGACAGAAATGCCCTAGGGAATTTTTTCTGCAAACATAACGTGTTTCAATGCTCAAAGCTAGAGCAGCGTTGCTGGGGTGATTATTTGCTCCGTCCCGTGGAGGATTCCTGCCCCTCTCACGTCCTGGGGTGTCCTTACAAGGTGGAGCATGACCCTGTCCAGTGGCCAGGCCTGGGTGTGTGTCCTGCTTTCACTGACGGGATTGAGTCATTGTGACATCTGCCGTAGGGGAACAGGAGCTCTAAATACCATTGTCGGGTCTGGCTTGACCTTTTGCCTGTGCCCTTTGCCATCAGATAGCCTGTTCCAGAGGCAGGATGCTGGCCCGGGGGCTCTCGGAGGAGAAGGCCCACAGGGCGGGGGTAGCGACCTGAGCAGACCTGCGGGGCCACCAGACAGCCCACGTGAGAGTCCAGTGAGCCAGTCGTGCTGTGGGAAGCCAAGGCGGTTGGGGGTGGTTTTGACCTTGGCAGAGCTGGCTGCTCCTGTCCAAAGCCTTCAGAGCCCCCTCCTCCTCTGTGCTACCCGCAGGAAGGGAGCCCGGGCCCACCCGCTCCACAGAGCCTGCTCTCTGACGGCTGCTGAGCCCCTGTACCGTGAGTCACTCCCACGACCACGCTGAGCTCCAACCTCCTTCCTGCAAGCACAGCTCCCCGCCCGCGGGCAGGGGGTGGAGGTTCCAGGGCCTGGGCAGAGTCTGATTCTCCGTCTGTCTGCCTTGCGACCCTTCCACCAGCCCTGCCCTTTGCGTCTTCAGGTTGTGCGACGTTAAACCGGATCCCTGCTTTGCCTCCCCCCACGAGCTTTCCCAGCTCTGTGCATTTCCTTCCTCCAGATCTTGTTTAGTGAGCCCCACACTTAACACCAGCGATCAGACAAATGCAGAATTGAATGACAGAATGCCGTTTTCTCTGCTATCACTTCAATTGTATTAGGCTGTTTCTCAAGGAAAGATATATCTTAACCATGAGGGTTTATTTCTTGTACCTTTGCCATTGTGTTACATCTGCTGGGTGAGTCATTGTTCCTGGGCCACCTGGTTGATGGAAAGTTTGGGGTCATGAAAGTGCAAATAGTACATAAAGACGTTCCATAGGTAGGGTCCTCTCATTATTTTTTGACCACCCCTCGCTGTATTGCTGAAACCAGAGCCTTCCGCAAATTGTTCTCAAGAGAGAGCTGTAAGTTTTCCCTGGGGGCAAAGCGGGCGGGGCAGGGGAAGCAAAACCCACTGAACCTATAAAACAAAAGAAGAGAAGAGTCACTTGGGGCTGGGAGGGGAGGTTGGAACCAGCTTTGCCACTTTGCTAAAAACCTGCCACGAGTTTGTAACTGTAACATGGGTGCATTAAGCTGCAATTCCACAACTGGTCCACGTGTTCAGATTTGGGGCCATTAAAGGGCTTGGTGTCATTGAGGAAAATATACTTCTTCAAGCTTGGCTTGTCCTTGCACGTGTTGACTGATGCACTGTTTGTTACATACCACTTGCAGTTGGCACAAACCCATCCGCAGTATGCACTGAAATCTCACCTTTAAGGAAAGTTGCGTGTCATGGATTTGGGCACTTACGGCTGTTCCCGCTGTTTCCATGACTGTCCCTGCAATGTTTCCATGTTGTACAACAGACAGCATGGAACAGCTCCATGAAATAGCATCTTTTCCCTGAAGAGCTACAGTCTGAAACCACAAGGACCAGACTGTAGTGAGCGTCAAGGAGCCCTGTGGGTGGACGTGATTTCTGCTCCACTATAAAATTCAGGTGCATGGAAAGAAATTGGGAACAATATTTCTACAAATACCCCACCCATATTTATGCCCACAGAGGGCAGGTGGAAAGAACATGGCGGAGTGTGGACAAGGTCAGGGGGGTGGTCCAGGGCCTCTGGAAGTGCCTGATATTGAGGATACCTTGAAATATCACTAATAACTAAATAACATCAAATGCACAAGACAGTGGACAAAAATGACCCGTCTGCTCTGCTGGGGAGGGACACACAGTCTACGTGGCCCAGAGAGGCTGCAGTGGGGCCCCTGGGGATCCACAACCGTGGTTCACAAAGACAGAAGAGATCAGATACAGTTTCAAGGTCAGGAGGATGAAACAGTTTATCTTTCTGGTAAGAAGGAAACCATCGGATAGATGGTTTGCAAATGCAGACTAGAAAATACCGTGATTTCCACTTCCTGACACCCACGTTACTGAGGTTTATCTCAAACACTTCGATTTCAGAGGCAAAGATTAAAGTTGAAAGGCAACGGGAAGTGCCGTGATGCGCTATTTTCGGCGAGCGGAGATCGCAGGAGGCCCCGGCCCTGCGGTTGGTGGATAAATGGATGGAGCCTGTCGCAAAGCCTGGGGCAGCCACCAGCGTGAGGGGTTCCAGGCGTGGCTCCACCTGCCGGGGACCAACAGGGTCTTCACCTACAGGTGTTCAAGCCACACACTGGCTTAACATTCTGCAGTTTGACCACCAACAATTTTTATAGTGCTACTTCTTTACAGGAAATTGAAACAAAGGAGCATTATACAGGATGGGTACATTGATCAGGGTATCCTGGCACCTGCAATGTCTGCACTGTTAGAAAAGGTAAGGCCCTTCAAGTGTTTGGGAACCTTCTAGAATAAGGGTTGTAAATAAGTAACGCATTACGAAAGGAAAGATTTGGTAAGAGCAAAAGAAGAAATGGTACTTTTAGGAAGCAAGTGGAAAGCCTTACAAGGTGATTTTGGTGCTAGAAAGAGCATTTTTTTTTTTTGTCTGCCCAGAAATCCACACACAAGACAAATTCCTGCAGGAAGAGGTCTCCCTCAGGACACAGAGCGAAATGCCAGTTTTATATTAAGTGTCACCACAAGTCACTCGGGGGTAGGTGGACAATTTTCAAATGTGCTTGAGAGAAAAGATCTTTGATTGAGTGCAGTGTCCTGGTATAGAAATTAGCATTTTATTTTCCTGCTAAAGGAGGGAGGCATTTTTGACAGAAGAAAAATAATAATTAGAAGAATGCATCGGAAAAAGGAACGTTCCTCTTCCCTTAAGATACATAGACATTTTTTTCTGGCTTTTTGAGGCACTGCAAATGAATCTGTAGGATATACTCCCAGCAACTCCTGTTTTACACTAATTATATTTGCATTAAAATGTTGCTATCTTCAAAAGTAAGGAAAGAAGTCACCCTGGAAAAAACACGTGGTTAGCGGTGCTCTGGGCAGGAATCTTGGCACATCCAAGCATGAGAATGCAATCTGTCTTCCTCGAACGCTGCCGAGCAGCAGAACGGCCTCTGACAGTGTTAAAAGACCCTTGGTGGAGAACGGCTCCCCACCTCCCTCTTTACAGAGTGTTTTGGCAGGTCTGAGTTTCTGGCTGAGTGGTCCCGCTACCGAGGTTCCCATTCCGTATTTGTTATCGAGTTCTGCCGCCTCACTCATCGGAACCAGGATATTTTATGAGTCTTGTACTTGTCACTTTATGTTTCAGAAGTTCAGAAATGTTAGCAGGTGAATAAATCTTTTCTAAAAGGAAAGGAATATTAGATTATTATTATTTTATTTTTTTTTTTTTGGTCTCGCCTACTGATAAGAGAAACCACTTCCATGCTTTTTTTTTTTTTTTAAAGAGAGGTGAAAATCAATTTCTCATGCCATTACCTGAAATGCCATTCAGGGTTACACAATAACATGGTGTCTAGTAAAATGTAGAGCATATGTAGATAATGTGAGGAAATCTGAGTTTGAGCACTATGGGCTTTGAATTTCCTTGAAATGTCTGGCGTTGTGCAGAGCACATAGCTCAAGGCAAACTTCTGTATTTTCATCTGAGCCATGTTCAAAGTCATTGCCTTTCCTAGTTCCTTGCATTGCTGAAAAATAAAATGTGTTTCCACTTCCACAGCATCCATCATCCCATCAAGTAAAACAAATACCGTGGCCTTTGCAATGTAACGCACAGACATTTATGGTCCTGGGTCGTGTCATGTTTCCTTCAAGGTCTGATGGGTGGCCCGGCCTCCGGGAATTAGGCACTAAGAGGTACTTAGCTCACCCTGGCACCAGTGCCACAGAGAGACAGTATTTTAGCTTTCTCGAAGAGAAGAATGCAAAAACTAGAGCAAGAAGGGATATACAATTTAAATTACTTAGCAAAAAAGATATTTCAGGACTTCAAATCTCACAGTTTCATAATTGCATTTATTGTATTAAGAAGTAATAAACATTAAAGACTTATTGTAAACTGCAGTGATCGAGACAGCAAGGCACAAGTGAAACAACAAAATAGATGAAGGGAACAGAATAGAAAGCCCAGAAATAAACCCACCCATGTACAGTCAACTGGGCTTTGACCAAGGAGCAAAGACTGCCCAGTGGGGAAAGGAGAATCTCTTCAGCAAATGGTGATGGGAAACTGGACATCCACACACTTGCAAAAAAAATGAATCCAGACACAGACCTTACATTTGTCACAAAAATTAACTCAAAATGGATCCTAGACCTAAAGAAAAATGCAAACTGTTAACTCCTTGAGGGTTACACAGGAGAACATCTAGGTGGTCTTGGACGTGTTGCTGACTTTTTAGACATGAAACCAACAGCACAGTCCATGAACATATTGATTAGCTGGACTTTAAGAGAATCAGAAATGTCTGCTCTGTGGAAGACGCTGCTGAGAGATGGGGAGAGAAGCCCCAGGCCGGAGACACACTTGCAAATGACACATCTGCTGAAGGACTGGTGTCCAAATGTGCCTGGAGAGCTCCTCAAACTCAGTAATAAGAAAACAAACAACCTGGCCAGAAGTGGGCGGAAGACCTGAGGACACCTCACCCAAGGAGAAGATGTGCGGGTGTGAGTGAGCGTGTGAAACGACACTCCACCTGGTGTGTCATCATGGGATGCAGATTTAAACAGCAGAGAGCGGGGAGGACACAACGCAGAGCTGGGACAACACGCAGCTGGGGAGGATGTGGAGCAGCAGGAGGTCTCGGTCCTGCCGCTGGGAATGCAAAGTCCTGCAGCCGCCGTGGAAAACGGTCTGGCGGTTTCTTACAAAACTAAACCTACTTTTTCCAGACCGCCCGGCGATGGCACTTCTTGGTGTTGCAAATATATCCACATAGGAACTTGCACATGGTGTTTACAGCAGCCTTATTCGTAACTGCCAAGACACGGAAGCAATCAGGATGTTCTCTAGCAGATGAGTAGATAAATAAACGGTGGCACTTCCAGGCAACGGAATGTTATTCAACACTGAAGAAAGTAATGCGTTATCAAGCCACGAAAAGACATGGAATGACCTTAGATGCATCTTGCTAAGTGAAAGAAGCCAGTCTGAAAAGGCTGCATACTCTTTTATTTCACTATATGCCATTCTGGCAATGACAAAACTATGGAGACAGTAAAACCATCAGTGATTGGAGGGTTGGGGGAGGGAGGGAGGAACAGGAACTCTCTGAACCTTTTTCTCAATTTTGCTGTGAATCTGAAACTGCTCTAAAATTAAAGTATTTTTTAGTCATAACAAACATGGAGTTTTTTTTTCTAGCTTCCTAGCCCTTGTTCTTTGACTGGATATTGCATCTGTAGGCAGCCTGGGCTGGAGTTTCTCCTGAACAGGTGTTAACAAACTCCCCTCGAGACCACGGTCTCACCTGCTGGTGAGGTTGCTGATAGGATGAACCAGACTTTACAACTCACTGCATGGCACCATGCTCATTATGGAGCAAAACTGGAGAAACACCTTGAGCTTCTGGAATGTACCTTAAAAAATTGGGACTTGCAGGTTCTAAAACACTAGCCGAAGTGCTTTGTGCCTCTCTTGGGAAAAATGTATCAAAAACCCTTTTATCTCCTCAATTTCTCCAAAGCATTTTTGCTTGAGGTGAGATACAGACAGATGAACATGCGTGGGTGCAGTTGGTTGGGAGTTGAATTCACAAATCTTATTTCAATAAGATGAAAGTATTACCATCTAGGAGACACGGTATACGCTGGCATATTACCAATAGCAGGAGGATGTATTTTCCTACCTTCTAACTCTTTCTAGCAGTGACTTTGAGAAGAGAATGGTAGGTGCAGACTCCTCACAACTGAGAATAAAAAGAACATTTTATCTGAGAAATCGTGACTATCACAAAAGTCAGAGTGTGTAATTTTATTCGACAAGAAAAATAAAGAATTAAAGCACAAACATACAGAGATTTTAGGTGATGCTAGTATTGATTATTATACTTTTACATTTAATATATTTTATTTTTTATATTTTGGGTATTTTCCACAATAACTATGCATTTTTATATTTAGGGAAAATAATAATTTTTTACATCTATATTTTCTTTATATATAAAATGTTATATAATGTTCTTCATACAAAATTTTTAAATATAAAATGCTCTTTTATCTCAGTAAAATGTGCAGATACACTCATGTTATAAATAACACATAGTTATAAATATATAGGAACAAGAACAATTATACTGATAGAAAAACATTTATATATAAATATGGCAATTCTTGATGTATGATGAACATAAAATGTTACTAGTGCACATCATCTCTTGGAATAAAATCTTCCTAAAATGTGCAGAATTCCAAGATAACTTAGATCATGTGAATTTTAACATTATATTAATACACTTTCAAGATACTCTTTTTTTAAGGATCCTTTCCTATACATAAGTTTCATTTAGGCTTTGTACTAAGTTTTGTTGCTGCGAATACTTTTTAATGCATTTCTGACATCAGACTTATTTTATAATTTTGGGACTCTGGGTATAAAATGGTAAATTGGGATTATAAGCTTAGGTATACTTAATTACATGTCTGCATTTATTATTGGAATCTGACTTCTATATTACTGCAAGCTGAACCTTTATAACTTAGAGATATTTATTGGAAATGTCATAATTAGATAAAATCAAAATGACTTTATTTCACCTGCAGTATTCAGCAAAAAAAGGAGATCTTAGTCTAAACTTATGATTTACAAAAAATAATGGGCAAAAAGTTAGAGGGAGCACAAGGCGGAAAAACCCAGAAGAGGCGTGCTTTGTGGGTGAACCTTGCAACTCCATACACAGCATGGGCTGTTCTGGAAGAATCTCACAGGAAACCTCATAAAAATCACATTTCACACAGCGACTGCCCCATCAATGGACTTCCATGAGTTTGAAACTACTTTGGTTCTGTTAAACCATTAATTTCTCAACTGAATACTAATGTTGTTAATACAGAAATTCATAAAAGACTGTTTAATGACATGGATTGCTTTACAAATATTTTAAATTACCAAAATGAGTTACAATACACAGCATCTAGTTAACCCATATGTTGTTTAAAGACACATACGGCAAGACAACTGCTGAAGGCTGTGTCTAGCATGGCGGGCAACACAGCTTATTCGTAACTGTTGGGATCAATGATTTTCATTCTCTTCTTTGTGCTCTTCTATATTTTCTAAATTGTCATTAATAAGGGCCAGTTTCAGAATAATTTCCATAATCGTAGTTTATATTCCATAAAGAAAGCCACATATATTCTTTAAAATAAAGATAAATGATCTTCCTGGAAAAAAAAAAACTCCATTTATATATACTTCTTCCTTTTGTCTTTGGACTAAATATTGCTGTAAGCAAAGGTCAGTTTCTGTCATCAATCACAAAGAGTGCTAAGCGTGCACACGTGCACACGTACCTGTACACAGGTGCAGAAAGGCTGCTGCTGAGACCCCTACCCACAATGCCAAGCAAGGCAGTGACTCACCGAGCTCACTGCACGTGTTAGAAGTCGGACAGCAGCCGTGAGAAGTGCAGCGTGCAGGGCGGGAAGCCGGGGCACACACTGCATCTGGTGTACACTTAGCACTTCTCAACCAAGTGCGCTCTTCTTTGTCACCAAGCGATTCTTCAGTGGACTTAAGGTTTCCATAGAAGAAAGCGTGAGTTTTAATTAAGAACATGACGATTAGTGTGTGGATATGTCATTGTTGCATTCTCACCAGTGTCTGCGTCCCCAGACACGAGTGCGTGGGTCCAGCGTTGGGAGGTGGAGAGGACTGAGAGTTGAATGAATAAATTGTTATCTGGAGGGATCTGAGAAGCCAGGTGTGTGCCTGGTTGCTGGCTGTTCTGGTGACGTGCGGGCAGGCGAGGCTGGAATCTAGCGGGACTGCGACGGAGCGAGAACAATCTGTGTTAACCTCAGATCCCAGGTGGAGACAATTGTCTACACCTCAGTGTCTTTGTCATTTAGGCATAAGTGGCATCGAGTCCACACAGCTTCAGTGTGTCTGAGGTCCAGCTGGTCACAGTGACAGGGACTGCTGCATTTCATTCTGGAGGGTTGTGGCATAATCTGGCCTCCAATGTAAGAGTAGAATCAGCGGCCTTGGTGTCTCCCTGGCCACAGATCGGGCACTTTGGGAATCTGGGGTGAGGACCTGCAGACTCAGCTCCACGGGACGTCGTCTGTGTGCTGGGCCTGGTGCTCAGGAGGCCTCTGTGGCCTGAGCGGAGTCCCCCTGCCTCGCTGAGAGCAGCGGGGCTTCCCTTCCCGAGGCGCCGTCCTGCCCGAGTGTCACATTGCAACACGGCCCACCGCCTTTCCTGGCCCAGGTGGTGTTGAAACATCGCAGTTTTCTCTGCCGTTTGTTCAGCAAGGCAGACGCAGGGCTGCGTGGGCGGGCGCCTGCGGGTGGGAACAGCAGCCACAGAAACGACCTCCTGCAGCGGGACCCGCTCTCTGTCACAGTGGGGACAAGGGCAGGGCAGGGCCGGGCAGCTGGACTTGCAGGCACAGGAGTGGCTGAGGGTGCGTCCTGTGCACCGTTCCTGGTTCCGCATTCCCGAGTACACTCGCGTAGACGTGCCCGCTTGCTCAGAGTCTGCACAGCCCCTGTGGACAGTCCCCCTTGGTAAATGGCATCCCCTTCTCCCTGCTGCCCAGCTTTGCTGCTCTTACCCGGCTGCCGGCTGCACCAGTGGCGATGCCATCCTTTCAATGCCTTGGTATTTTTCTTTGTTTCCACGTACAAACCGCAAACACCAGCGCATACAGCGACATCCACTTTGAGAGAGATGAACTCCACTGCTAACACCTGGGGCAGGCCCCAGCCGCCATCGTCCCCACCTGGAATATGGCAAAAGCCCTGACTGGGCCACCACTGCCCTGCGTCTATGCTCCAGGCAGCGTCTGGAGAGATCATTACAGACACGCCACTCAGGGTCACTCTCCCCGCCCGACTCCCAGTGGCTTCACAGCCCAGAATAAAATACACTTTCTCCATCAGGGTCTGCATGGCCCAGAGGATGCGGCCACTCCCTCCCTCCACGTTCTCTCTGCCATTTCTCCCTCGCTCCTGTGTTCTAGCCCAACACTGCTCTCCTTTCCCAGCCGTGATTAATCTGCCTTAGGGACCATCGCTTGCTTTTCCTACTGGTTTTCACGCCCATCTCTCAGATGCCCCCAGCGTTTGCTCCCACGTTTTTCAGGGCTGTGCTTAATGCCCCACGCAGAGGAGGATGCCCAACACTTAAATATGGTGACAAAAGCCCCAGCCTGCCTTCCCAAGTGGCCGGGACTGCGCTCATCTCCGGGACAGCCGGATTATGTCCCTGACATAGTCCCTGTGCCCCCAGCACTAGTCTATTTGTTGATCGCCCACCATCCTCAGCTAAAATACGATTCCTAAGAGAGACGACACTTTTCCATTCTTTTCTTTTTTAACTACTATATTCTCAGGACCTAAAACAATGTCTGGAAAATGGTGCTGACACTCATTTGCCAAAGAATTATGAAGACATGAATATTAAGAACTTCCAATGATTTAGACAGGGCAGTGAATTTTTTATAAAGTATTGAATACGTTTAACTGGCCAATAGAATGATAAGTGGCCTTCAGGAACAACGGTAACAGTTGTAAAATTTATAGTCAATCTCTTAAATACGCCTAGTCTTCAATGTCCGGGCAGCACAGCCCTGCCTCTCAGCATCCTTCGGGGCTCAGATGGAATAGCTGGCACCGTGGTCTCCGCAGGCTTTCCCGATAACGTATACTCTCTTGCCTTTCTGTAAGGAATCAGCTCTCTGTGTGAGGTAATTAAAAGGAAGCATATTCGTGCCGCAATACAGTGATGCTCTGGATGCTATGAAAGAGTGAAGGGGAAAACAGCTAACTCAGTATCAGGAAGGTTAGCGAAGGCTCATTTGGTTCATGTGCATCGGAAAAAGAAAATCGACAGAAAAGGCTTGGATGTGCGTCTTCCTGGCGAAGTTTCAGTGAATGCCACGAGTAACCAAGGCATCAGTCCCATCACAGCGGCAAAGCCCTGGCGGCAAGTGTTTCAGGAACCTGCTTCTCGAGCCTCGTAGCAGCGTCTCTGAGTGTCCCAGGGGAAATTAAAGAAAGCAGAAATGAACAAGCCTCAAGAAAGGAGTGATGGGCTTGAGATGGCGTCTCAGCTGGCTCTCGCTGTCGTAAGAAGGCACCGCCCCTGGACGGCTTACACCGCAGACGCTTGCTGTGAACGCAGCTGAAGGCTGGAGTCCCGGAACAAGGCGCCGGCTGACTGGGTTTCTGGGGAGGGCTCTTCTCAGCTTGCATGGGACAGCCTTCTCCCTGTGTCCTCCCGTGGGGCCTGGGTGGAGAGAGAGAGTTGACTAAGATACGATACTAAGTAACTCTTGTATAGTCATGTCGAGAGGATACAATGTAACCACCACACTTACTATCTGGCACTTTTAGAAATTATGTAGACTGTGACCGTGTTTCTAGTAAATTAGCAGCGAGAGCAAGAGAAAGATCAAGTGTCAGAGGCAGGAAAATGCTGGATAAACTGAGGGTCCTGAAGCCCAGAGTGTCCGGGGCCCAGGTCTAGAAGCCGCCAGAAGGATGTGGGGGACCCTCAGGACTCCCATCCCTAATTGGAGGATCTTTGACCCACACGCTCAGGCCTTACTATTTTCAGGTGGGTGTTGATCCGTGCACTTGCCGACGACAGGTCAGGAACCTGCAGAGCAATAACGACTTCAGAAAACGATTCTCCGAGGTGCGCTCCTCTTGCCTTCTGCCCGCCGGGCCCTGGCTCCCAGCGCTGGGTTTGGCAGCACTTGAGACGCTCCTTAACCCGAGACTTGGAGGAAATCCTGAGAAGTGTTGAAAACGATTGGCCCTGAACGTTGACACAGCCTCAGCCTCAGAAGGTCGCTGGGAGGGACAGTGTCCTAGTCCGTGCGGCTGCTCTGACAGCAGATGGTGGCCTGGCCGGCTCACAGCCCACACTTGTCTGTGGCCGCAGTCTGGGGGCCGCTCTGAGGTTGAGGTGGCAGCCAGGCCGGTTCCCGCGAGGGCTGCCTTCTCCCTGCGTCCTCACGAGGTGCAGCGGGCGGGGGTCTCTCTGGGCTCTGCTGCACAAGGGCACTAAGCCCACGCACGACCTCCTTTCCCAAAGGCCCACCTGCCTCGTAACACCGTCTTCTCGTGGGTCGGGAATTGGATGTGCGAACTCTGAGGGGAGCCCACCTTGGACACCTGGGTCTGGCCCCTCGGTGTGGGCGGGGCCAGAGGCAGAGGTACGAGGTCACCTCCACTCGAGGACCCGACTCACTACCACGTTCAAACTTACGCTGCATCCTCCGTTTCACTCTGCGCTGGCATTTTCTGTGAAATGCCAGACAATATCCCCCAGTGTCTGGTTAATTAAGTGATGTCAACAGAAGATAGAAAAATTACTAAGGAAAAAAAATATCCTGCAAGAAAAAAATGTCAACAGGTTAACTGTGACTGTGTTTGGTCGAAAGGATTTATTTTCTTTCTTAAAAAAAAAAAATCTGAATTATCCATATTGTTTTTAGTGAACATGCACATATTTATATAGAAAAGAACTTATTTTCCTCAACAAGAATGAATAATCACGCTCTGTTTTGGGGTGGTGTGTATTGTCATAACTGGATGCAGATTTTCCTCACTAACCCTCTGTCCTCTGACAGCTGCGGAGGTGTGAGAGAGCAGGATGTTTGGCACATTTGAAATGACACATGTAAAATTCATCATGTGTTCCCCTCCGTCCACCGTGTTCCCCACCAACGCCCCACGTGGACGCCGTGGGAGTAGAACCCCGGCACAAGAAATCTAGGGTTTGCCTAAATCCTGGCAATCTGTGGACCCATCTCTTCTGACTGACTGTAAGTTCCTAGAAGGCAGAGAGTCTGATTTAGTCTCCCCAGTAGACGTCCACGGAACCCACTTGCTGAATAAATCATCTCCGCCACCCTCGTCCCTTAAACCTGGATTCAATTTCCAAGAGCCTGATGGTTTATTTGTATGATGTGCAATTAAGGGTCCACGGAGGTTACTTATTCACGCAGATGACTTTCTCCGTAGCAAACAGGAACACGCTCTATTCAGGGACTCTGTAGTCACCCGGCGATGACCTGCAGACAACAAATCCTGTCAGATAATTAGAGCATCTGCTGAGCTCCCTGCTGCTGTCTGCTGTCTGTCTCCTCTCATCAGAGCTGAGATACTCTGCTTCTTGGCATGCAAGTGATTTTCTTACGTGTCCTGGACATTCTGCGTTTTGTGTCTTGAGGCTTCGGTTGCTATTTAAGTCTTCATTTTAGCAGGTGGCCGTGCTGTGTAGGTCCAGCACACGTGTCCTGGCCGCCTTGAGGACATGGCCCAGATGTCCACGTCCGGAGCCTTTGCACGCCCCCTGGCCCTGTGCTCGTGTGCCCCCGAAGGCGGACCTGTAATCTGGGCGGTATTTGGAGCTGCAGTTCGGTTCTCAGACCTGCAGGTGGCTTCTTGTCGGTCCCACACAGGGGTCACTGAGGGTGGCTCAGGTGTCGGTCCCACACAGGGGTCACTGAGGGTGGCTCGGGTGTCGGTCCCACACAGGGGTCACTGAGGGTGGCTCGGGTGTTGGTCCCACACAGGGGTCACTGAGGGTGGCTCGGGTCTTGTGCACCCCAGGGAAGAGTCCTGCTGTCCAGCTCCCACAGCCCGGCCTGCTCAAGGCAGGAACGGGACACCACGCTGTGCAGTCCTTGTGACAGAGGGAGGACGTGAGTGTCACCGCACGGCGCTGTGCTGGAGCAGCGAGTGCTGTCACGGGGTTCTGTCCTGCGGGGCCACCCCTCCCTGGAGCCTCTCAGTAGACAGGGGGGCTTTTTCTTGGGCTTTTTTTGTTTTCATTTCCATCCGTTGATTTCTGGATTAAGGGCTTTTCCAGACTGGACGTTTCTGGAAGGGCAGAAAAAAGGAACTGCCCACTGTGTCATTTCTCACATCTCTTTAGACAGTCTGCCGTCCCTTCTCCGTCTCTAAGAGTTTCCTGACATTTGTTTGTATAGCTTCCCCAAGTTTTTAACTGTAGCTATTTGAATGAAGAGAGTGGAATACACTGATTTCACCTTGTCCAGAATCAGAAGTCAAGTTGCTAAAATGTGGAAATTATTATTTTTTTGCATATGCAAAAAGACATCTTAAGACAAAAGGTTATGTGTATCCCAAAAGGAAAGACTGAGATGACAGATTGTTAATTACATACAATATTCTAGTTTAAGACCTTTAATGCAGCCTTAAGTCTCAGTCTGCTGGGAGAGGCTGTTAGGAAGCAAAAGCACCTGAGAAAGGGGAGGAGTGTTTGAACGTCATCGCGTCTTGGTGCTGAGGCAGCTCAGGGGCTAGAAATGGAGAAAACCACCAAGATCTGAGATTGGGGCAGAAGCTTTTGGCTCAAGAGTTAAATTTCATCCTTGCGAGTAGATGGGCAGCCTGGTCCAGATGCAAGTCTGGGGGGACGCCTGTGAGTTTGGGGGTGTCACTGTCACTCCCCAGTTCTTTGTACTTTCTGCAGGTGTTTCAGGTGAGTTTGGTGCATTAAAAAGAAAAGACCAGCGATGGTCCCCAAGGAGACCCGTCCCAGGCACTCTGGGGTGGAGGGAGGGTATGTGCTGACGGCAGGAGCAGCTCCACCTGTGCCAGCCCCTCCCCTCCACGAGAGGGGCCAGAGACGTCATTTCAAACACCATGGGCATGAGCATCACTGTCATTATAAATAATTAATGCATATTTAGTGCTCGCCACAGGTCATCCTTCCTGGCTGTTCACTTCTTGCATAACCAGGAGGCTGGGACCTTCCACTCCTGCAGCAGAACTCGTTCTGAGATGTTTGTTAGCTCGGGTCTGCAGTGAGGATTCCCCCAGGTTTTGTTTGCCTGCAAACGTCTTCACCATCATTGTCACCGTCATCGTAAGACACCACTCGGTTTTCTGTAGGCGCCACCATCTCTGGGTTAGTTCCTTTAAAAATAACCTCTGGTAATATCACTGGATGATTCTAAGGTAGTTTCCCCTCTATCTTTGTTTTAGGAAATTTAGTCACTGTGTTTCAAGTAGTGGTTCTTAGAATATGTGTCTAACTTCTTGAATCTATAACTCGATTTCTTTTGTCAGGCTTTCAAAATTCTTGGACTGTCTTTCTTTGAATCTTTGTTCTGTCCTGTCTGTTCTCATTCTCTCTTTCCCCCCTTCCCCAACTCCATATTTTTCTGGAAATCATACGTGTGTGCTATATGGCTTCACCAAGAACTATAGATATCTTATAAACCTTGTTCTGTGTGTTTCTGTTCTCTCTTCTTTCTGTGATTTGTCCTATACATTTTCTCTCGATCCATATTCCAGTTCACTGGTCCTCTCTTCTGTTTCTAGTATCTTATTGAACACGTCTACTAGATTATTAAATGTCATAATAGTTAATTGCATATCTATAGTTTCCATTTGGTTCTGTTTTATAGATTCTAGTTTTCTATTTTATAGATTCTAGGTCTCTGGTGAAATTTTGCCTTTCGTTATCTAATTTCTTAAACATATTCATGATAGTTAAGAATTAGAGACTGACAACTAGTGTCTGCTTCTGGGATGCCAAGCGATGTTTCATGAAGGTGAGATTCAGGCATCAGAAACAGAGGATGCTCTATGAGATGTTATCTTTCCGGATTGGCCTCCGTTTCCTCCTGGTCCACAGTCACAATGACAGGAGCTTGCTCTGACTGACGCAAGCAGAGACGGAAGTGGCTTTGTGACAGTTTGTCCACTGTGTCACCTTCTACTCCTGAAGTGCAGCCCTTTCGGTCTCCACTGGCAACCCGTCGCCCTGGGCAGGGTGTCTGTCCTGCTCTGTGGGGTTTGAGCTTCTGAGAAGCTACTTTCGTTTTGATCTCTAGGTTGCTCAGCCCTTAGCCGTCCAGAGTTTGGCAAATGCTCTGAGAGGAAACTCCACGCAGAGTCTCAGGCTCGGCATTTCGCAGTTTCCCTTTCTCCAGGGTGGTGGTTCCTCGACGCCCCCCACATGGATGGCTTTACAAGGACTGCAAGTTCTGTGCTTTTTATTGTTACTTTTCATTGCTTTCAACGAGAGGATGAGTCTCATACAAGCCACACCAATAAGATGAAAGCGGAAATGTTTCTTTGCTCTATTTTTCTTAAACGTTGATTCCCATAAGTTCAGGAACCAACTGCCTCATTCACACTGATGGCTCGGGCCACAGCCACATGTGGCCCGGCTCCTGTGTGCCCAAACCTGCTCGTTTCACAAACTTTGTAAATGGAGCAAACTTCTTTGCTTCTTTCTGGCTTACTGTTAGTCACATTTTGTTTTATTATTTTTGTCCATGTAAACTGTGCAGATGGATGCAAAAGTAAAGCCTAGTGAAGTCATAGGATGGAAAAGAGTCATCATCTTCTCCACACACCACACAGTCACTTTCCTTGTCGAGGAAAAACCTTCACTTCTAGGTCGTTTCTGTTGTTTTCTGTCCCCATGTCTCTATAGAACATGTTCATGCTACTTGGCCAAAAAAAGAAAACACTAGCCACCAGGGAGCTGTGGTCACAAAGGCAGATGCAGTCGGCGCACGTGTGTTTGTGCTCTGTTGTGAAGACACTTTCCAGCTGCAACTTCCTGCGGGAACGTCTAATCCTTCCCTGAATCTGAGAGATTAGCACAAAGGAGCCCGGGGTGACGGCAGCGTCAGGTCATTATGCCAAAACAAAGTTGGTCTCAGCACAGTAAATCTTCCTCTGTCTGCAGGCCCATCTCTCCAGAGTGGTTTCAATCCACAGGGGCAGTATGTTACATAACCCTCTAATCTTCCACCATCCCTGCTGTTCCCATCCCAGTGAACTCCCGGCCCCTCCACCCTGGCCACACGTACCCCCTGCAGCCGCCCTGTGCCCCGAAACCCGGACCGCTGGCCAGGTTTACTCACTCGCGCCTCACGAGCCTCGGTGACTGAAAGTGAGCTGGAATTGTCCCTGACATAAGCAGGGACCTCAGGCACTTTGCTGCCCTGTTCTGTTAATAACCGGGCTCGTGTGTATAACATCCAAGCCTCAGCTGGCCGCTGTGAGCTCAGAGAGTGACTCACTGGCCGGTAGGCACCGGGCCACCACGTCATGGGCACGGGCCATCATACGTTCAGTGTTGTGCTGCTCACAGTTGAATGTAGGTGGCATGAGTAGGACAAGGAAGATGCCAGAGCAGACTCTCGAGTCACTGCTGTGCCTGACCTTGCCCCATCACCGCCCGGCTCTGTAGGCATCTGAGGCTCCGAGTGGGCTTCTCTGTGAGCCTCTGGCTGAGCAGGGAGACAAAGTGAGTCCATTCGCAATCGACCCCATGATGTTCAAACTGCCAGTGGAGCGTTCAATCAGTGTAGTGAAGTACACGGCAACCCCAACATTGAATGGAGAGGGACAACTGCATGTGTGTACGTTGTGTTGTTAATTTTGATTGAAGAAGAAATTGGGGATTGATGAGAAGGTATTAATGGCTCGGCCAGATGCCCAGGGCCTTGGAAGGAACAATGTTTAAGGACAAGAGAAATGGCAGCGAGAAGCCTTTATAACATGATGGGAAGATGGAGAAAGAACTAGGATTCTGTGAACCTTTATGGCCACATGAATATACAAAAATGGTATCCTCTTTGGGAGAGGTCACTGGCGTGACCCACACTTCGGCTGCTGGTCAGTCCCTTTGCCAACTGCCTCAGTGCTGTTCGGTGGGGTCCTGCTCCCGGGCCGTGGTGGTGGGCAAAGACTGAGTTTGGGCAGCAGCGTGGGTCTCCAGCACCCTTACCACAGGGCCCCGCATCGGGGCGGAAGGTGGATATCGGGCACTTCCCCAGCTATTAACAAAGCATCATCTCAGCGCCCATGGACTGCATTCCTTACCATGAGCTATTTTAATTGAAAGACCACAGAAAAGAAAAAAATAGTGGTAGTGTCATCAAAACCTTTCCTGAAACCAAAACACTTTTACTACTTCATGTGAAACAAAAAGATACAGGACAGAATGTGTCGAAAACCATAAAATTACCCTATGGGTATGGGGGGTCCTGGGCGTGCCGTGGTTGTGTGTTTTGCAGCTGGTTTTAGGGCACTGTCTGCAGGTGCTGCCGGCATTGCTGTTAAATCCGTGTTCTCAACCACAACGGCACCTTAGCAGCCCCGGGAGGTTTAGGAAAATCACCCAGCAATGTCTGAGCCCCAGATCCACAGAAGAACTAGTCTTGGCAAAGCCGTCACTTGTGTGTGTCCTGCACATTCATGGCTCGGGTTGTCATCTTCCCCTTGAAATGTCCAATTGCCAAATCCAACAGGTCACTAAATTATGTTTACCTTACATCCTCTTATGTCTAGATATCTCATCCTCCATTTTACTACCTCATTCTAAGCCAATATTGGAGTGTATAAATCCTCAGATATGCCTTAAATCACACGTGAACCTTTCCGGTGCGCAGGGCAGTCCAAGTATCCTTATTCACAGAGAAAAGGGCATCATCGCAGCCTCTGCCTAACAGCCTCCAATAGTTCCCTGAAGCCGCAGAGGTGAGACCACAGTCCTCACCATCATTTGTACCAAAGATGCTCTGCTAACATCCCTAGTAGGATGCAGTCTGCTGATGGCACCTGCCTTACTCCCAATCACCATGCAATTAGTCACTTTCACGCCTGTTATTATAGCCCACTCTCCTTCTTCCCGTCAGACTGTAAAGGATGTGACGCCTGAACCAGGTCTGACTTCGCTGTTGTATTCCTCGCAACCAGCACCGTGCAGGGTAGAGCCTAATCACTTCATAAACTAATAAGTGAGCGAGGGTAAGCATTGTTAAGCAAAGAGCAGTCCAAGAGGAAGTTCAAACGTAAAGCACTGTAATTTTCATCATTTTGTCCAATTTATCTAAGTAAATAATTCATTTGATAAAAGTTATTATGAAAATCAAAAGTTAAAAAGCAAATTAAGATACAATTATAGTCGAAGAAAACAAATGGTAACTTTTTTTCTTATTTGCATATGAATATTCACATAAGATGAACACATAGGCAGAAAAAGTTAATCGGGCCCTGATAATTGTACTACAGTGGTTTAGACAACATTATTAATTCTTGAAAATACTTCTGATGCCTGTTATGTTTGAAACTATCCTGTGGAGTTTGTAAACCTCATTAAACATCCCCACCAGGTATAAGTTGAAACTGAGGCGTTGTAACCGCCTTACTCAAGGTTACATACTTGGAATGCAGTTCTCGGATATTTTCCTCCTGTACTAGGCTTGCTGAAGTGAATGGGTTTGTTCTCCCATAGGACAAAAGGACTTTCTTTTCTTTTCTCTCAAAACTACATATTTCTCCAAATCAAAGAGAGTTTATCAATTCCAATGAATGATCGGAGGGGAGTGATAGAAAACAGATATTTCTCGAGCAATCAGAATGTGGCAGATGAGGAGGGTATTTGAGTCCATTAGATCTGGCCTTTGCCACTGGCTCCTAAGATGACAAATACATGCAGATGTATTTATTTATCCCAAACAGGGAGGCTGAGGCTCGCAGCCTGTGTGTCTTGTCCAGGTGTCCACAGTTAGCGAGTGGCAGCAGCTCTACCTGAGCCATGTCTGGGGACCTCTGTCACCCCCATCCCTGTAAGGAAATAAGGAAATGCCCTGGTTTAGCCTTGCCTGAGGTCAGCATAACTTCAAGGCACATTGCCACAAATTCTGTCAAAAATTTCCTTTTTTTTTTTTTTAGTGCAAAGCAGGTAATCCTTCTTTTGTTAAGAAATTATGCTGTTAAGGGACATGGTGGAAATTCACCAACTCCCAGGGGACAGGGAGGCCTGTGCTCCGTCCACCACGGCCAGACCCTCCCTATATTTGGGGTCATAAGCTCTGCTGACTCCAGCAATGATCCGGCACCCCCCACGGAGAAGCCCTGGGCCGAGATCTTTAGGGGAGGAGCCCTGTCACTGCTGGTTTGGGTACAGCGAGGCACGCCCGACAGCGAGTGCCTTGCACAGCGGCGTGCGAGCTGTGACGTGCATCCATGCACAGGGAGACGTCTGTGCAAGACCCCGGCGCGCAGAACGGCTCTGTGACCTTGCAGAAGGCAATTTCCATCATTTGCATCCACCCCCCGAAACACACGCCGTCACATGCAACTCGCGTCTGACAAAGGGGAGAAATGGGTTTTTTTCTCCCCTTCTTATCAGACTCGGCCGTCTCAGCCCGGCTGCCTGGAGACTCGTCTCGCTGAGTGTGATTCTGATTAAAGTGCAATTTAGAGATTTTTTCTTAAAAAAAAAAAAAAAAACACAACTGATCTGTCATCTAGAAATATTATCAGCCTTCCTTTGCCCTGATCTGTCGAGTGGCAGATTGAGCCTTATTATTTAAAGATCGTTTTTCAATAGGGTAAAATAGGGATGTGATTTCCCCTTTTATCAGCCTCCTTTCAATTGGTACGTACTAAATTTAGGGAAGCTTCTTTGGGGTGAAATGAGTTCTGTGGATTTGGGGGATCCTAGGGGGCGGGAGAGGATGAAAGTATGAACTAAGGCTTTTTATTTCAGCATTTAAAGAGAACCAACCAGAATTGTAAATGGACGGCTATCAAAGCAGCTATAGAAAAAATACAAAATGCCTCAGTTTCAATTTCGGAGGACTTTCAAAACACCTAGCTCTGATGCAGGTATTAGCAGATAAGGACGTAAAACCCAATTATCCCAATTCCCAGCAAATTCAGGAAATAAAAATATATGCCTATAATCCACACATTTACAAAATTCCTTTTTATTGAGCTATAATTTGCATATAATAAATGGTATGTATTTAAGGCATGCTATTTGGTGAGCTGTGACACACATCTACAACCATGACACCGTCACCACAGCCCAGACAGTGATCACAGAACAGCACCCGGAAGTCCCTGGTTTCCCTCCAAGGCCCACCCCCCCCAACCCCAGCCAAGGGCAAGGGCCCCATCCCCAGTGACCACTTCCCGTCACCGTAGGTCACTTTGCGTTTTCAAGAGACTTTATAAATGCGCACACACAGCGCACACGCTTTTCTTTCTGACTCTTTCTCTCAGCGTAATTATTTGAGATTCACCCATGTTGCACTTGCTGTTGGGGTTATTCCTTCCAACTGATGAGCAGGACTCCCCACAGGGATAGTCCACGTTGCGTGTATTTCCTTCACCTGTTGGTGGAACTTTGAGTGGTTTCCAGTTTTGTGCTGTCACAAATAATGTTTTTATGGATGTCCATCTTCTCTGTTGGGACATATGTTAAGTGTCCATTTCAGTTTTAAAGAAATTGCCAAGCTGTTTCCAGAGTGTTGGTACAATAACGCATTCCCTGCAGCGACGTGTGGGAGGGCGTTTGCCCGTGTCACACCCACGTTGGCTCCGGTCGGTCCTTCTAAAGTGAACCACCCTGATAGGCCTGCATGGCGGCTTCAGTCGGATTTCCTGAGTAGCTAATGAATTCGAGGGTCTTTTTTTCCATATGTATTTGCCATCCCATCTTTGGTGAAGTTTCTGCTTAGATCTTTTGCAAATGTATAAATTGTATGACCTGTTTTCTTATTTGGGGGATTTCGAGAGTTTCTTATGTATCTTTTTATATTCTAGATACAAGCCCTTTTGTCAGATGTATGCTTTGCAAAGATATTTCCAGTTTTTTTAATTATTATTACTGTGACAATTTCTTTCAAATAATATTTCTTAGTTTTGATGAAGTATAATTTATGGATTTTTTCTTTTTATGGATCATGCATTTGTATGATATTAAGAAATTTTTAATTAACCCAAGATTTAAAAGATAGTTCTCTATATTTTCCAGAAACTTTAAAGTTTTAGGTTTTAAAATGAGATCTTTTATCCCTTTTGAATTAATTTTTGTTCGGTCTGGGTCCTTTCACTCCTGTCTTCCGGGTCGTCCTTCACTGCAGGTGCCTCGGTGACCGCTCCTCCCAGTGTCTGTCCCTGCTCAGTGTGGACTGACGAGCTTCATCCTAAACAGGAGCCCTTTGCTTTTCTGCTGGGTCTGCTTGTCTTTACTGGCTTCCAGACATTGTGAACTTCTCTCACGGGTGCTGGATGATTTTGTTTTATTATAACTATTCTCGTGCTTCATTCTGGGACATATTTAAGTCACTTGGCAAGAATTCGGTCCCTTGAAATCTTGCTTTAAGGACTTTTAAGCAAAACCAGAGCGTGTGATTTTAGTCTAGTCTGGACACCCCCCGTGGTAGAAGCAAGACCCCCATTGCTCTGCGCGTCGCCCCCGGGAATAGAACATGAGCTGGTCTGCGGGTGGGCACAGCCCCTGTCAGCCCCGGGTGGGTGCTCGGATGCGGGCTTGCCCGTCCTGGGTGGTGTCCCCAGACGTGGAAGTCAGCGCTCTGCTATGGGTGACAGGGGCCCTCCTGCAGGGGTCCAGGGCGTCTCTGTGCACCTCTCCCCTTTCCAGCCCTCTGTCCCTGAACTTCAGCTGCCTTGGTTTCTCCTGACCTCAGCTTCATCTGGCCAACGCCAGGAGGCCGCTGCGCTTTGCTGTGTTCCCGCCCCTGCACCTCAGCCGGAAAATCCTCGGGAGGTCATGGCTGGGGAAATCGGACGGCTCCTCGCCACCTGTCCCATCAGCATGACGGGACTTCATTGCTGAAATCCAGACTCCTGTAAATGTGATTTCAGATTTTCTTCTGGTTTTATACATTCATTGTTTCGGGCAATGGAGTAAAACCACTCCGTTGTTTTGGGCAACAGAGTAAAACCAGTCCCTGTGCCTCCGACGTGGCTAGAAGTGCGCATCCTCCACCATTTTTGTTTTTGCTAAAAGGAAACTGTTGCACCAAATAGTATTTGTTGAAGAGCTCTCCACATTATAATCAGCTAAAGCCATGGTCAGTGCTGCCCTCTGCAAATCACTGCTCTTTTTATGCCAAATCACTCCATGGGTCACCTCGTGTCGAATGTGACGAGCCCCAAAGTAGGTCAGTTCTGAGAGAGATGCGGCCGGCGCCTGAGTCAGAGGGAAGCCCTGGGAGGGGGAGGGTCGGGGCAGGGCCAAGGGCAGTGACAGCAGGGACAGAAACAGGAAAACCGAGGCGTGAAAACCAAGGCAAGGGGGAGATACGGAGAGCAAAGGAGGACAGAGGGAATCCCTCAGTGTGCTGCCGCGGCAGACACCCCTAATTCAAACTATGAACCATCCAACGGTCACGGTCGTGTTATATTCCCAGTATTTTGATTGTGTGTGTTACTTTGTGTGTTTCTTAAAAACAGTGTTGTAGAAAAGTAAATAAAACAAAAAATTAGTAGGGGATTGGATGGATCTTAGACTTCCACAATGAAAAGCTTTAAAAAATAAAATAAAATCCTGTATATGTTGGTAACAGGTTTCTAACACCTACGTCCAGAAAAGCATCAGGTGTTTTACGTTTAACTGGTTTGACCATAATCTCTATGCTCTGTCCTGCCTCACGCTAAGTGTGAATCCACTCTGCCCCATAGCTATCCAAGAACCAGCTCGAGTCAAATACTTCAGTTTATTTATAGAAGAAGCACAATTGAAAACCCTCTCGTGGAGGTTCTAGGTGGATTCAGAACCTGATAAATCACAAGGATCCATGTTTGTCATGATTACTTTTTCAGGATCTCACATCGTAGGAAAACTCACGGTGATAATGTTTGCAGACACGCAAAGCTCCTCTGTGAATTATTTATGCTGTAATCCTCAATTAGAGGGGCTTTAAGATATTATTCACTTGACCTCAAATTCAATTATTGCATGCTGAAGTATCGTTGTTAAAATAATTATAACTTTGAAACGAACTGAATTTAATTAAGCAACCATAGACCTGGAGAGCCCGTCTCGTAACGGACGGTGGGAATGAGAACGGGGAAGGCAGCTGGATAAGGTGGTTTAAACTCAGGCACTTCTCTTGGCCTCTCTGGCATCCGAATTAAGACAGGATTTCTTGCTGTCGAAGGAGAAGTTTCGGGATCAGATTCAAGAGAGATAAGTTTCTGTAACTCTGCAAAATTTCCACATCCAGGTCTCCCAGCTCTGCTTCCGCAGAAATTCAATTTCAATTCCAAGAGGTGTAGTTCACCATCGAAGTATTTTATTATGTAAAGACATTTTAGATCAAGAAAGCATTGGTTGCTTTTTGTTTTTTAATTTGGTGACAGAGCCCCTAATTTCAGACCTTCAGGGTATTAGGAACACTATGTGGCACTTAGACACCTAAACCCACCTGCACTCGGAGGCCAGAACCGTGTGGCCTGGGGGGCACCTGGGGGAGCAGATCCTGCGCAAGGTGGTTCTCCAGGCTTCACTCCGCCCAGTGTGTTAGAAATTACACGCTCGAGGAGTCTGGGTCTAGAGACAGGGAGTTTTGTTTTGACTTTACTTCTAATTTGCAACTTAATTTTGAATATTTGAGTTTTACTCATACACAAAGTAAAGGGATCAAAGTTTAATGAACTGTAAGAATATTTGCAGTTCTTAATTTCTACGCTTACTTTACTGACTTGATACATGAAAATCAGAGTGAGGCGGAGGCGTGTTTGGCTGTCATAGCAGCAAAAGTGCTTGGCAGTGGTCTCAAAGGAGACGTCTGATATGACTGTCCCACCTAAATAGCTCCAGTGTCTTGCCATTGGCCAGCTTGGGGTCTCTCGGCCTCAGCACTGCAGACATTCTGGGCTGGATCAGTCTCTGTCACAGGGACTGTCCAGTGCACTGTAGGGTGGTTAGCGTCATCCCTAGATGCCACCCACCAGATGCCAAAAACACTCCCAGGTGTGAAGATCAAAGATGTCATAGATATGACCAAATGTCCCCTGCAGGGCAAAATGGCTCCCGGGTGAGAACCACTGGTCTATGTGAAATATTGAGTCACCCGAACCTACTGTTAGCTCCAGACAGGAGAACATGCTCTCTATCCGAAAGAATAGATGGGAAAATTCTCACCATGGATTGATTTCTGGCTTTAAACTAAAGTTAGAACCAAAATTCAGGAAACAGCATTAGTAATCTCTGCGGTGGCTAAGGAGTCATTCCATTGACAGACTTCCTTGATGCTTGAAATAATTTTCACCAAGGACAATGTCTGCATCCACATGCCTTTATTTAAGAGGTAGTGTCAGAATTTCTCGTGATCCTCACAGTTGGGAAAATGGAAGATTATGTCCAGTCTCCCTCTACCTGTGGGTTAAGGTGGGGTTAGAACTGGAGGGGTGGAGATGACATACATTACTCTGACAATCACAAATTGTTCTGAGGCTACTCTCTAATGGTGACACACTCACTCACACTCACACACACTCACACACGTGCGTCCTCCCACCCCAACAGAGAGTGAGCACCTTGGAGCCAAGTGCATGCCATGTTAACCTTTACAGCCCTGATATACGGCACACTCCGGCACACTGTCGATGCTCAGTGAAGTTTATGCTGGCCTGTTGATTAAAGTCATAAATTTTAGAAACTATTATTGAATGGAAGAACACCACAGAGAAAATATCCAGAAAACTATATCTTAAACTTAAGACTAGTTACTGTTCTACAGATTAAAAACAAAAACTTAATAAATAGAGTATTCCTGTCTAGGCAGATATAAAATTATAGACATGGGTCTATTTTTACTGTAGGGTAAGGCATGGAGCATACCATTTCTTTAAATTTATAAAACAACAAAACATTTAAAAATTATATATATATATATATATATATATAAATTTATATATCCCTCTAGGAAGAGATAAATATAATCCCCCTTCTTGATAAGAAGATAAAGAGAATATAAAGACCATTGTTCCAGTGTTTTAAGATGGAGCTAACTAAAAACAGCTGAATAAAAACAGTATCATTGATAATTAAGAGTATGATTTACCCCAGGTGGAGTTTGTAAAAGGAAAACAATAAATAGCGATTTAAAATATACAAAACATTGTGCCTTAGCTCATTCAATTTCAAAAACAATTCTAAAAGATAGTATTTTTATACCTCTTTACCTGATGAACTGTCAAATTTCAGAAAGTCAAAGCCAGTTGCTGATGATCGAAGAGCCCAGTAGGGGCAAATTCCAAGATTTGAATTCTGAAATTCAGACTCCAAATTCTCTGCTCCTTCAGTTATTGTAATAAAGAAAATTGAGACGTGGGCTTTGTGTCTGTGACTTGACCTGCTACGTATGTTGCTCTGCACTGAGGGTGAGAGGGTTGAAATGATTGTCCTCCAAATGTCAGAGGGAAAGGCCAGAGTTTGATTCGTTTGTCTCGCCTACAAAGTTCATGTTTGCAACTTCCTTAGCATCCAAAACTTTTGTCAGGATGTATTTAGAGATGTTCCAGGAAATGAAAATCTGATTTCTATAACATGACTTAGTAAGAAATTTCTAACAAGTTTATAATTTCTTAAGGTGAGAGAAACATTTTCCCAGATGAAAAGGAATTAAGAAGTAGCCTAATAAAAACCATCACTCTGAACGTGAAAACGTGCAGGGAAGGTTCACAGATCACCTAAGTTTCTCTGGCTCACGATTTCCCAGGATGCGCTGGGGGAAACTGGAAGCATCTTCCTCTTCCGCTTTCTGACAACGGGAAGGCTGATTCCCAAGGCAAAGTTCACCAAGATTTGGACACTTAACAATTTTTATTTAAGCACTAACTAGGTATAGACTTAAATATTCTCTTGTGAATATCTTTCTATTGCATTATGGTCCACACAACCTGCCTTGATCCTAACTTTACATACACGTAGTCTGTTATCTTTCCCTGCTGATAGTGTGAAGTTAGTCTCTTAATAACTGAGCAATTGTCATTCTGGTCTATTTTCTTCAAGATCATTTCATCTCTTGGGTCTCATAATTGACATTGCCTTGTCTTCAGCATTTTCTCCTCAGAGCCGGACAAGTTGTTGTCCTTGATTATTTTGTTCTTAACCATATAAATGAACCTGTGAACTTTTGTTAGTCAGAACAAATCAAAGACCAAATATTGAATTGCTCTGGCTTTAAGTTTAGAATATTTCTTCTCTCTTTGTGTATCAATCACATGAATATGTGCAGATTCTTCCAAAATATGGGGTCTGTTACCAGAAAGACTAATAATATTTTATTTATTTCAACATCCTCTCATTCATTTGTTGCGAATTCTACAACAAAATAATTATGTGAGCCTGGTGTTTGTCTGGACTCTGTTAGTATCACACAGAGCCTCCTTACAACATATACCTGTTTTATTAAGTTTGAGTACAATTTATTTTGATACAATGAGAGATATATTGGTGTTATCACATGAGGAGACAAAAAGTTAAGAAAAGCTAATTGTGACAAATGTTTTAATATTGAATGTAAATGTATACCCTACCTTTGCATTGTGTAAATAATTTTGACTAAAAGGGAAATGCATAAGTTAAAAAGTTTTATATATAATATAGAACACAGAAGTTATAAACCATCACTGTCTATGGTACATTCAATAAATGTAGTAACAAATACTGTTTTATGTGTAATCCATATTAGTAAAAGCACACCTAATTTGTTCTTACTTTTACCTTTTTTTCCCCAGTCTAGTTAAATGGTTAGGAACCATTTGGAACATAGGCATTTGTTTAATTAAGAATCATTCTGTGGCATTTATAAGGCAACACTGAATAATAGAATGTCTTGTTCCAATATTGAAGTAAGAAAAATGGTGAACAAATGTTGCAAAGTAATGGATTTTCCTGGGTTTTTTTTTTTCTTTTCTTTTTTTTTTGTTTTAATGTGCATTGAGATTACAAAGGGTGGGCAGGTAGACAGGTGGAGAGAAGACAGGAGCCTCGTCAGACAGTCGGGTTGGGAAGCAGAAACGGGAGGGTCCACAAGTAGCTGAGGGGCACCCTGGGTCCAGCCAACACCCCACCTGGGCCACGTGCACCATGACCACGAGGCTGCTCTTGCAGGAAGCAGGTGGCCAGAGGTGCTGGGGACACAAGAGCACCTTAGTGGGCAACTTCGCTCCCTTATTGACCAGAATTGCTACCCTCTCTGTTCTGTCTGGCATTTCAACACCGTCCTCCGTTTCTGCAATGTCTGGGCAGTGAGCAAAAGACCTTGCAAACATTCTTTCTCACATCCTTCTTCCCGAAGAGCCAACAGTAACGCACAACTGGCCAAGCGTCTGCAAAACCGCGATGCACCGAAACAGACACCCACATAGCCACGTGCCAGGGCTTCCTGTGAATCCTGCCAACCACGGGTCGAAGAGCAAGGCTGTGGGCACCCCTGGCTTCTTGTAAAACAACATTTCTGTCTTATACTCATTGTTCAATGCACAAGGCAACACTGTCTTTCTCCGGGTTTGCAAATGTTCTTTTACACTGTTGGGTCACACTCTTCCTCCTCACCACAAGGATGTTTTCACTGTGCTGGTTGATGACGTGCGGAGAAAAGTTAAAGAAGTTGATTTTAGAAATGCAGCTCTAATTTACTTGTGGGCAGAACACAACAGCAGGTGAAGTGTCTTATCTAACTGTCATCATCCCTGTTTCAAGTAAGCGTCTGACTGTCTCGTCATCTGTGAGCTCACGTGGGACGGCAGAAGGTATTTAATGTTGTAGATAAGAAACTAGATCCCGGGAGAAAGTGCAGATTGTGTGTATTTGTGGCTGTGTGCGTCTGTGTATAATTTTAAGTTAACAATCTTGAAGATTATTTCTAATCTTTGGTATTTCTAAGGCATGGTGTCACTGTGTCCTCAAAAAGAGAAGCCCTGAATTAATTTTAATGAACAAATCTACTCTGTGATGACTTTATCATGCTTTAATTTCTTTAATAAAATTTTGAGCATCTGTATATGAAGGCAAAGAAAGTAAGATTATTAAAAATTTCAGAGACAAAACAGAATGGATAGAATTAAATGATATAAAATAAATGATTCTCATGCTTTTAGTTTAGTAATGATTATATCAGATACACATCTGAAAGTACATAATTATTCAAATGCTTTTTATAAGTCTATTGAGATAATTATTTATGTTTCCACTTAACTTACTGTTAACATTATTTATAAGATTCTAGTATGAAGCCATCTTCATTATTTCATATCCAGGTATCATTTTTAATATACTACAAGATTGAATTTCTAGTAATGTAATTAAAAATCTGTCTCTTTACCAATAGGGAGATGTCTAGTTTTCTGCAGCAGATATAACATACGTTTTACTATGTTACTTATGAGAGTCATGCCATTTTCTAATACAAATTATGTGTCTATATAACTCTCTATGTACCATATGCATATAATACCATATACACACATAGAAACCTGTATACGCAGAAATCGTTACATGCACACACACACATACATATATAAGTGTGTGCATGTATATGTCCCATTTTTTATGCTCTGTGAAAAACTTAAATCCCTTGATCAAATAATCAGCTTTATAAAGACCTGAGAGTATTTTTTTTAATCAACACAATTTATGCTTTGACGAATCTGACTATCCCAGCACCACCTTTGAGAGTGCTCCCTTTCCTCTCTGACTTTCCTTTCTTTCCTTATTTTTACTTCCTTTGCTGACACTGCACTACTTTACTTACTGTATTTTCATAGCAGTTTTTTTTTCATATTTAGTATATAAAATCATTTTTATTATTCTTTTTCAACATATTCTGGACTAATTTTGTCCACATTTTCTTCCATCTAATATTTAGAGTTCACTAAGTAAGTTCCATTGCTAAAATCTCAGTTGGAGTTTTATATTTTAAAGTCTGGAGAGAAGTGAATTAAAATATTTATAATGTTAAGTGTTGTCAGCCAGGAAAATGATCTGTCTCTCCATTCATCCAGGGCTTGTTTTACAACTGCACTTTTCCACTCGTATTTTAAGTTTCCTGAAGCTGGGATGCTTGTCTGTCTTAATCAAGATCATTTCTTGTCGCCTGGACACATTGGATATTGATGTCTATTTGCTGACTGAGCAAACAGAGAGCAGCATGTCGCATGGGTAGGGGGTAGCAGCGCCCATCTATCCAGTGAACGGTCTTGCCAAGGCCACGGGGAGGGTCACTGGCACAGTGTAGGTGGCACACCTGTCTCACAGTGCTGGAGTTGGTGGCCACCACCTCTGCAGTCCACGGAGAGCCAGAGCTTGTGGGAACTAGTAGGATCCAAGACTTGTCTCATGAACCAAGACCTTCCCAACGGGAAAATCTCCCCATCACGCTTTGCACAGTCCGACTCTTCCTTCATCTGATTGGATAAACTGACGCAGGGTTAATAAATGACAATCTATTAAGGTTTAGTACCAGGTGCCTGTAATGGTTTTGAACATATAGGTCACCCTAGGGGTTAAGTAAGATCCCAGCTCAGTGGCGACTCAGGGAAAGTGGTCAAGGAGAGGGTGGTGCTGAGGGGGGCAGGGGAGAGGAGGGAGGGGCTCCAATCTCCACCTCTAACTTACCTTGGACTGCACCACCGGTGACCTGTCCACAGGGACAGACAGGATAGATGCAGGACTGTCCACCCCCAGTGATCATGCAGTTGGTCGGACCAACATACCACCAGGCATGGTGCTCGGGGACAGCACAGGCCCCAAAATGAACCAGCACATCTTCGTTCCTCAATGCCTAGGGTGACTCTGGAACCCAGTACACTGGTTCATCCAGCACCATCGCTCCAGTGCTACTGCGGGAAATGAAACGGAGTTGACTCCTGAGCTATCGTCACCAGGCTGGAATTGGCAAACTGCAAAATACAATGTTTCGGTAATGTTTGTTTGCAGAACATCTAGTCTTTAGCAAAAAAGATAAATTGAATCATTTGACATAATGACTAGAAGCTATGGCAAACAATACTGAATATGTCTACATAATAACTTTAAATATAATTTTAAACATTTTATCAAAGAAATATATGCACATTAAAAAAACAAGAAAAATTCTCTCTCTCTCTGAAGCATCCTTATACCCACTTTGGTGCCCCTAAAGGTAACTACTCAAATAATTTCAAATAATTTAACTTTTCGTATTTTAAATCACCATGTCCCCAGAGAATTGTTTTGTGCTGTTTAACATGAGACTTTATAAATAATACTCCTGTGTAGGGTTTATCTACTTCCCGTCCAAAATATAGGCATGTTACTCTTTTTAGTATTTTCAACTTTCAATATTAAGAATGTATTTTATTTCTTCGTCTATTATGCATAGGTACCGGCTACTGACTTCTGTTTTGTGGAATGATGATATTAATATACTTTTATTACTAGGAGAGCTTGTAAAAACTACCACTAGGTAACATCACAGAGCTTTGCCCAACTTTATATGTATATAAAAGCCCTATTAGATAAATTTAAGAGGAGAGTAACAGATAGGACAGAAAAAAAACTTTTAATTGGGCTGAGTTTTTGGATTTTGCCACATCCAAATCACAAAACAAAAAATTCTGATTTTGTTTGAAACTTATTTGCAAAACAATCATAGTTCTGACATCATTACTATGGTGAAACATCTTCAGCTACCACACTCCATCAGAACAATAAATGGGATTTAAATTGAGAGCTGTTCCCAGAGACTTCTATTTTCTGTCTCTATTTCCATGTTTCTAAACAGTTCCACTGAACAGTTCTTTGTATATAAAAAAAAACTAGACTATCAAAATATAATGCCAATTTAAGGTACAACAATTATTTACATTAGTGTTACTGGGAGGAAAAAATATGATGTGGTAAATTAATCTTTGTGCAGCAAAGTACTCCTTAAAATAGGTTTTCAGTGTGCATGGTAATGAACTATTGCTATCTCTGCTGAGCACACATCTTGAAATAACTATGTCCAAAGTTGTTTAAAATACGCTCCCGAAAATTTCAGTTTCAGCAATGCAAGGAAGACTGATTTCTCACTTATAACACCAAACAGCACAAGCCTTTTTTTTTTTCCCTCCAAATCCTCTGCTCAATGTGGGGAGCTCCTGAATCAGCTGCGACTTTTACACGCCTCCCTGTGACCTTCCCGCTGATAATCATAATAATGTTTGGCTGCGAAGGATCAATCAGCTTTCATAAAGTCAGCAGCCTTCAGATTAATCTCGTATTATTAATTTTACAAGTTAAAAAGACCAGCGAGACGGACGTGATGGCTCTCGGTGTCATTTGTTCCCCTAAGCATATTTCCTGTGGACAATAAACAAACAAATTTCCAATTTGGCGAAGCCATAAATTTTCAGGCTTCATAAAAATTAATTTGAATGGATGCGGCTGTGAGCTTGGGCTTGTCGAGATTAGGGGGACGCCTGTCGCTGTAATTGCCTGTGTGGCTGTGCTGTCACTCAGGAGGGCCACGGCTGCACTGCCACCTCTCATCAGAATCTCATTCTCAGATCAAATTCCCATCTTCAATACATCCTTTAATAAGGCTCCCACTCTCCATCTTTTAGCCTTAATTATTGCTCCCTGTCTCCCTTGACAACCAAATTAAAAGGTCCTCGCGACTACTCCATAATGACAGCGATCACCATAATAATAGTTCAGAAATCACAAGCTCCTCTCCAGCAAATCCAGGCTGACCTTGCCAAGGCTGGATGTCTTCTGATAACTAGATTTTCTATGGATAGCTTCAGCACTGGAAGATAAGGAATACAATTATATAATCTTTTATTGATTTTTTTTTCTCTTTTTTCCCCCCCTCTTTAGTAGTATGTACAATTACCTGGGCAGTTTTTAGATTGTTAAAGCTGGAAATGGAAAATTTACAAAGACTCTCCACAGCGGAAGGCTTTAACTTTTTGTTGAATATGGGTCATTTCTGTTCAACAATAAAGCCATGGCGGTGAGTGCGGTGAGAGGGTTTTTGGTTTTGGTGCTAGGCGGGTCTATGCCCTGACTTCAGCTGTCACGTGGCCTTGTGGAGGTCACACACTCTGTGGAGAGCAAGTGTCTTTATTTGTGAAGATGAGCAGGTACAACGTCACAGCGAAGCCGCACAACTTCTGCCGTTAATGTGTCTTTTCCATCGTGGTTATACTTTTTCATTGCGCCGTTTCTGAAATGGTTTTGTTTTCAAGAGATCTAAGTACAACCTTCATGTCTTCCCTAGTGGATTCTTGTGCACGAACTTCCCACCTGGGTTTTGCTTCTCCTCATAAGCACGGGGATTGACCTCTGGTGTTTGAAATTTGGAACTTGCTTCGGCCACCTGAACTCCTGTCTCCCTGCTGCTCCACGATGCTTCCTGGCCCTGTGCCGTCTTCCGCTCGCTCCTGCCTTTGGGGTGGTGGTCAGGGGTGGTGGTTATGGATGGCGATAGCTGTTGCTGGGGGTGGGTGGTGATGTCCGGTGGTAGTTATCGGGGATGTTTGCTGGGGGTGCTTTCTAGTGAGCCATGTTTGAGGTCCTGTTCCATCCCAGCATACCCTTGACTAACACCACACTTCATCTCTTACTACTTTGCTTTGCTGTTTTTATTTCTCTGTCATTTTCTCCTTAATGTCTCCCCCCAACCCCCCCCCCACACACACACTTATCCTGCCTGTGGACTCTTAGACAGTTCTGTAAAAAGGGCATCTGGGCTTCTGTAAAATTGGGACAAATGTTGCTGCCATCTTGCACAGTTTGCAGAAACGTTTCCAGCCTCGGTGAGTGGAGATGTCTAAGAAAATAGGTCTCAAGTATTTTTCAGCTTCTTGCAGGGCTTAAAAAATGGAATTTGTTATCTCAATATAACCAGAGTTGGTGTTAGCAGATGCAAAGTAAGGCAGTTTGTTTATGTAACACTTTGGGAAATACGTAATTTCACATATTCATATGCCTGGGCTTGACTGAATTTTTCACTTTTAGTGCAGATACGGACCATCAGAAAGGTAGTTATAGGAGAAGCTTCTGGAACGGTGAAGGGTATTTTCCAGAGTCACTTTGTCAGAGAGCTAACAAACAGGTAAGAATATTGCAATGAGAATGTATTTATGTATCCAGGGAAGGTTTATGATGAGTTGAAGGGAATTTAGTTGGGTACTAAGATAAGAAACACAAACCAATGGCACTGTCAGATATTACTAGGGTGGGTCACAGTAATGATCGTATGAGCAAAGATCATTTAA
This sequence comes from Lemur catta, assembly GCF_020740605.2. Classification (NCBI taxonomy): domain Eukaryota; kingdom Metazoa; phylum Chordata; class Mammalia; order Primates; family Lemuridae; genus Lemur; species Lemur catta. The sequence goes on from NC_059145.1 coordinate 48,256,428, forward strand.
ATAGTTCACCTGACACAGCAGTCGATTTGGAATAAAGAACGGCTGTGCAGTTGTGGATCGCGGCTGCAGAAGTCAAGGGCAGCAGAAGCAGGTGTGCAGGGCAGTGTTTTTGCAGATAAGGGAGCTTGCAAGGAGGCCAGATGCTAAACCTGGAAGCCTTTAATTACTCAGATACCAGTATTGATTGGGATAACAACCATGTAGAAATGAAGGCCAGAGATCGCCTTGTAAGAGAAGGGCAGGATTGTTTTTTTAAGCAGTTTATTGAACTATCTACATGGTCTCAGGCGACTCCGGCTGTAATCCTCAGGAACAGGAGGAGCCTCGGGGAGAGAAAATGCAACGAGACCTTGACTGATGAGTGGCTTCTCGTGGAGAGAGATGATTTATGGTGAGAAAACACAAACACAGGCAGGGTCAAAAAATGTCAAAAAAGATTAAAAGTTAAAGGAGTGCTGGCAAGTCGCTGATCGGGAAACAATGTGGAAGTGATGGGGTGTTTGAAAATAGCCCCGTGCTGACTGGAGACATGACAAACGCAACTCCCTGGTCGGTGATGGAACACATGAAATGCACGCTAAGACATCCGCCGCACACGGGGCTCCGGCCACCACCGTCTCTGCGTGACATGGCTCTTTTAACGTGGCACCATCTCTAATGTACTCGGGGAGCTCACTGAAGGGTGGCGGAGCCTGGAGGGGAAGAGAGAGTCGTGAGTGGATGTTACAGAAGCAAATCCCTGGGCGAGGTCCCTGTGTTCTCAGTCACAATCCCCAGTCAAGGAAAAGAGTCCGCACACGTTGACCTCCTTGCTGTGAACCCACCACAAACTCATCTCCCTACTTTGGGAATGAGATCAAAAGAAGCCACATTCTGGGATGGAATGGAAATCTGGACGATCCATGAATGGGCCTTTTCTCCACCAAAAATTTAAATTCTCACAATATTTATTGTTATTTTCTGTAGATCTGATACCAAAAATACAATTTGACACATACATTAGGATGTAAATTTAATAAATCACATGCTAATTGATATAAAAGTGGGTCAGTGTGCACATAAGACTATGAAGATTAGGCTAAGTCTCCAGTGAGGAGGGGAGAAGGTAGAAAATACAAATTTACTAAGAAACGAGGGTGCCTTAAGATTTCTGAAAAATATTTATTTTGAGATAATGTTAATGATATTTAACGTGAAAAATAGAGGCTATCTAACAGCCCTCGTCTGACAGAGAACCATGTCTGTAAATGGACTCAGGAAGTCTCGTTCCAAATGCTAATGCTGACTGACTGAAAGCACATCGCACAGCCGGACTGTTTAGCCAGAAATCTTGCTAACTCCGGGCAGCCGCGTGAGCAAAGCGTGCGTGGCTGGGACATCTTGCAGAACTCTGACGTTTGCCCTCCGTCTGCCCTTCCCAGCCAGCTCCCGGGCAGGGCTGTCCTCATCCTCGCGCCCAGCTTGAAGTCTGTCGACTTTTCTCGACTCTTCAAGGCAGACAGTACCTGTCTTTTTTTTTTTTTAATGTCCATTTCCCCAGATTAATTTCCATAAAGCAGCCATCGTCCTACCAACCCCTTCCTTATTTCTTATAATTGAAATAAAATAAAACAAGATGAACAATCCATACAAGAATTTAAAAAACTGGCCTGTATTTAGCCTTTAAAAACACATTAGGTGAGAATAAATGAGAGCAAAGCATGTATGAAGTGCATTAATACGATAATTAGGAGTATGGGGGAAGTTTTAAAAACTTTATACTGGAATATAAATGAAGTTAGGCTTTTTTTTTTTGATAAATGGCACAAAAATATTTGACAATGGTAGTACAAATAATGAGAAAACACTGAGAGAATATCTTTAGATATTGTTATGTAATTATAAAATCAAAGATTCATAAAGAAATGTATGAGAACCAAACCACCACATTAACGAAAAGTTTTATTTCCTTTTCCCCCCAAGTTTGTAGATGTTATGTTTTTTTACTTTTTATTGATCCAAAATGCTCTATTTTCTTATCTCCAAGAGCAGCCTTGGACCCTGAAGCAGCCAACATATTGATCGGCCACTGCCAGAGTTTCGGTGCTGCTGACTCCCTTGCCTTCCACACAGAGCCCTGTTGCACCCGAGGATGCAGAGCACATTTATTTGTTTTTGCAAAAAAATAACAAGGAAAGTTGACCAGAAACAAAATCTGATGCCATTTCTCTCAGTATCTGTTAGACACCGTCAATTAGACGACCCATCGTTAGTTCCTAAGTGCCAAATCTGTGTGCATTTATGCTAAAAGGACACACATGTGTCCTCACATAATATGGCTAACACTGAAAATCAGGCTGGTGGCAACGAAAGCTAACATCTATCGAGTATATGTTACGAGTCAGGAGCAATTGCAAGTGTTTTTCCTATACTAGCCAGTTTAAAAGTACTTACCAACCAATTTATGAGGTCAGGGCTGTCTTTATTTCAATTTATAAATGAAGCATTAAAAGTATAAACTAAACGGCCGGGTGCGGTGGCTCACGCCTGTAATCCTAGCACTCTGGGAGGCCGAGGCAGGTGGATTGCTCGAGGTCAGGAATTCAAGATCAGCCTGAGGAAGAGCGAGACCTCGTCTCTGCTAAAAATAGAAAGAAATTATTGGCCAACTAAAATATATATAGAAAAAATTAGCCGGGCATGGTGGCCCATGCCTGTAGTCCCAGCTACTCAGGAGGCTGAGGCAGGAGGATCGCTTAAGCCCAGGAGTTTGAGGTTGCTGTGAGCTAGGTGGATGCCACGGCACTCACTCTAGCCTGGGCAACAGAGCAAGATTCTGTCTCTAGATAAATAAATAAATAAAAGTATAAACTATCCATCAGATAGTGCCTTTTAGAAATGTAATTACCATTTAAATCTTAATCCTTCAAGAAATACAGTCTCATGCCAAACTTCACACAGGGCTAAAATCTAAAAATATATCATTGGGGCGATTATATCGATACCAACTTGTCCATTTTAGACTGATTATTTCTTGCTCTCTGAGTCATTCATTCAACATTTATCAAAGGTCCATATTGGTATGAAATGTATTTCCACAAAAACCTCCTACCGGAATCCCCAAAACACTGCATTTTGCTTCCTAGGTTATGTTTGTGGAGAAGGAGGAATGACTTTCTTCTCCCCCCGATGACTAAGTAGTGATTTTGACCGGCAGGGACACAGTCGGTGCTCACTGAGACTGTGGGACAAGTGGTGACTGGTGGTGACCATCAGTCAGCGAGTCCCGTAAGGAGGGGACAGAGCCTCCCTTTGCTTGAGAGTCTTAGAGGTGAATAAGAGACTGTGTAATTGAAATACATTTTTCCCCTTTTTGCAGGTTGATTTTGGTCCATTGCTTCCTTCCCACATTCCCAGAAACTAGACAATCGCTATCGGTGGCCAGGGCAGGTCCCTGGGGTGCAGAGTCACTCCTGTCCCTGCTCTGTCTGCTTTTAAATGACTCCAGGAGGTGGGTCTCACCACTTGGAGGACGGCATTTTGTGTCCCCACGTATTTTTATTGAATTTGCCTTTTTCCCATTTTTCTTCATTTCCATCTTTTCCCCCCAAGGCAGCCTAATATGTTTGTATTCTTCCAACACTTTTCCTTATGAAATCACTTCTCAATTTAGAATGAGTTAATTCTATATTCAAATAAGGAAAAATCTGTAAGAAGTTGTGCAATCTGAAGTTCTTTATTTAGTTTTATCCTTAGATACGAATTGTCTTTAATGAGGAACTTATTATGTTTATGTTCAGCTTAAAACATGTTTGGCTTTCTTGCTCAGTTGGAAATAGCCTACGGCTAAAGGCAGGATTTTCATTGTCGTACCGATACTGTTTAGACACTTGTCTTGTTGACTTTATTAACATCAGATTATGAATCAAGCTTCACATTCGTGTGCCTGGATGAGAGGAACACATCACCCAACCTCCTGGCTTTATTCCTCAAAGCCGTGGAACAGGAGCTCTCTGAGAGAACCCAGGAGGAACTGGAAGTAAAGTACTCTGTGAGCTGTAATGTATTATCATAATGAATATTCATAATTTTATAGGCCATAAATATATATTTTAATAGGAATAAATATATGAGCCCTGATAGGTGAACTGAAATAGTCAAGACTAGATCACCTCACAAAGTGTATTGTATTTTGTTAAGGGGAGACTTTGAAAAATTATATTTCTTAATAGTAAACAAAGATGATTAAAATAACCAACCCAATCTAGACCAGAAAGGTGTGATCTGAGTCCCCGAGTTAAGGTCATTTTCATTATCATAACCTAAGTTTTACTCGCTGCACTAGTTTTTGTTTTCTTACATTTTAGAAAGGTTGCTTGATGCCATCGTTCTGCCTAGAGCTAGAATGATTGTGCCTAGTGTTGGCTGCAGGCAGAACGATGGCATCCCCAGTGACAATGGTGAGACCGTATCAATACCACCTGTGCACGTACCGTGTCCCGGGGATTCTTCCAGGGCTTCCCGGCAGTCAGGAAGGCAAGGCCTGGCCACCGGGCGCGTGGGAGGGACAGGACAAAGCGACTGATACGTTGGACCCTCTCACGGTGGGTGGTGCCTGGGTCTCGAAGTCCGTCAACAACACGCCAGCACAGAGTGGCGGGAATCTCGGTCATTTTGGCAGCAGGAAGAAGGTGCTCGAGAGTGGGATCTGTTTTGTAAGTTCCGTCAAGAGTCATCGTCGCAGCATCGGAAGAAAAACTAACCCGATCAAGGGCAGAGCCCTCGGCTGCGGGGGCACCTGCGGCGGGCGCGGGGGAGGGGCCGGGCCGGGTCTCAGGTGCGCTGCGGGACTGCGGCGGCTTCCAGCACGGCCTCCTCGCTCTCGGGGGGTTCTGCGCCCCTCCAGATGCTAATTTTGCTACAAGTTGTGGGGATAGAGAATAGTAATAGGATCTTGATACCTAGTTGCAATTGAAAGAGGAAACTCAGAGAACACGGATACATTGTAGCTGCTGTGTGAGAGCCCCTGGGCCCCGCTCCCAGCCTCTGGGCGGACCGTGCCACGTTCTGGGTCCTGCTCTACCTGCCTGCGAGTCAGCACAGGCCACAGCCTGGGTCTCCACGTGGCAGGTCCCTGAAATTATAAAATGGAGATGGTAATAATAAAACCTGCCTCGCAGGGCTGTGTGAGACTGTGAGTGTTAAAGTTTGAGAAGCCCTGAGAAGGTGCCCGGCCTGTGCTAAGCACCCAAGCGCGTGTGAGATGAGATACATTGTTGCGACCGGACGGAGAGTCCGGAGTCCCTAACCCTGCAGGGCGCCAGCAAAGGAGAGAGACCACAGGGACCCTCACCCCGACTTCACAGCTCAGTCAGAGTAACAACCTTCATGTATTGTAAGGAGAACATTAGAAGACAAAATGCTTTCTGAGTCTTAAAAATTCTTACCAAACTGAACTACATAAAGGAAACGATCCCATATTCTCTTCTGAAAGTTTTAGTACAATTTTGTTTTCACGTTGCATTGAGCCCATCTTCCTTCCTTCCTTCCTCCCAAAGTCTCTGTCCCCTCTCCCCTCTCTCTGGCCCCTCTCCTCCCCTACCCTCTCCCTGTTTTTGCTTCGTTCTGTTTTTCCATAAGGAAAGCACCATGCCAGTGTCCCCTTTGTAAACTGTCCCTTATTTCTCAGCTTCTCTGTGACGCCAGCCTTGTCACCTGTCAGTGTCCATTCACGTGGGATGCGGTTTGCAGTTGGACACCGTGTTTGATTGATCTATCCTTGTCTCCCCACGCAGTAGAAAGGCATAATTTATTAACTTCTGTTTTTCTATCTGAGGCTAGTCTATGGAATTTAAATGATTTTACACGTCGATGTCATATCCAGATCTACTGTTAGTATCTCCTATTGATGCTACTCATTTTTTCTGTCAGTGCCTTTGGGGCATTTTTATCATCTGCCGTTCATATGGCTTTTATTTCTGTTTTTGCCTCACTGTTCTTGCTAGATTCTTCTGTAAATTTTGTTAATAATCAGTAATACTGGACGTCTTTTTGTTTGTTTGTTTCTAGTTTAACATATTATGCTACATAGGTTTAACTATAAAATATAAAGACTCTTTTGGGAGTTTGACAGATGCCATTTATTAAGCTAAGGGAAGTTCCCTTCTAGTTCTAGTTTGCTAAATTTTTTTAAAAAATTAATTGGAGTTGAGTTTTAACAAATAATTTTTCTTTCATTTTATTAATCAGAGAGAAAGGCACTCAACAGAGACTGCAGAGGCTGTGGGTGGGAGCCCCGGGGAGACTTTGGTTAAAGCACACAGCATCTCAGTTAGATGAGCAAGTTCAGGAATCTACTGTGCAGCATGGCGCTGTGGTTGATAACAGTGTATCGTATACTTGCAAATGACTGAGGAAGTAGGTTTTAAGTGTTCTCACCACAAAAAGTAATAAATATGTGAAGTAGTAAATATGTTAAATAGCTGAATTTAGCCATTCTGCAATATATACATATACCAAAACATCATTTTCATACACCATAAATATATACAATTTTTATTGTCAGTTAAAAATAAATAAAAACAGAGAGAACATAATTCAGTGCATTATCACAATTAAACATACCACCACACAGGTCAGGAAATCCAAAATGCTGGTGTCCCCAAGCCCTTAAAGGGACCGTTCTTGGTCAATAACCTTCCCTTTCCCACAATTATCTTCTCTCCTGACTTTTTTGGAAATCACTGACTTTCTTTTCCTCATAATATTACTTCCTCACACGTGTCCTTCAACACCAGAGTTTAATTCTGCCTATTTGTTTTTCTTTTATAAAAGTATAATTCTATATGTCCTTTATTTTAGTTTGCTCTGTTTTATTTTTGTGAGAATCACCTATTATATTTTGCTGCATGCAGTGATATTTCGTTCATTATGATTGCAATACTGCTCTGAATGAATGTACCACAATATATTTATCAGTTGCAAGTTGATGTAATTTTTCCAGTTTATGGCTTTTATAAACAACATTGCCATAAGCATTCTTATACATATATCTCAGTGCATATGTGCACATATTTCTATTGGGAAATATATCTGAAAATAGCATTTCCGAGGCATAGTGAATGAATTTATTCAAGGTTCGTAGATTATGCAAAATTGTTTTCAGAAGTGCTTACGCATGATTCACACTCTGTATTTCTGGGCGTGAGCCCACAGCTGGTTACATGTTTTGTGTGTTTTTCCCCCTGTGATGTGCCTTTTTACTCTATCAGTGATGTCCTTTGATAAGCAAAATTTCTTAGTTATAATGTTGTTAAATTTATCAATGTTTTCTCTTACAGCTGATGCTTTTTAAGTCCTACTCAATGTGGCTTTTTAATCAAAAGTTTAAAAATATATTTGAGAATCTAGGTTATTTACTCTCCTATGTTTCTTATTTGCATCTACAATACTTCTTGCATTTGGTATGATCAGAATTAGAAGGTTATTTTATAAGAAGTTATATGTGTGTATGTATATATATGTGTGTGTGTGTGTGTCTATATATATTAACATGACTATAGAAGTAACCAAGACCTGTTTAATGAGAAGGTTACATTTTTCCCTTGACTACAGTGTCAATTTTGTTTAAAATCTAGTGTTTCTAGATGTCAGATATGATTCTGGGTCCTTCATTCTATTCCACTGAATGTTTTCCTGTTATTGAATAAATACCATACTATCCTAATCGTCGTAACCTTATAAAAACCTTGGTATCCAGTACAGCAAGTTCTCCTACAGTTTGCTCCTCCTTCAGAATTTCTTGGCTATTCTTGAACTTTGTATCTCCATGTAAATTTTAAAATCTCCTTGTCAAGTTGCACAGAGCATCTGTTGAGATTCTCAATAGAGTTGCAAATAATTTACTTTGGGGTGATAATGAAGATGTTTATAATCCCATTTCTTTGTCTGGCTCTGAAATAGAGGTCATGCTGGCTTCATATAACTGGATGGGTGGTATCCTTTTCTTAAAAACATCTGGAACAGTTACATAAATTTGGAATTATTTGTTAACTATGCTAAAATATGGCCTCAAAAATTTCTTCATTGGAATATTTGTATTATAGTTTAAATTGCATTATCAATTTTAAGCCTTTCGAATTTTATATTTTTTTCTTTGTCAGCTTTGCTGAAGTCAAATTTTCTAAGATTTGTACATTTCATCAAAATTTAAAATAATTACCATAGAGACAACCATATATCTCCATATTTTATTTTTTATCTTATCTTACTTTATCTTTGTGCTAAATGTTGAAATAAGGATATGTGAGCCCTTTGGTATTATTCTTGTTTTTCAAGAATGTTTTTGGTTTCATGGGTTCCTTGAACTTCCATATGAATTTTAAGATCATCTTGTTACAGTTTGCAAAAGAAACTGGGATTTTGACAGGAATTATATTGAATATGTAGATTAATTTGGAGTGTATTGTCATCTCAACAATGAAAATACTTCCAGTCCATAGGCACAGAATATATTCCCTTCATTTAGGTCTTTAATTTCTTTCAATGATCCTTTGCAGGTTTTGGCCTACAAATTTTTATTTCTTTTATTAAATTTATTTGTAAATGTTTCATTTTTGATGTTTTATACATGGAATTGTTTCCTTAAATTTATTTTTGAAGTATTCATTGAAAGTCTATAGAAATACAATTGATTTTTTATACAGATCTTGGATTCTGCAACTTTGCTGAATGCATTTATTAACTTTACAAGTTTTTTGTGGACATATTATTATGTTTTATAAATTAGATCATGCCATCTGCAAGTGGAAATAGATTTGCTTCTTTCTTTCCAATCTGGATTCTTTATTTTCTCATTATTGCCTAACTTTCCTTGCTGGAAATCAAATACAATTTGAATGAAGTTGTAAGACAGGATATCTTTGCCTTATTATTGATCTTGGTGAGGAAGCTTAGCGTCTCTCACCAATAAGAGGGATATTAGATGTGGGTGGTTTGAAGTGCCCTCTGTCAGGCTAAGGGAGTTCCCTACTATTCTCAGTTGTGGAGTAGTTTCACCATGAATGGGCATTGGATTTTAACAAATGCTTTTTTTCTGTGTCTGTTGAGATGATCATGTAGTTTTGGGCTTTTGTTCTATTGATGAAATCTATTACTTTAATTGGCTCTTTAACATGAAACTAACCTTGCATTTTTGAAGAAAATCCCACTTGATCATTTTCTTAGTCTGTTTTCTGATACCATGACAAGATATCCTAGACTGGGTAATTTCTAAAGAGGAGAGATTTATTTGGCTCAGGGCTCTGGAGGCTGGAAAGTCCAGTCCTGTACCTGCTCAGCCACCTGGTAAGGGCCTTCTCATGGCATAATTACCTAGCAGAGAGTTGAAAGGTGGAAACAGGCACATGAAACAGAGAAAGCAAGAGATGGTTGCTTTGGTCACAAACCCACTCTCGTGCTAACTGCCCCACTCCCATGGTAAAGACCTGATCACCCCTCACAGGCCCCGCCTCTCAGCTCTGTCGAATTGGGAATTATGTTTCCAACACACAAACTTTTGGGGAACACATTCCAACCATAGCAGTCATGGTTCAGAGTCATTTAAATATGCTGCTAAATTCTATTTACCAGTGTTTTGTTGAGATTATTTTTGTCTATCTCCATAAAGCTCTTTTCCCTTAAATACCTTTTTATTCTTTGTTATACAAACTGGATAATATTACATTTTGTATCCATCAATGCAGACTTATAATTATTGCTTTTCTAGTTGTTGTGATATAAAATAAGAGAAAAATAATTATTAACCAAAGATACTTTTGCATCATCTTCCACATTTAACTCTACAGCTTCCCTCATCGGTGCCTCTTACTTCCTCATGCAGATTTGAGTCACTGTCTAGGGTCCTTTTATTCCCCCCTGAACTAACTGGAAGGAGCAGGGGGAGCTAATGACACCGTGAGTATTGAATTTTGTAAATTCTGTGATGGGTTCGGGAGTGTGTGCTCTGTCACTGTGCTTCATAACTTGCATACATTGATAGTTTGCAGGACCCCACCACACGTCATTACGTAGTATACATTTGCAAGCTAAATACCAATGTATCAATACTAAAAATGTAAGTAATGGCATTATTTGTCTTTTACCATCCGAATGTAAAAACTAATGAGAGAGAAATGTTACCAAAAGTAGCGTGTTTGACAGTATAAATAGAAGATGGAAAGTGACAACAACGCTGTGTTCATTAAAACATAAAGTTCTGATATATTAGTCTTGATATAAATGATCTGAAAGGTCAAGATGCTAAGAAGTGCTCTCATTATAAAAAGAAAGTCTTCAAAGTGAGCTAATCAAAGCTTCTCAAAGGATGACAGGGAAGGAAACCTTGACACAAATATGTTTTGACAGTAGTCAAGGGACTCAGATGAAGAGTCTATAATTTAATCAAATAATTCCAAAAAAGGATCCACACCAGAAATAGTTTCACATGAGGAGATACAGGTACGGTGGGCAATGAAAATCAGGCAGATTAAAACAATGAGCATGTTTCAAGATATCCAAATTTAATCTGTGGAAAGAAAATCACCTGGAGTTAACGATAAGTTAGGACAACTCCCCAGAAGTACAGGAAATTCTATATGTGCTTATGTTGAATCTTTAATCTTATAACTCTGTAGTCCACTGTAGAAGCTTAATCCCAGGAAGATAAAACAGGGTTTCATTAGCTCACAGTGATGTAGAGCACAAAACAGAAAATGCCAACCAAAGGACAGCACTAAGACACTCAGTCTTATTTCAAACAAACGGTGAGTGCCAGGTGCACTGGCTGGAGAATGGACACATTTGAGGCTCTGACTCAGGGGGATGGGTGGGACATGGACAATGTATATAACCCGAGCTTTTGTACCCCCATGATGAGCTGAAATAAAAAAAAAGAAAAAGAAAAAAAAACTGCAAATCTTCAATTTCAGAGTGCGTGCTAGGGACTAGTAGCTAGTAAAAAATGGTTATGCAACCATATTTTTGCATATCAAAGTATCTTATGAATATTTTAGGTAAAATTATATACAAAATTAGACATTTTGAGAAATCTGTTTAATAATTAACATAAAAATTGAAGGACTTTAGTACAACCTGAGATTTTCTAATTTTAATAGAAAAAATACAATATAACCTTCTCTCTAAATATATACATGTATATATACATATATTGCTTTTAACTACTCAAACATACTTCTCTTTTATAGCATTTAGCCCTCAGGGGCTACCATGAAGCTTTCAGCGGTTACCATGAAACTTGGGCTTATTTTTCAAATCAACCTCTTGGCAAGAACATTCTGCTCTCCATGGAATGTAGAAGAAAACACAAACACATACAAATAAAACACATACATGCTTGTATGCCTATATTTGCATACAGTATCTCTGGAAGGATGTGATAATCTGGTATCACAAGTTGTCTCTACGAAGGGAAATTATGTGGCAAGAGCAACAGGTGATGAAATAGATTTATGTTTTCACAATTTCATCCTATTCTTTCTAAATTTTTCACTGTGTTCCTGTTTTATTGATTCTAAATTATTAAAATAAATTTTCTAAAAACATTAATGATAAGTGAAAATACCCTTTGAGCCAACAATTTTACTTCTAGGAATTTGTCCCATATATTTACACTTATTTCAAGGGTCTACACAGAAAGATTTTCATATGAGAATTTTCATTGCAACATTTTGCTGGAAAAACATTGAGAATGATCCAAATGCTGACAATCAAGAGACTAGTAAAGATATAGGTAGGCAATAGACAGACAAACAGTTGGGCAGACAGACAGATAAAACATTCTGCACCAGGCAGAAGTATGGAACAAGTTAGGTACCAATATAGAACATTTTCCAATGTGTGTTGTTAAATGAATGGAATGCAAAGTTGAAGAGGTGTAATGTGCTATCATTTGTGTACAGATACAGAAAAAAAATATTGTTTTGCATGTTTCATTAGATATGCATAAAGTAAAATGTGTGTGCAAGAATATGAGATAATGGAAAACATTGATTTTGTCTGGAGATGAGACATTTTGGCAGGGGGGCATGAGTCCTTATCAAGATTTTCACAGCATGTATCTTTTAATCTTTTACATTTTGAACATATGATTATATAACCCATCCAAAAATCGATGCTTAATAAGAAGAGATCAAGTAAAATATCGTAAGTGGGAAATAAGAATCAAAACAATGATGAACGATCTAAGAAAAAAACAGGTTATGCACAGAATTTTCCAAGACAGTGTTCAAAGAGAAATTGGTACAGTGTTATTTAAATTGATCTTGAAGGAGGGATGCTGAAAAGAATATAGATGTAAATGCAAGTGAGAAAGTGGTCAAGATTAGTACTTTCAGGCGGAATAAAAAAGGGGAATAAATGCACGGGTACAGAGGACATGGGCCACGTGCTCAGTGGATGGTGGGGCAGAGATGATAGCTGAGGACTAAATCCATGAAAAATCCTATCTACAATCAAAGTAATGTGTTAAGCAGAGTAAATGCGTTTATTTATGATGTGAAATAAGCAATGTCTGCAGGCCCTTCCAGATTGATTTCTAAGACAATCCCCAACCGAGTGCAATTTAACGTGTTTATGATCAGTTATTTTGCAAGATGCTGAGCATATGAATAAATAAATGAGAAGTATCTCCTGCCTTTAAGGAGGGCAGTGCAGTAAGAAAGATCTATTTATAGACAAATAATTATAATGCATTTTGAAAATACTGCATTGCACAGTATTTTATTAATACACAAAATCAATGGGATCAGTCATTTATACTAAAAATTACAAAACACATTTGGATTTCTTTCAAAGGTGCAGAAAAGCGTCCTTAAAAGCTATGACCAGATAAAATTCTAGAGATGATTTGAGGATGTTTATGACCCATTCCCCTCTATATTGTCATACCGATTTATGCATGCATTATATTTTTTAAAAATCCTCAAATTTCAGCATATCAATATGCAACATCATCATGTATGTGCTGAAGAAGGGAAGTAAAATTAGTACTCCTACTTGTCAATGAAAGAGGAAAAACAAAAACAGATTCCTTCTAAGGAGTGAGGAACAGGAGCAAATACAGAAGGAGCCTAACTGGACAACAGCAGGTGGCGCGACTCTGTGACCTCCAGGGCGCTGTGGATGACCCAGACCACTTCCAGGGCGGATGTGGAGCCCTCACCTGCGCTGTCACCCGGCTGGTTACGTTTTGCTGTGTGTTATTTTCCCGCCTTTAGCTTATTCTGCACAAAGCCTGACCTCCCAGTGCCAGTGGAGCAGTGGCATGGGTGGCATGGGTCACGCTGTCAGCTCGGCGTTGGCGCCAGTTCACACAGCATGCCCTCCTCAACCTGCACAGCGATCCCGCGTGCGGAATAAATAGTTGCAAAATAACTTATTACTTAAGGTTCTAGAAACCTGTAGTTTTGGAAATAAATTCAGTTTGAGCAAGTGGAAGATCAAACCATAAAGATTCATAGGACATGAGAAGGAAAACGATAAGAAAGACAGATTTCTCATAAACGTTTCAAGTTTTGTGATGGTTCTGTTGCTTTATATTATAATTCACGATACTATTAAAATCTGCAAATGGTGGAAAAACAAGATTGGACACAGAACAAAAAAAAATCCAATATGAGATCAGTGGGAAATTTATATTTTACCCCAGAAAAAGGATGTGAATGCAAAGTATGTTCTTCTTGCAGAATGTACACTTTGCCCACTACCAATTAGTCGATAGGTGCATGGGTAGTTTTTAAATACTGGTCGTGCGTGGAACTATAGGCAACGCTGTCTGGACGCACTGGGTCCTAGGACGGTGGGCCCACCCACATCAGCGATGCGCTCGTCCCCCCCCTCGGGGCTTCAGCGCGATCCTGAGCAAGTGGAAATCTTGTCAGCGTGTGGTTTCTCTGCCCCTTCCTGGCAGCTGTCAGGTTTGTACTCACGTAGCAGCCGGCAGCACGTTCCTGTTTCCGAGGAAAGGAAACCGCACGTCTCTTTGACACTGCGAGATCTGACCCGCTGCTTTAATTAGCATTTTTACAGAAAGGAATCTGAAATGACAGCCAATCCTCCCCACCTTTTTTCTGCATTCCAGTTCTCAAGCAGCATTCAAAATCAGCTGTGCATCCAGTCAAGATTAACTCTGAAATAGCGTCTCAAATACTCCTGTGTGACTTTGAAGATATCTGTAAATGGGAATAATTCATTTTGACTGATAGTCTGCTTTAAAGCATAGACTCAGATTTCTTCAAATGTGTGAGTTGAAAGAATCAGACCTTTTTATTTTTTAGTCTTGATGAGACATACCTAGAAACTGTATGTTCACAATTTGCTGAATTTTAAATAGCTCATAAAATCATCTATTGCTTCACTCAATCGTGAATGGGACAAGCAAAGCCAAGAGAACAGAGCCACTAACTGCCCACATCTGCTATTGGGCTGAAGTCCTGGGACCACAAAACATGGCACATCCCTCCTCACCTGCTCTTTGACAGAAGAGAGTGTCAGGCCCTTTGCCTCTGAGAGGGTCAGCCCTTTATTTTCACCAGGCTGCCAACGCCAGAGAAAGCTCTCAGTGCCTTGCAGACAACATTGGAACGACCAGACTTTCCTCCCTTCCAACCGATTGTAAATTGAGGAAAGCAAACCACAGCAGCCTGAATTTCCTAGAAGCTTTTACTTATCTCATTATCAAGATCCTTTCAATCTGCAAAGAGTTTCTTACAGCAAACAAATTCCTCCTGCCCCCACTCCGAGGACGCGGGAACAGATGACGGGGACGGGTAATGGCCCTGATCTCATCGGGGCGTCCACGCGAGCGGGGAGCAATTACAGAAGTAATTGGCTATACTTCACCCGGCGTTGCAGGGGGCCGTGCCGGAGACCCCCGCGCTGCGAGGTCGGCGCTGTTATCACTCATCCTCCGCTGCGTGCCCATGTGCTGCGCTCCCACCCCGCAAAGACACTTAGCGTTTCTCTGGGATTCGAGTGCAGCCCAAGTTGTGTCTTGGCGTGTTGGTTTCCGCCGCCTGCCACGTGCTGCTCGGACCCCCGTGCTGTCGGGGAACAGCCAAATGTGTGGCCCCCACCATGGCGCTGTCGTGTTTTTCTATATCTGAGAATCTGCACAGGATGCAGGGAGTTGCTCCCTCGGGGAACCTGTGACTTAATGACCCCAGTGTGTCCAGCAGAGCTTTGATTGCATGACATGGATTAATTCACAAGACAGGAGCTGACTCAAATTCCTTCATAAAAAGGAGTTCTCTGTCTACTATGATTGTGTACGGCCCATATTTTTCAACAACCTTTTTTTTTAGAATAGTTTTAGGTTTACAGAAAATTCGAAGATACCACGGAGAAGCCCCCATGCCGTCTGCATCCAGTCTGTGTCATTGATTATCTACCATTATGGAATATTTGTCACCACTATTGAACCAATACTGGTATGTTATTCTTTACTGAAGTTCATATTTTATGCATAGCTCCTCATTCTTTCCCGAGCGTCCTCTTTCTGTTCCGGGGTCCCACGGGGGAGACTGCGTGTGTGGTTGTCATGCCTCCCCAGACTTCACTGGTTTTCATGACCTTGACAGTGGTGAGCAGGACACACCAGGTCCTCGGTGGACGGTCACTCACATGGAGATTTTCTCGTGTCTTCATCGTGATTCGGCTGCAGCTGAGGACATCTGGGGGGCAGGGGGGACCACAGAGGTGAAGCACCATTGGTGACACATCACGTGGGGACACATGCAACCCGCGTGACTTGCAGGTCTTGAGCCCAGCCGGGACAGCGTCTGTCAGGTTTCTCCACTCACTGTTGCTCTTTTTGTTTCTTCTTGTCCTTGTCCATTCCCGACTCTTTACAAGAAAGTCACGATGAGCAGCTCACACTTGAGGAGGGTAGGAGTCCCCTCCACCTCCTCGGGGTGGAACATCCACAGGAAACATGTAGAATTCCTCTGCATGGGAGACCTGTTTTTCTACAAGTAAATAAAGATCTATAGATAGATCTTTTCTATTGATCTACAAATAGATCTTCTCTATTGATCTATATGTTCAATTACTAATTTATATCAGTATGGATTCATGAATATTTATGCTATGCTTTGGATTTTACTCTAATACCCGTAAGTGGCCTGTGGGTTCTAAACATAAGGGGAGGTTCTGCCGCTGTAGAGAGGCAGGAAGTGCAAGTGCCCAGTGCCCAGGATGCTATGACACCTGAATTTGCTTTCTGTCATTCTGGTTTGTTTGCAAGGTACAGCTAGAACCGGGGACTCTTGTATCTGTTTAACATTGCTCAAAAAAATATCATATAATGTGTACATAATCACTGGGATTTCAGAGTCCGTTATAATTTCTGAGCAAAGTTTTTCTGAATACAAGATAATAGACGTCTGCCTGTGTGTGTCACTGGGGTGTTTACGAGCGAGCTGCACTGTGTGACGTGGACGCTGGTGCATGACGTTGGTCCCACCTGGAGTCCGCCGTCGTGGGAGCCCTCACAGGGGGAGCCTCTGCGACTGTGCTGATGCCTGGTGGGTCCCCGTGTGTGTCAGCGAAGCCACCTCACATGCAAAGGAGAGACGAAGACGTCAGCTTCTCTAGACATGAATGAGGAATGACGTGACCGCCAAGCCCCAGGTAGGAGGCAGGTGCAGGGCGATCACTTTGGGAAAGAACTCCACGGAGCATCACAGTCTGTCCACTCCCAAAATCTGCTTCGTGGTGGACAAACGCATCACGTGGCCGCAGCCTTGGGAGTGCCGGGCCATCGGGGCGTGGGTGTCCCTGAGTGTTCACATTGGCACGGCTTCCCGTCCGGGTCTGAGGCTGTGCCTGACTCCTGATCCAGGAACCCCACGTAGGTTGCTGGATGCCTCCGTATCCAGGAGAGTCGATTTTACATTCTTTGTATCAATTTAGATTTCCTGCAGCCGGATCGCTCAGCACTTTCAGTCTGCCGTGTGTTCATAGATGAGTTGCCGGAAACACAAGTCCGTCTATTTTCCCTAACAAAGACATTTGTTTTGTACTCAGCAGTCGCACTTGGTTCTGTTTTTATCAGTACCATCTTTTATTTTAATATAATTTCATTTCTTTCCAATAATTTTAGTGCCTCTTGGACTTTCTTTTCTATTTTAAATGTCTTTTCTAAATTCAGTTATCTGAGATACAAGGCTGTATTCGTTTCTGCTGATTTTGTTGTTTTGTTTGCTTGTATATCTCCTGGAGTAGGAAGTCAGGTGGGCTGTGACGAACTTCACCCTCCCGGGGGAATGAGAATCCTGCTCCTAGGGGCATCGCGGACCCAGATTCAATCTGTACGTCTCAACTGGAGGTTTTCTGAACCAAAAACATCAGTAAAAATTTGAATCTAAAACCCATGAGGCTTTTTCTTTGTTTAAAAATTGTTGAGAAAAAAAACATTTGTTACACGCAGAACCCAGAGATGTTTCTGTTCTGTGTGGTTACAATAGGTTCCGCCGGCGTTTTTCCTGAGGTGGTTCGCTTTTGTGACCTCAGCTGTCTTTGGAGTCTCGCTCGCATCCCCCAGGGCAGGCGCGGTGTCTTGTCCCGCGCGCTCTCTCGGGCGATTAAACGCCAGAACGTGAGTCCCCAAGGGCAGCGAGTGCCCCGCGCGGCCTGCAGCGTCAGGGAAAATCACATTCTGTCCTCGCTCCTCTTAAATCCTCACCCTTGAGGGTTTCCCTGTTTATTCCAAGTGCAGTATTGTGTTTGATAGACTTTCTAAATATTTTATCTGACATTTCTGGGTGTTTTGTAGTAGAAGCACTTTCAGAGTATTTTCTCGGCTGCGTTGTTTTTGGACACTATTGATTTTATTTTCAAACCCCCGTCAGGAAGCATTGCCCAGCAGCCCTCTGACAGCCGAGAACGGAGGGAACGGGGAGAAGTTCAGCGGGCCGCTTCGGTTTCAACAGCAATTATCCGTCTCCAGCCGAAAACCCCGTCTCGTGTCCCTCGACCCCACCCGCAAGCTACATGTCCCCTGGGCAAGCGGGAGCCCAGCGCACCCGGCACCGAGCTCGGACCCTGCGCGGAACTTGGCCCCTCCGGGGAGGTCTCGGATTCGGCGGAGTCCGGCCCTAGGGAGGTTCCGCGTCCCCGAGCGTCTCCCCACAAATTACGCACTAAGTCGGGATTCAAGAAGAACAAGCCTAGGGTGGAGAAACCCGGCCGACATCTGCTTGCCCGGGAGCTCAGATTTCGCGCTGCCGGGCGGGGGCTGCAGCAGCGAGACCCGCTGGTGTGATGCTCAGAGGCACTTCCCGGCCAGCAGCTCCTCCGCCCGCACGCGGGACTGCAAACCCGCGGAAGGACGTGTCGTAAAGGGACCAGGCTGCAGAGAGGGGGACACGGGCAGGACAGGGCCCGGTAGGAGGCGGAGCCGGGAAATCCATCCTGTGACGTGTGGTATCAGGACGACGGTGGGACTGGAATAGCAGCTGGGAATGACGTGACAATATTAAGTCAAAGCTAACACATTTTATTTTGGCAGTGATTTGGGTCATGAAAGATAGTGTCTTTGATTTTGGTATTAGGGCCAAAGAGGAAAAATACCTCCAACTGAATCTCACATATTAATAGTTCAGACAAAAAGTTGTATATATACATATGGATGTACATATATAATCATGTGTTATCAAGCACGTGTATATGTATCATACATGTATATATGGGATAGATAGAGACAAAGATACACACACCAGAGATGGGGAGAAATCAAATGAGGGAAAATGTAAAAAATGACAGATTTGGAGAATGTCTGGCGTAAGGTAAGTTTCCAGTATATGCTGACTTTGCATAAATCATTTCATAAAAGAACATCACAAAAATGGATACACATGTTACCTTAACAGGCAGGCATAGTGACTCAGAAAAGCAAAGTGAGTTTTTCAAAGTCACTCATGAAGAATATGACAGACAGCCGGAATTCAGACCCACGTCTACCCACAGCCGAAGTCCATATTCTCTATCCTATGCCTCAGTGGCTGTCACGCATGTCAAAGGATTTTACCCCAGAATGTTTGCAATAGCCTACAAGTTCCAAAGTTGCAGGAAACCAATAACTTCGCACATGATTTCCTTCATAAAAAGGAAGACTATTTACTTTTACTTTCATTTTTCTTGATGCAAAAGTACCTTTTCCCTACAGTTTTGATTTTAGTATATGTGAGAGAATAATTTAACAAAAATAACATTAAAAAATTCAAACATACCAATTCTCCATGCAGTACTTTTTAAGATACTAATATCCTCTGAATATTAGAATAATATTGGAAGCAAATATATCATGCCAGAATTTCTTTTAAGCATTGGAAATTTCCTGCGCAGCAGCCTGTAGCAGAGAACAACCCCACTGGAGCAGAGGGAGGTGGGGATAAAACTAGCTGGACAGCCAACGGACTGCACCCAGGGACAGAGAGCCCAGCTCAGCTGTCCCCCGGGACGTCAACTTTCTGCAAATACCAATCTCTGTGCCCCGTCTGAAGCTCTCCATCTTGCCAAGCTACAACCACCATAATCCCTACAAATTTGGTATTTTCTAGTGCTCGTTAAGCAATTGTTGTAGCCTTTGGTAAACACAGGGTTTTTTGGCCAAGCAACTGCATTTTAAAAATTTACGTCTGTGAAGAAACACAACCTTGTTCCTCCAAGGTCACACTGGCAATTTAAGAGGACTCGCGTCAAAATGAAGACAGCCTCATGGCGGAAACACAGTGTGGCTGAAGGTGTTCCGGAACAAAGCAAGCTGGCTCTGACTCCTGGGTCCAGTGCACCCGTGGAGTGATTTCAAAGACGTGTTCCCTATAACTCCATTTTTAAGGTTATTCTTGATAAAACCAGGCAACAACACGGAGACTTGAGTCTATTCAATATTTCCCTTTTACCACCTACATACGAAATTATTTTCCATTGTGATATTCTCAGGCATGGGATGAAATTCCTAGACACTCAAAATGTTCACAAACTCCAAACTGATCATTCCCCCACTTTTTTCCAAATAATATACAGAAGACATAAGTTTCATTTTGGAAATTTCGCTGGGCAATGTCTGCACATAGCTCAGTAATCTGCACTGACTTCGAATACTGTATATTTGTGATCATCAAGAACTCTGCTATGCCGTGTTTCAGTGCTAAGTTGAATTATATGTAATAATTTTAGAAACATGTTAAGAGACATGTTCCAAAATGAATTTTAATCTTGGTTGCCTATTAGTCTTAATTTGACTGCAAAGTAGTGAAAAATTCAGATTTTTCAAACCTACCAGGAAGCAGTTGGCCTATGAAATAAAGTTACATGCTTCAAATGCCTAAAAAGATTGAGATTGTTTTTCTTTTCACCAGTTCAGCTATTAGAAACTCTGCTTTTACTATTAACATTTTGTTTGAATAACCAGCCTTTCAGGATAAATTTAGATTTGTAAATAGAGCCTGGATAGAAGAGCTGTGTGTACGGAGCTGCCTTTGGCACCTGCAGTTGGAACAATGCACAAATGGAATCTGCTTAAAACAATAGCCCGGAGCAATTACATGCCAATAACGGTTCGGGACTATCACACCTGCTTTCCATCCATCCTTATTAACAAGCCCAATTCAAAACCACAGCTGATAGGAAGCAAGCTAACCATTACCAGCTGCTACATACAGATGTGGCAGCACATGCCATTGAGGTGGGAAACCTGGAGTCCCCCTAACCTGCAAAGATGTATGTTGTAAGTTCAGAGCTTCCCTGGATCCATCGTGTTGGACCCAAAATGATTTTATTTCCCACATGCAGGAGTCTGCCGTGGTTTCTGAAGTGAGAGAAGGAAAACTTATAAAGCAAATTGAACTGCAAAAACAAGGGCTATTCATATTTTGAGAACCTTTTGTATTCCTCATCCAGTCTCGAGAGGTAAACAGTTTCAGAGTCTCATCTGATAAGGGCCAATTTGGTTTGTAAGGACAGTGTTCAGGATGCCCCTGGTCCTCCCGGCTGTCAGGATCAGTGCTCATTATCCGAGGAAACAATGGCGACGGGAGTATTGGTGTTGTGTTAAAAATACTCACAGACGCATCTATCATCCCCATTTCAATATTTTCCCAACTGAGAACAGTCTTCAAACAGAGAGAAGAAAAAGGCACGCCATCAAACCGTCCTCCTTGGCAGCCCACAAATTGGGTTTCTTGCCGGGGCAAAGCAGGGGTGCATTCCTTGAAACTGGGTGCTCTGTGCAGGAGTCGGGGTGCTAAGCAGCGTCATGGGTTCTGTCATCGAGACAAACAGTGGACAACAAACAGCCTCGGCCAGGAAGCAGCAGAGGATGGAGCAAGAGTGACTTTATCAATCACAAACCTTTCCATTCTTTATCAACTGGATTCCACAAATTAGAAATCTTTTCAAGATATTTTTGATATATTATGCACTTTTTATGAGAGACATACTTTCACTCATATTCCATTCATTCCCAGAAATGAAGGATCAGTGATATCAGAAGCTCCACATGTGACTGTGTGTGTGTGTTTACATGTTGCACCTCTAATTGCGTAGTTTTTATCCAGTGTAAAACAAGACACAAAGTGTTGTCTCAAAATGTTGATTGCAGATTATGGTGAATGTGCAAATAATCTACTAAAATTAGTTTTTATGATACATATTCTACAGGAAAATTTTTAAAAGAAACAGTATTTAGGAAGTTAGAAAAGGGAAAAAGTTATTGACCAGAATGTTCGTGGGAAAAATTAGAAAATTTAAAGGTGTGGGACAAAGAGAAACTGAGAATATTCCTTTATTTTTTGGAGGCTTAATTTTGAAGGACCAGCTCTTCCCGGAAGCCCCCGTTTCCCTCATTTCAGAGCAAAGCTCCCCCTCACACACACACACCACTCCCCTTGCTCTGCCTGGTTTCCCTCCTCACCCTCCTCGCTGCCTGAAGCCAGGTGGCTCTTTGGTTTTCAGCTGGGCAGTGACGAGACTCTCCCATCAGAAGAAGATAAAACACAAGACAGTCGGAAATGCCTTCTTCCCATGGCTACGTCCCTCAAGGCCGAGGGAAAGTGTGAAGCTGTCCTTCAGTGAAATTAGGGATGAAACGCTGCTACGACCCGAAGATGCTCCTACAAATTCATCTCCACCAGCGAGTGGTTGTCACTTTCCAAAGAAAGCACGGAGCCTTTTTCCCCTGCTAAAATGCATCTTTCATTTTTAAACGCTGCAAACCTCCTGCCAAATAATTTTAGTACGTGTCATTGATCAAGGGCTGAATTGAAAGTGTGGATTCTCCAGGGTTTTCTGTTGCTTTTAGGAGAAAAGCAATTTCGACATCTTGGTGATGGCTTTGCAGTGTGGATTTGCACAACTTTAGCATTTTCAGCTTAAATCTGGACATGCAATTATGACCATCTATATCATTTCAAATCTCAAAATGCATAGAGAATGAGGCCCACTGTCAAATCCATTATTTTTTAAACTAAGAGTAATTGATAATTATGATACCATAACAAAATTTTTTATATATAATTTTTCAAAAAAAAACCCTGATAATGTTGCTAAATTTTGCTTTAGGTAAAAATTCCATCAGTTCCATACATTTCACTGTAATAATATTTGACTTAAATAAGCTAAAACTGTTCAAAATTGGGATCATTAGAGGCATCAAGAACTAATGGTGCAAATATCAAGTTGACTTTGATGTTATATGAAATCCCTTAAAGTAACTAACCTGCTACTTACTTTTTAATAATGAAAATGATGATGATAACCACAATAAAGGCAGCTGACACAGCATGTGTTGGGGTCTCTTCCAAGCACTGCATGTCGTTGTGTTTTTTTAACACAAAGCTTTCGATAAGCATGTACATGTGTGTGCACGTTGGTTTGTGACCACCGGCCGAGGGCAAATCCGTGATCGTTGGTTAGAGGGTACCGGGCTTCATTAGGCCTTGCAAGACACTGCATCGTAGACTATTCTTTACTATTTTCCTCTGCAACAGGGATGGCATTCACTAATGGTCTTAAAATTCACTGTTGCAAACTGTATTTGGTGAGGTCACTCCTTCCTGCCTGAGCGGATCCCCAATGTCCTCCCTGAATAACCAGCCCCATCCCCAAGTGGTGAGAAATGTGGCCCTGTCACCTACTGACTTCCACCTTACAGAGCAGGGTGCGTCCTTCTCCTCTGCCTGAAATATGACAGAAAATCAGAAATAAGGAGAAAGATGGGCGTGGTGGGAGGAAAAAGGTGGAAGACGAGGAGGAGAGGGAGGGCCAGGAACCGGAGAGCGGAGAGACTCTCACTCCATGAGTTTGTCCTCAGCCAGATGTTTCTAAGGGAAACCGAGTCTCAGACAGTCCAGGGCCTCACCCCATTCCCACTGAGATCAGCAGTTGAGTTAAAATCATTTCTCTTCTCCAGCAGAAGATTAGAGATATGCCGCGTGGCTGTGATGGAATGAGCCTTAGACTCACGGTCAGAGCAGCCTGGCTCTAAGCCTGGCCTCACGCACCTGCAGAGCCTCAGTGAGAATCGGTTGACGTGCAGCGTAGGGAAGTTTCTGTACGTGATTTAGTGCTGATACATTTTTTAGTGTTAAAGATAATCAAATATATTGATCTTGTTGCCCTTTAAAAAGCAGCTGAGGACCAATGTATCTATATATATTTTAATTTGGTCAAACATCATTTATAAATTCTGCACAGAGCCTGGGCCCAGGTGCCTTTGTGGAGTGCTGGGTCTCTGCTCCATATGGGGATAAATTGGTAATTTTAAACAAGATTGAACCAAATTCTGCAAAAACAGAGAAAGTGCCGGGTTGGACTCACTTCCCTGACGCAGTGGAGTGGGTAGCTAAAAGCTCTGGGATCTGTGCGGGATTAACCACTAAGTGCTATCATCACTCCATGATGAACAATAAATGCTAAGAATAGAAACCTTAATCCAAATGGTGGGTTCAAATTTACATTTAAATATACTCCATAATATAAAATAATCCTATCCTATATCTGAAATATATTACTCCGTCTAAATTATTTATATTTTGTTCACAAGCAGTCTGTATTCATAAATATCATGCTTGGATTGATTTACTTCTGTCTTCATACACGGTCTGTTCCTCAAGCTCCCAGGCTTTTAATTAATCTGGATTTGGGGTATAAATTCTTTGTGCCTTGATTAATACCAAACAGGCTTTATTTAATTAAAGAGACAGACTAGTGAAAGACATTTTAATCAAAAATTTCATATGCATACAGCACATCTGCATTTAATACTCAGAAAAAAAACTCTTGATTTATTGTATTTATTTTTTAAATGTTTGACTAAAGCACTAGTTGTATTTCCTGTGATGCATCAACCCGTTCGTGCTCCTATTCCATCTCAAAGCCACCACCGCAGGGGACATAAAGAACCTGGAAGGACAAGAGAAGCCCAAACATCAGTGACATACGTGATTCAGAGCTCGTACGTGTCTGCAGTGAGCACGTGAAATCGTAGGAACATTCCGTCATGTTCCCTGTGTTGGTCCTGGGGGCTCTGTGTAGACCTCTTAAAGGTGTTGACCTTCAAAGACAGTCAGTGAGGAAGTGGAACTTAACCCTAAAATTCAAGAATCATCGTGTTTTTGAATTTGTGATTGATGTTCTTGAAAAGGGGTAAAGAGGTGGCGTTTTACAAGCGGGGTTTCATTCGTTGACCTTCTGATGAAAAGGTGTCATTTCCTCAACTGCGTCGCAATTCAGTAGCCGTCTTGCTGCCCACACAGCGCTGCCTCCGTCACGGGACGCCACGCTGGCCGTCCCTTCTGCATCACGCAGCACCCACGCCAGCGCCCGGGGTGCTGGGTCGGAAAGCAGGACTTCAGGGAGCACATTTTGACGTGAAATCTTGGAAGTCAGAGACACACTGTCCAGACGCAACGCAGCAAGGCACGGGCGCACGTTCGGTGCGAGACGAAGACAGCGGGTGGTTGGAGAGGAGCTCCGCGTGTCACCACTGGACGAGCCACGTCCCCGAGAGCGCAGGGTAAGTGTCGCATCATCGCTGCTGTTATCACATCTCTTCATCTTCTCTTCACTTTGTATTGAGGCACATTTGCTAAATTTGGCAGTTCTGTTATGGCTTTCCACGCCTAGCATCTAGGTGCACATCGCAGCATGCAGTCTAAAAAGTGGGCGTGTGGCCCTATGTATAAAAATACACATGTGCACATTTATGTATGTGTTTCTATTAATCTGCGTTTTGAAAGACAGTTGGACAAGGAAACATTTGTGCATTTAGAAGATGTTTTTTGGGTTTTTAATGCCACACGGGTTTATTCCACCCGACCTTGGCGTGTTACCTGTCATTCTCGCAGTCCGTCTGCAGCGCGGGCGAGCCCCGCCGGCCGGGCCTCAGCGGTGCCGGGCGGACACGCGGGTCGGGCAGCCCCGAGCGCTGCGGCGCGGATCCGTGTGCTCCTGCCGGCCTCGGGAGAGGGGCAGCGCGGGTTCTCCGTGCAGATGCCGCCAGGACACAGATAGTCCTGAAAGGAGCAGAAAAGAGAGCAAATTGCACGCCAGAGGCGGGAGTCGGCTGCCCGGCTCTCCCGGAGGACTCCCCGGCGAGCCCCGCGCCGCCCAGAGAGGCTTAACTTGCTGTCTAACCAAAAGGGTCGAGTGCGCTGTTAGCCCAAGCCGTGGCCAGGGATGGAAAGGCCTGGAAACTTGTCCAAACAGCTCACAGGCACTGCCGGTCACGCGCGGCTTCCTGCACGCTATCTGATCGGGGACTGCCGCGGGGAAGGGCAGCAGGAGTTCGCAGCTTCTGTGGTTTGACCGCATCTCACACAGGCTCGTGTACAGCACCCCCAGGTCTCGGGCTGCTGCGAAGGAGATCTTAGTCTCATCACGGCATAGACCCGACTCCAGACACCCACAGGCAAACAGCTTTTACAATTTTCTCTGCTGTATTCATACATCACCCATAAATAACCTCGACTTTTGCCTGACATTGTTTTTCATTTTGCAAAAACAGTAGGCTGTTTTGGATGCTCTTTCTTTTCAAATTTTTTTTTATTTTACTTTTTATTTATTCATGATTGACACATAATAATTGTATATATGAATAGGGTACAATATGATGTTTCGATGCCTGTATACAGCTTTTCTAGCTATTTTGAAATGTGAAGCACAACACTGTTAACCACCTTCTCTACTGTGTTGTGGAACACAGAACACAAACAGTGAGACCGGCTGGCCCAGGGTTCTTCGGGGTTTCTGCTTACAGTGGGATATAAACAGGTGCTTACAGTGGACTACAAACACTACACTGTAACCCAGCAGTGAGCCCACTTCACCCTCACCCTGGCCAGGGGTCTGCCGCCGAACGCCAGCCGTCCCAGGAGGTGAGTGGGGACCCCCTTGTCTAGCGGTTCTGATCGTCTGCGACCCGTGACGCCCTCCTTCCCTGCAAGCCAGGGGCAGCTACTCATTCTCCCTTGGTATCTGTTGACCACCTGCAGCAGGTGTCTTGCAGCCTTGGCCCCTCAGACAGGCTCCCGGAACTGAGGGGCAGCGTGACACATCCCTCCCCACGTCAAGGTAATTGCAGACTATGGTGGACTGAGCAAAGCAAGTGTTTTTTTGTAACGTTAGGAGTGTCATACATTTGACGATAGAGCTAAGAACCTCGCGGAGTAAGAGGAAGCTTATCGGAGGGGAGAGAGGGGAGGGGCATCGCCAACAGTGTTGCTGATGGAGGCAGCTGAGAAGCGTGAATGGGCCTCCAGAGACAGGGACCTGCAGACAGACACACCCTCCGTGTCCTCAGCCAGGTACATTCAGCGTCACCCCTCGAGAACATGCATGTTCCGCCTAGGATGGGGGAGTTGAAGACAGAGATCTCGTGACCTCCCCCTGCAGGAAATATCAGCGAGAAAAGTGGGACAACAGAGACGTGTGCAGTGACTTAAACCAGGGACCAGAGGAGAGCACAGAAAGTCCTCAGGTGTGTGTGCTGAGTGGGCTATTTTTGGTGGCTTTTAAACTAAAAAAAAAAAACAAAAAAATGGCAGAACCATCAACATAAAAATCAATCTTTATGGGTGTAGCTATTTGAGAAGGAATGATTTATTCTAGGACAAAAGACACAGAATTTTATCTTCAAAAATAAAGAGCAACAAATGCTTTGAGTTGTTTTGTTCTGGCTGTTTTTGTTTATCTTAAAAGTATTGACTGCAGGAAAGATTAATCTACCGACTGGGGGGTGGTTCACTGAAGTAGGTGACCATCGTGCTAGCAGTTTGACAGCAAAGCGCAGGGCTGCCCTGGGGGCGGTGGGTGCTCAGGGACTGAAACAGCTTCCCGAGTACGTAGCTCTGACCATGAGAGGAAGAGGGTCAGGGCTCTTTATGGCCAGTTTCTAGAGAGGCTGTACAAATTATGTGGGAACTTCTAAGTGCAAGGTTTAAAACAGAAACATTATAAGGAAGATCACTGGGAAAAATAAGCTGGGTATTAAGTTTAGTAAGACGCCAAAAAGAGAGAAAGAGAGAAAGATAGATCTAAAAACATACATGGTCATCTAATGAGTGTCACGTGTCCACTGCAGCAAGGTTTTCAAACTGCATTTTGTTACATCCCATAGTATGTCACCCCCTGCCAATGTTCCTCTCCTGGGTTGGGACGGAACAGCAGAGACACTAATCCGGGTACAGTTTGCTGACTCACCCAAATGCTTGTCTTCAGATATTGAAGAAACTGAATTTTCCTCTTAAGCACTCAGATTCCTTTCCTTCAGTGATGATAAGAAGTAACAACATTAATCACCAGTGTTTGCTACTTAATTTTATCTTGTGATCAAACCAGTAAAAGTCAACGTTTGTCAGGGGGGTGTTCATATGCTAATTATGGTAACTTATCGCTGGCCCCTAATTAAGCTGTTTGTTTTAAATGAGCTGGGTTTGGTCTCTAGGCTTTGCTAATAAATTAACTGCACATTTGAATTGTGTAAAATGTAACACTCAAAGTTTACACTCTCTTAATACTGTAAAGTACTGAAATATAGACTCTCTTCTTTCTAAATTATTACAGATCCAAGAATTAGGTTGTAATGTTTATTTATGTTTATTCTAATAAAAACTTAGATCTCATTAATAACAATCTAGTTTTTAGAAACTTCTGTTCAAATGTTATAATATTTTTATTGATATCTCATTGTTATTATACTCATTATCTTGGGTATCGTAACTGCATGTTCTTTATTTGCTGATTATTAAATCACACTACTGTTCTAAAATAACAGTATTCTTGGATATCAGTCCTTGCAAATCTTTATCTAGGAAACTGGTATAATTAGGCATTTGGTTCTCCAATAATAGAATCCTCATTACCCACAAGGGTCTGAACTTATTCTAAACTGTGTCCTTCATATATGGAAACTGTGGTGTAGATTAAACAAATTCCTTTTACATGTGGATAGACATCTACCATTGTGAGGACACCGCCCCTGGCTGGAAACTTGGGGAGGGACACGACAGCCCCGGCAGGGAAGGCGAGGAGCCCCAACAGCACAATTCCTGTCTCCACCAGGAGAAAAATCCGTCCTCAGGAGGAGGAAGTTTTGCCCCAGGAAGCTGGGCGGCTCCTGGGGACTTAGGAATCACTGAAGACCAGAAACTCACTTTTTAAAAAGTTTCCTTAACGCGTGAGTCTCCACAGGAAAACAAGACAGCGAACCCAGCTCTCCGGCTGAGATATCCAAGTGGCATTTACCAAAGCTGATGCAAAGTCTGCATTCTGGGAAGTCAGCCGTGGGCTGCCCGCGGGGCGGCTGCGTCTCCCCCCGGGGGGCTCCGCTATCTTCAAGGGCCAAACCGGCGTCGGGGACGAGAAGCTCAGACAGCGGCTCGGCATCGCTCCGTCCTCAGATGGCAAAGGCAGATGCGGGTGGCAAGAGCTGAGCGAGAGATGAAAGGTTGGTGGCGACGGCCGCTCAGAGCCCGGGAAGGACAGGAATTATCTGATGGCGCCGAGATAGGGGCGGAGTTGATAACCACGCTCCTCCTCAGAAGAGAAGGGAGGCCGCCACTTTGAAGTCACCTCAAGACGGATCTGTCATCTGAGTTTTCACTCACCTAAACCCAAAATTAAAAAATAGTTTTTAAAGTCTCAAA
This sequence comes from Lemur catta, assembly GCF_020740605.2. Classification (NCBI taxonomy): domain Eukaryota; kingdom Metazoa; phylum Chordata; class Mammalia; order Primates; family Lemuridae; genus Lemur; species Lemur catta. The sequence continues at coordinate 48,285,608 of NC_059145.1, forward strand.
GCTCCTTTTTCCAACAGCAGGCTTTGGTGTTTTAATCAGCCATCTATTTGGGTTTTTTGGCTTGTTATCTATAAATACGTACTAAGTGTCACCAAGATAAAATGTCCCTCCTCCAGCAAGTAGCCCCAGGCTTTGCTGACACACCTGCGGTGCCCACTCGGCCCGCACTGGCCGGGACTGGCTCTCTGACCCCAGCCCGAACCCTGCCCACATTTGTCCCTTTCTCCTGTTTCCCTCTGCGGAAATCACCTCAACCCCAGTGAGCCCCGAGTGAGGACGCCCGGACGTACTTGCTGTTCTACGCTGGTGGCTCCGAGACCCAGGGTGAGACCCCGTCTCGAGAGCAGCCAGGCCGGGCCTCTGCGCTCTGCTGGGGGCCGGGGCTGGCGAGGACAGCAGGCTGGCAGGAGGAGTGAAACACGCCTGCTCTGCTCTGGTTCCACACGCACGCCCGCCTTGGTCCCCGTCCCCACGGGCTAGAAGGCAGCCCTGTCCTGGGGCTGAAGGTCTCCAACTGCTCAGGTGCCCGAGAAGCTACACAGCAAAGACCTTCTAGAACTTTACAGTCTCCAAAGAGCACTGTACGCTGTCAGCGTTTCTTCATGTCTTGGCCACCATCCATGCACAGCTCACACAGTTACCCACAGGGACAGAGCTGTCAAACGCTGCGGGCCAGCCATGCACACGCTCTTCTCCGATAAGAAATTGCTATTTCCTCACCGACATCATCTTGCTAAAAGGCCAGTGAAAGAATGATGAGGGCAGGTCATAGATATCTGAGGAGACTTTACAAGAAGGAAAATACACAGAATGAAGAACAGACCCCCCACTGAATGTTCGGTGCAGCGGGAATACCCTCAGTCTGGCTCTCAGAACTGCGTGTTCCCCGGGAGCGTGATCTGAGACCGGCGGGGGAAGGGGTGTGTCGTTTCCGTGTGGCCCACGGGAGACATAGGAGGGTTTGGGGCAGGTCAGGAGGAGCAGATGGAGATCGGCAGGAGGCCTCTGTCGCCCTTCCCCGTGTGCGTGCTTGGGGGTGAGGAAGTGCGTGTGGGGGTTATAAGCCATTTATTCTCAAACCAGTCTTTTTGTACTTCTTATTTAAACGTATTTTGTTTTTATTTCATAGGTATAACATACAATCATACGGTGAAGAGTGCAAATTTTAAGCGTGCATCTCAGTGTATTTTCACCACTGTACACACGTGTATAACCACCAATGACCCAGGCGTAAGAAACTTCCAGATTCTCACAGCCTCCCGTCCAGCCAATAGGACCCATCCCCCTGGCGACCTCTCCGTGGGGTAGACCCACCTGCTTTGGACCTCCCACACCTGGGATCACACATGCACTGCGTGTGGCTGGCTTCCTTTGCTCAACAATCAGTTACTGAGGCATTTTGATACAGAAATTACAAAACCGGGGCTTTTGCACACGAAGAATGCTCGACCAGGAGTTCCCACGTAGGAGCCAAGAGCTTCATGAATAGAGGCCAGCGTGCAGGTGCGGACAATAACGAAAAGCAACCTGTGCTGTCACTGATGGTCACACCCCCGGCCCCAGGGTCTTCCCTCCCCTCAACCCTGCCGGGTGGTGCAGACCTTTCTCTGCTAAAGTCTTTAATTTAAACACTGTTTGCCTCAGAACAAACCCAGAAACCCTGGGTCAGTTTACACAACTCGGGTTCACGTGTTTTGTAGCTGTTTCCTTGATTGTTAACAGAATGTTAGTTGTTCTTATTCTTAGACATCAGAGAATGGCATTAATCTGAGGGGACAGTGTTATTTTTGGGGAAAGTTGACAATAATAGCTAATTTGACTTCATTTTAACTTTTGGAAATATAAACAATAATTTGAAGAAAATAAGAAAAGAAAATAATCTTAGGCTGAATGGCTTTCTGGAGCCTACAGAAGTGTGGCACAGAGCAATTTCTGGGTCAGAATGAATTAGAGTTTGTAATGCATTTGTCCATATTGAGGAAGCATAAGAAAGAAATGAGGTAATTTTGTCAGGGTTTGATGCTCATTGTTCACGGAGACAAAATGCACGTTATGTCTTTGGCCATAAAATAAAATAATGAGGCAATATAATATATTCCAAGCCGCTCTCCTGACTGTGAGCTCAGTGCCCCAGTTGTGTGTATTTAATGATGCTACAGGGCTGGTCACTTATTTTGAAACGGTATTTGCAGACAATCAGGCCGATTCTTTGCAGTGTGCTGTGGTTTACTACCCCCAAATGAAGGGCGAAAAGAAATCTCTCTACACTGCCAGAGTGGGTGTGTCCCGTGCCAGAACCACCTTCCCCGTGGACACCCCAAAGAGCATCTGCTCTGGGCCCCGCAAGCCCCGCAGCTTTTGGGACAGCAGGTAAACTCTGTGGCATTTCCACCCGTCTCCTCTTCATTCAACTCCAGTCCCTTGTAACTGTTTAACAGTAATTGGCTTCCAAACTCCAAGAAAGAAAACTAAATAACATGATTATGCTCATGATAAACATAACAATAATTATTAAATCTTAATACATTATTTTGTTGAGTCTTTAGAGCACAAGAAATCAGTTAATTTTGGTCAAGAGGAAAGGGAAAAAAGCTTAGATCTTTCCATCTCTGAAATTAGCCTTCTAAATCACTCAAACGCACCTTTAACACACACTGATGGCTTCCTTATGTGTTGTTTCCACATAAGCAGCTAATATAACCTTAATTATCTTGTTTCTATTTTTCTTTTAAATTTTCTAAGTGTGTCTGATCTTCATCACAACTATCGTAATTCCCCAAATAAATGTGTTTCCACCTTAGTGATTGGCTCCTCTGAAATGTGAAGGTGATATTCCCAAGGGCCATTGTCCACAGCTACTCCTGTTCCAAAGATCTTTCCGTGTCATTTGCAATCCTCACATGAGCCCGCGAGCCAGGCACTCCCTGGTGTCAGGAGTTATGACAGACGATGCCTGCCCTGACAATGTTCACAGTTCAGTCAAGGAGAGAAGTGGTCTTGGTCAGTTTTGACTATTGTAACAAATTATCAAGGCTGAGAATGGGGTAAGTTAAACAACAAACGTTTGTTTTCCACGGTTCTGGAGATGGGGGGAGTCCACGGTCAAGGTGCCTGCTGAGCCAGGGTCGGGTGAAGGACCCTTCCCGCTTTGCCGAAGTCAGTCTCTTGCTGTCCCGTGTACGGCAGGTCTCGTGTCCCTTCCTCTGTTTATAGGGCACGGTCCCTAATGCAGTCTCCACCTCATGGCCCAGTCATCTCCCAAGGTGCCAATCTCCTCCTAATACCATCGTACTGGGGGTGAGGCTTCAACATGTAAATTTTGGGGCAGCACAGATGTTCAGTCCATACCAGAGGTTTAGGAATAGATATATTCAATACACAACACTAAAAGTGCTCCAAAAGCTGAGTTCTGCACGTGGAACTGACAGGCACTGAGATCAGTAGTTCTCAACGCGCAGTCCTGAACCCATGGCTCCAGAACTTGCTAGAAACGCAAACACCAGACCTGGTCCCAGACCTAAAGCATGGGACATCCTGGGAGTGGCCCCAGCAGCCTGCGTCCAACAAACGCTCCAGGTCAGGCACCATGTGTATCCCGGGGAAGCAGATTGTCCAGGATGGAGGGACCTGGGGCAGCCATCACTAGAGGAACTTCCAGGATTGTGAACTTCCTATCAGACCAGGGACAGAACAGTGCTGAGGGTGTTTCGGGTGAAGAGGCAATGGCAGTAACTCATGAGGGAAGCTACTGGGTTGTGCTGGTAACAGAACACCATGCAATTTGACTGGGGCAGAAGTCACATGCGTGGGAACCGTGGCCACACTGCGGCGTGGCCGTGCTGTGGGTCTTGCAGTCGAGACTGATCTGTTTAACCCAGTTTAGTCGCCACTTGGGCGTTATTGACGGTTCGATGGTGTAGTCATTACCCTGCTGCACAGACGATTTTAATTCCCTCAGTAACAGTTTCAGACCATTTGGCAAAAACGGAAACAGCAAGATGCCAGAGACCCTCAAGCATTTCTGGAGATTTCTGTCCTGTGCATTCGACATTTGAGCATGTGAATGAGATAAACATGAGTGATTTGGGCATCTTGGGATTCAAACTGGATAGTGTGAGCATGCTGTAGCACTATGAGAGAGGATGGATGTTTTATTCATCAAATCATGATTTTTAACATTATTAGAAAACCAAAAAAATCTCTGTTTTGTGATCCTGTCCAAATCCACTTTTATGCAATAAAATATTATATTAATTTTAGCATTATGTCTTTTAATATTGAACTTCTTAGACATATTTAATCACAAAGATGCCTTTGTTTGGGGAGGATTACAAAAGGGCCCTGTTACCTGTAGAAATGACAATACTACCTGTTCTCAGTAAAATAATGAGAGAAATAGACCCTCACTAGAAAAGAAGCCAAAATTTTGCAATACTGAGGAGATATAAAAATAAATCTATAGTCTTATTAAAAGTATATTTTTCTCTTTTCTCCAGGATTTCAGATAATTACTCACTGTTGAATGAAAAGTTAATACATAAGTCTATTTTCATATATTTATAGGAAAATATAAATTTTCATGTATTTATATGAAAATATAAATTTAATATATAAAATAACATATATTTAACAAATGCAGAGTATTTTCATATAGTCTTGTATTAATCTATAATAGTAAACATAAGAATGTCATCCTGTAATAGCAGTAAGAATTACTCATCATGAAGTGATAACCAAGGCATTAGTTTTCAAAAACATTTCTACAGCACACTTTGGAAATTTATATTTTCATGCATAAGAACACATGGAGTTTATCAGCACAAGTGCAAGGAAAAAGAAAACCTGTCGTTGAAAGCGAGTGCTAACAAGCAAAGTATCGTGAACATGCCATTCTTGGTGGGAATTGTATATTTGCAGATTCCGTAATGAGTTACCGTTTTGGTGCCGTCTCTGCAGACGCACAGTTTGGTGCACCTTGAAACTGCATCTCCTGGAAAGGAAGCAAACCCTCCTCTGCTAACAAATAATATGATTTCCTAAGAAAGGGGAAATAACTATTCTGAACATTTCAATTGTCCATAAAGTTGCTCAAACCTTTAAATAACAACTTTAATTAGAACATTGGAAGCGGCTGAAGATCTAAGTTGGCTGCAGTTTCAAGAACATGGCAACATAGATGCACTGAGGTTTGGAACAGCACCGTGCTCTGACGAATTTTTTCACTCCTCAGGCCGCAGTGAGAAATCGCCTGGCGCCAGGCGGAGAAGCCCTGGGTAGGGTCGGCCGCCAGCCGGCTGGTGGTGGGATACAGCTTCGTCCCAGAGCTCCCGAATGGTGATGCGTTTCTATAATCTTATATTCTAGACTCATCATAAAAGTGCACACGCACACATACACACACATAATATAGATTGAGCAGAACATTGAAAAGAAATATGATAAAGTGATCGCATTATAGCTTTTCAGTTAATTAAATATAAAGATGAATGTCGGGGAACATGGATTTTTCTTATCACATTGAAACCAGCCTCCAGGTTCTTTAATTTCAGACATCAGGAAATGCAGAATTCTCTGTGATGAACAATAATTTTAGTGACATAATAAAATCGCCGTGCATTTACATACTGTTTTTACACCGTGGGCTTGGCAAACACAGCCTAACGCCAGGCTGCTGAGTTGGCCACAGTTTCTGCTTCATTTAGGAAATACTCCTTTGTAAGTACCAAAAAGAAGTATAATTTTTAGAATATATGATGATAAAAGCAGGTGAGCGGAGGGTAAACGTAAGTCTTGCTGATAATTTTCTAGGAAGACCAAATATGCAATTATGCATTTCTTTATATAAACAGTGGCTCGTAGGTTCTCTCCTATTCATCCGTTTATCTAGGCGCTCGGCAAACCTCCATTGAGCGTCTCCCGCAGGATGGAGACTTTATTAACGTGTAAGGCAGGGCACAGCGGCTGCCGCAAGAACAAAACAAAACAAAGCAAACGACAAAAGAAACACCTGCAATTCAGGGTTAGGGAAACAAAGGGAGGGATTTTCCTCCAGTTCTAGTGCCCCCGCCTGAGTCACTGGAGCTCAGGTCGCTGCTGTACACAGACATTTGGGGACCCTATGACCCCCGAGGGCCTCAGCGTTCTAGAGGACAAGGGGCCCCCGCATAAGACAACTCGCGCTCCCCCGGGCCCGCAGCCCCAGCGGCGTCAGAGCAAAGCTCGGCCCGAGGGGCTTCAACAAGCTCCAGTAGGGTAACCGCGGCACAGGCCACGGGCTACGGAGGGCGGCCCTGCCCTCTGCCGCGGAGCACTACCCCCTGCGGAGGACGGCTCCTGGTGAGCTCCGGGGCGTCGGTGGCCCTGACTCTGCGTCCCCAGGGGTCGCCGGGCCAGCACTGCCCAGCACGTGGCCGGGCGGACGGACCCGTCAGAGAGGACAGTGGCCCAGCCAGGACCAGGCTCCGACAGCGCCAGAACGGCAGCAGGTGGCCTGCGTGCGTGTCGCCTGCGCCCACCGCCGCGCCACCCCGCGCGGCCACAGCTGCGGCTGCTGGGAGAACCGAGCCCGCGTCCGACGCGGGGGACCAGGGCCCGGTGCGGTTGCCCGCAGTGCCTGGGTGCCCGGTGCCGGCTTAGCCGACCCGCAGGCGACGCTGGCGGGCTTTGTGTCCCGCTGTCCCGGAAGGGCAGGGGCTGCTGGGGACAATGTGCGCTCACGGGCGGGCGGTGCGAAGGGTCCGACCGCCGGGCAAGGCCAAGAAGGATGACCCGGGCGCGGGGGCCAGGAGTCCGGGCGGGGCGCGGGCTCCCAAGGTCTCCGTGACCAGCGCTGGCGCCACGGACAGCGCCCGTCGTGCACCGGACGTCGAACCACCAGGGGCACAGACGACTGGACCAGCGGGTGTGAGCCCCCTCCGTCACGGTCACGTGGTGCTGCCACCACCCCCCCACACGACAGGGCCGCCGTGGGACAGGGAGGGGGACCACCCCTGGGTCACAGCGTCAGCTCTCGCTCTCCGGGTGGCCCACCTGCCTCTGCCTCCCAACGCCCAAACTCCAGCGGCGGAGACACACGGGGCTCTTCCTGCGGAACCGTCACCTCCGGGTGACTCTTCCAAGACAGGCCCTGCCCCCGCTCCAGACTGAAATACGCGGGTGTCCCGGGGTGCGTCCTCTCGCCCCAGCCCAGCCCGCGCCCAGAGCCTCTGCAGCGTGGGGACACCGCACGGAACCGCCACCTACCGGGAGTAGGGGGGTCACTGGTCCCTGAAAGAGACGTGGCAGGAGGCACCTCGCCATGGGCCGCTGGGCCCCGCGGGCACTGCCCCACCGGGGTCCCGGGGTGTCAGGTGGGGTCGCGGCTGCGAGGTCAGTTTGAGGGGATACGGGCAGCGTCACAAGGATGTTGGGGGCACCCAGAGCAAGGACCCCTGGGTGCTGCTGCGACCAAAACAAAACATACACGTTACAGACCATGATGAGAGGGAGAGAAATGGGGGCAGGTGGGGAGGGGAGAGAGAAAGACATAAATAAGTGGAGACAAGTTCTCTGTTCCTGGATCGGAAGTCAATGCTACTAAGATATTAATTTCTTGCAACTTGATCTATATATTTAACACAATTGATCACAAGCCCAGCCAGCTATTTGTAGCTATTGACAAAGTGATCCTAAGCCGAGGTGGAGAAGACAAAAGACCTAAGGCAGCCAACACCGTGAAGAAAAAGAGCAGGGTTGGAGGACGCGCACTATCCGGTTTCAAGACTTACTGTGAAGCTAAAATAGTCAAGCTATTGTTTCTCCATTGAACTGCCTTGAACTCCTTTGTCAAAGATCAATTGACGTGTTTGTGCGGCTCTATTTCCAGGCTCTCTATCCGGTTGCATTGATCTATTTGTCTGTTCATTTGTCTGTTCTCTCTGTTACTGTAGCTTCGCAGGACGCCTTCCCTTTCCACTCTTGGACACGCGCCCTCAGCCCTCGGGCTCCGAGTGTTACTCACATGGCAGCAAACCGCCTTCGCGGGTGTGACTCAGTGAAGGATCCTGGGATGCATGTTGTTCCGTGCTGCCCGGTGGGGCCTGCGTGTGACAGGGATGTCATTCCGTGCTGTCTGGCGGGGCCTGCGTGTGACAGGGATGTCATTCCGTGCTGTGTGGTGGGGCCTGCGTGTGACGGGGACATCATTCCGTGCTGTGTGGCGGGGCCTGCGTGTGACCGCGATGTCATTCCGTGCTGCCTGACGGGGCCCTCACACACAAGGGCTTTTACAAGAGGGGGCAGAGGGAGGTCTCACTCCCAGAGCAGAAGGGAAGTGAGGACAGAGGGGACAGAGATCAGAAGACGCTGGCCTTGAGGACCGGAGTGACATGGCCTGGGCCCGGGAATGCTGGCAGCCTCCCAGAGCGGGGAGAGGCAGAGGTCAGACTCCCCCTTGGCCCCCAGAGGAAGGACGGCCCTGCCGAAACCCTGACTCTGCCCCGGTCGGTGCCCCGGGAGGCGAGTTGGGGTGGAGTCCGCGACCACCACCCACAGGACCCCGGATAAACGCGCTCCCCTCTCTGAGTCACTCGCCCAGTTATTTCAGGTAACAGTTTGTCCTCCTGAACTTCCAGGGTTGATGAACAGGCTGCAAAATGGGGTGACGTGTGTGAAAGAGACCCGTAAAGTCTAAGTAAAGAAAAATATTAAAGACAGACGTAAGCTTTCGGTAAACGTGAGACCCCGCGCCCAGAACCTTTGAATGATTTGGACCTGACACACTCAGAAAACAGATGAAGGGAAATCAGGGAGTAACGCCAAGGAGGTATTTGATGTTCTCAACGTTTCCTCTAACTCCCCTTTTGCCGGGCTGCTGGGGGTGGCAGGTGCCGCCCAGAGAGCAGCGACGGTTTGCAGCAATATTGGGGCCATCGGCCAAGTGGGTGGGCGGCTGGCAGGATCAACCCAAAGTCAGGCAAATTTTCTTTCAATTCTTTTTAAGGTTTTGGCCAATATTCTATTTATTTATTTTTTTTGAGAAAGTATATATTTTTGAAGACATACTGATTTAAATATTATACCTATCTGTTTGATCTCTAATCCTTGGTTTCTTAAGACTTGGATTATGTTTTCTTCCTTTTGTAATTGTTTTCTTTGGAACCCAAATGTGAGACTGTCACGTGGTTCACACTAAACACGTACTCACCGACTTGCACCAAGAGGGGCCGCGGTTCCGTCAGTGGGAGCATTTCTCCACCTGCCAAGAGGGCGTCACTGGCAGCCATTAATGACAAGTGCTCCAGTTTGTCACAGTCCTCTCGCTCTCTCAGGGAGGGGTCTTCTGCTCTTTCATTTCATTTTCTGTGTTTGGGGGAGGGGAATTGAGACTGAAAATCAACCAGACCAGCCACATTGTCAGTAGTTAGTTGAACAGATTTGAACAGAAAGAGGAAGCTCAGCTCATCCACCGCCCGGGGGGGATGTTATCTTAACATGACAGATACGTTTTCCCAAACTTTTCATCTCTGTCATCATCTCTGAGAACGGAGCATGAGGTTTCATGTGGCAGGAGGCAGTCGCAGCTCGGGAAGTGGCCGTGGGGAGGGCTCAGCGGTTACCGGGGCTCGGAGCGACGCTTTGTCTTGGTCATTAAGCGAGAGGGCGGGGCGACCGCAGTAATTAAAAGGCTCCATCCGCTCGAGTCTGGAGGGCTCCCGCAGGCTTGTGCTGGCCAGACTGCTCCGGGTGGGAGGGACGGTTCCAGCTGGGAGAGGTTTTTAAAGTTTAACTTGAAAACATGCTTGGAGCCTCTGATCCCATCGGGTGGCTACTCTCAAATATGGTCTGCCACCATTAGCTGATCCGGGGATAATTTGTCTGCTCTTCGACAAAATGAAGTGAGGATCCAGGCTTTCCCGGCAAGGATTAGCAGGCTACAGGGCTGGGAAAAGAAAATTAGCACCTGCCGGGGAGTTGCACTTGTTCCTCCTGTTTTCAAGAAAATACTATCTGTGTGCACTTTTGTCGAAACCAGACTCTCTAGTTAATTGCAGAAGTGGCCTGTCACAGCAGGGTGTCCAGGCGGAGGCTGGGGGCAGTGTCCATCCCAGACTTTCTCAGGGAGCAGTGCACGCGAAGGACGGGTTCCTTAACACGCGCAAAGTCCCTTTTCCTTCTCTATGCTTTGTTTGCTTAGGTGAAATTACGACACTGGATGGGAGCCCACATTTACTCCTTCCGGAACACTCCGGATGCCCCAGAAGAAATGTGTCGGCACTGGATGTAGGAAGATGAGCCACTGTCTTTTCTCTCAGTCTATTCAGGCGCCCACGCAGGGCTCCCCGCTCTTCACAAACACTGCCGTGTGCAAGGTGAGGCTGTGTAGACGTGCTATGCCGCAGAGGAATCAGATACTTAAGGGATGCAAAGTTAACTGACCTAATTTTACAGTTCACATGATTTGCATCAGCGTGTGTTTGCTGTGCAACAGACAACCCCAAACTGTCAGTGGTATACAGAAATGAGCGTTTGTTTTTCTCAGACCTCTGGGTTGGGCTCGGTTGGGCGAATGGGGTGGTCTGGCAGAGGCAGCCCAGCTCCGAGTGCTCTGCGTGCTGGTCCCAGCGTTATGTTCTGCCCATGGTTGTGGGAGAAGAGTCGATAGGGACTTGGGGGGTCTGTGGCATTTGGTGCAGTCCCACTTCCTCATTCTGTCGACCAGATCAATTCGCATGACCCATGTGGTCATGTGACTCAGAAACGTCCTCTGCCCCTCAGGGAAAGGAAGCGCGTGGCCCCATGGAAAAGGGGCATCAGGGCAGGTGGGGGGACCCGATGAGGCCCTGTGGCACGTCGTGTGTGCGGCCGTCTCCTCAGTGGGACGCAGACCTGAAGTGGACACCAAGTCACGTCCGACGCCTTCCCCACATTCACAGGGTTATGTTAAACCAGGGGTGAGGCCATTTCAGCAAGGACAAGACACTGGAAATGGCAGGTCTGCTGACGCTGACACAGTGGGGGACCATGCCCTGGCATTCACCCGTGTGACCAACGCTCTGGGTGGGTGGGCCACACCGTGTTGAATTCACACGGGCGGAGGAACGAAACCCACAGAAAATGCGTGTTTTAAGATTCTCTTGGACTGAGGCTGGCGCTGTATGTCATTTGCTCTCAGCTCATGGTTCATGTGAGTACGGTATACGTAGTATTGGTAAAAAATGATTGGTTTTATGATCTCTTAAAGCCACACCGTTTATAAAATATACTTATTTTTACATTTGAGATAACAGACCATACTCCAAGTTTTCTTTCTTGGATTATCCATTTATAACCTTTATATGAGTCAAATATTTTTCTACTTTTTGCTTCCGTTTGATTGTGTCAAGATGATTTAACATAACTTTATATTCTCTACTTTTGGACAAGATCAATGTAGATGTAGAAATTTTATTTAAAAATCACCTGCTTTTCCCTCAAAGTGTGTTATTATTCTGCTTCTCAAGAGCTGTCTTGTTATAGTTTTTCACTTTTTTTCTTCTGCAATGAGCAACATCGTCCCATATGTGGCAATGAATAACTAAATAATTGACAAAAGCTTCAAACATACTTCATTAAACATGTATAGCTTCGTCGCTGAAGTCATTAGCAATCGCTACTCACACACAATAATGTTTTTAAAATAACCTCTTTGATTCCGGCACATTAATCTGGGAGACAGGAGATAGTATCGTGCTCAAGTGTGGACCCTAATCGTACTCCCAAGCCTTCCTTAAACCTCAAACTTTTCCCTGCAAAGGACATTTATGAAGTTTTAACTTCATCAGACTCTCGAACAGATTAATTGTGACAACTCAGAATGACTCAACATAGGCCAGCAATAGCCACAATATAATTACCTCTGTAATGTGCACTATCTAAAAGACACCCTTACTTATATGCCTCTCCTGTATTTGCTCTTTGTCACAATGCAACTCTCTGGTTCCTTGGATAGGAAAAAAAAGAAAAAGAAAAAGAAAGAAAAAAGAAACAAAGTTACAGCGTGCTCCAGTAAACACTTCATTTTAATGTGGTACTTTGCAAGATCTATTAACTCTTCCACTGAATTGCCATTAACATCAACACGCATCGTCAGATGTAGCTAAAAGAATCTCTCTTTTATTTTTTTTGAAATATTACAGGGGTGTAAATGCTTCGATTGCATATATTGCCTGTGTGCCCCCTGAGTCAGAGCCACAGGCGTGCCCAACCCCCGACAGCACGCATGCACCTGTTGTGTGTGAATTTGCCCCTCCCCTGCCACTTCCCTGCCTGACCACAGTGATGCCCCCAAGGCTGTGCGTGCACCAGGATGCTGTGGCATCTTCCTCCTCCTCTCTGTGAAACCCCATTCTCCCGACTGGGTGACACATCTGCTGGAACATTTGTGCATTTTGGATAATTTTCACTTGACGGCAAGAGTAAAAAGCTACAGAAACAATGACTGGGACCCATCATGTTGAGAGACAATTGTCATGGATCTTGCATGCCTGCCTGGGTGGAACCTTCTGGGCAAAGGCCTATCTGAACAACACATACGCCTTGGAAACTGGAGGTCCTGCATCCCTCTGGGAGATTCAGGTTACGCATCCTTTGGTGGGGAACCCCCAGGGGGATAAAACTAGAGATCCACACCCTCTTCCAGGGCGGAGGTTGGCTCACAGTGCAGGGCACCAAGTCATCGCTCCCAGAAGGAGTGGTCGGGTGGACGTGACCACGGTTTAATGGACTCAGGGCTCCCATGGCACGGTCCGCGGCACTCACAGGCAAATGCCGTGCCCTCAGCACATCGCCTTGTGGGAACAGGGACATGGGAAACCAACGCGGGTGATTGTTCAGCTGCTGCTCTTTGCTGTGAGTGACACACAATTCCTGTCTCTGCCCCCCCCCCCCCCCCCCGGGATCTCAGGTCTCCTGTCAGAATACGGGCAGGAAATTGCAGTAGCCTAACTCGCTAGCAAGTAGGGTAAAATCTCAGACCCTGTACAGTCTGAGACTTAACACATTTCTAAACAAGTAAAACAATGCATCTACAGCAAAATATAAAAGACACGGAGTATCTAAATCCCACCTAGTGAAAAAGCAAAAAAGATTCACTTCCATTTCTGTGACTAAAAACATCATACCCATTATGGATATGACCAGAGGAGTTTAAACATTATTCAAAACCTCTCGACAATTTCTATGCTAATTATATTTATGACTCTGCCTACTAAGCAACTTTTCATGCAATAGAAGAAATTAGTAAAAAGGTTGCTTGGAGAAGGCATTGTTGAGGTCAGGATTTGAAAATAGCAAATACATCGAAGGAAGGAAGCAAATCAGGAGCCAGTATATCTAAATTAGGATGTCAAGACAAGGTTAGGAGCAGAGGTCAAAATCCCCAAGTGCCGTAATTCAGACATTTAAGCTGCCACATGACAGGGCTTGCAAAGGAGACGATGGCAGAGCAGAACCACCAGGACCTAAGAGTCAGCAGCGGCCGGCAGGTATCGCACCACCTCCTAGCGCTGGCCCCTTAGTGACCGGGTCAAACACGAGCAAAGCTGCAATCACTCCTTCCCGCCCACCTGCTACCTGAAGTCAGCAACTGAGGGACATGACCTGAGTTCCACCTTTACGCTTTCAAAAAGGCATTCGGATTTCTGATCTAGCTGATTAAGAGGAGTTATTCTGCAAGTATTACTATTACTATATAGTCTTAACTTAAAATCCAATAAAGCATTTTCAAGCACCTGGGAAAACACTGACGTTGTGTTATTTAATAGCGTGCTACATTTCCTCTTGCAAATACAACTGTACGTTTATCTCACAGGAAATTTGCTTTCATTTAGAAGTTACTTTATAAAATTTGCTTATAAGATTAACTAGAACCTGAGTCATTTGTTTTTCACAATTCCTGGCTCTGAAAAGCAGCATTGTGTAAGGAAATGAGTTTATTTTCAATCATGAGAGCAGAAGTTCCAACTCAGTGAACGTAATGGAAAAAAACCCAACAATTTGTTTTTGCAGCACTTTCTTGAGATTTTAATATCCACATATTTGTCCTTAATTTACCTCGAATGCTGAAAACTTTTTAACATTCCGGTGCTTCTGCATGAGCGGCTTTATTTTCTAGAAAAAATATGGTTTTTGAAGCGTTTTGTCATATCATTGTCTCAGCAGCAGATTCTCATAGCTTCGATTGTTTTTCAAATTTCATCACATTGCAAATAATTGTCTTAGAAGGTAATAATAGCTAAGGTTTATTTATTGGCTTTTGGGCCAGGCACTATTCCAAGGGTTTTATGTTTATTATCTCCTTTATTCTTCTCAACAATTCTAGAAGATGAATATCCCCATTTAACAGAAGGAGAATTTGAAGCACGAGATGTCAAACTTCTTGGTCATACTCACAAAGGCAGTTTTGCAAGAATTGACATCTCAACCAAAGTCAGACCCCACTCCTGGCTTGTAATCACCACTGTCTACTTTCTCACTCCGGGTAACTTAACTTCAGCAAACGCTTCTTAATCTGCTATCAGTCCCCCCCACAGCCGTCTAATGACAAAACTTGGATTATACAAACAAAAGCCTACATGAAACAGGCACAGATAAAATAGGAAAAATAATCTCACTCGCATTTAAAATAATAAACACAATTGGAAAACATTTGCATGGATTATTTCTTGAATAAGGAAGCTTTTATTTTTTATTTTATTTAATTTTTTATTTTTTTGAGGTTGCGCAGGCTAGAGTGAGTGCCATGGTATCAGCCTAGCTCACAGCAACCTCAAACTCCTGGGCTCAAGGGATCCTCCTACCTCAGCCTCCCCAGTAGCTGGGACTACGGACATGCGCCACCATGCCTGGATAATTTTTTCTATATAGATTTTTAGCTGTCCAAATCATTTCTTTCTGTTTTTGGTAGAGACAGGGTCTTGCTCTGGCTCAGGCTGGTCAGGAAGCATTTTTTTAAAAGACCTCCCAATCAAAGTTGTCAAATAATATTGAAAAATCAGTGCCATTGAGACTGCCTTTTGCATTTGTGAATTTTGGGGGAGCTCATACCACTAAAAGTGAATGGTTAGGATATGCTGGAAGCAGAATTCAGAGACCAATTCGTAACTCCAAGGCATATCCATTAGGTTCCCATGGCCCGTCATGTGACAGTTCCCTATGCCAATGAACGGAGCCCAGATCCATGTGGTTATTAATGTTAATGCCAGGGTTGAAAATTGTGACCAGAAGCAAACATTTATTTAACCAACCAATTAGGAATATAAACTTGAAAACCATCTAAATGCTCAGTTTCAGTTACTTACATGACAAAAATTGCAAAGTTTTAAGGCAAAAATGTGTTCTTTGCTCAATGTCAAATTAAGTGTAAGTTGAAACTATTTCAGAAAACAAATACAGTACTGGTTTCAGAATCTGATTAAAAAAAACAAAGATACTGTATCACTTAAGATTATAAATCTTAACAAATGTAAATGGATGGAGTCTCCCACCAAAATTATGTCAGATTTATTCTATAAATGGAAAGATATTTCCTAGGAAACATCATAATATTATTAGACTTATCAATAAACTAATGGTGAAAAGTTTTACGAACATCCCCCCCACCCCAAATGCCAAAATGAATATTAACATTTATTTTTGTAAAGGTTAAATAAAAATAATAATGGAAAGATCTTTACATGGGTAGGAAGTATTGGAAAAATATTTAGATAAAGGAGTATCTTTATTGCCAGGAAGGCAAAAAATTTGAATGGGAGGAATCTCTGTACCATTGGGAGAACTTGAGCTGTGCTTTGGGACCATGAATGAACCCAGCAAGTCATTAAAGGTAAATGAAAAAAGGAGCACAGTGAATACAATATTATGAACAATTATAGTTTAAAATAACCCTTTGGCACAGCTTGGAGGTCCCGTGTCTACGTTTTAACAGCTTTGGATTTTTCCCCACTTGAAATGACTGTGGAACCATAATAAACAATAACTTTTATGGGAAACAACATCTGTCCTTTCTCCTGACATTTACTTCTGCCGGATGATTCAGATATTAGCACACACTTCTCAATAATTTGTAATTATACACCCTTTGCAATTATTTTACAATTCTGCTCCTCCTGCATGTTCCAAATCTTATGCAATGTTAATAGTTCTTCATGAAGACAACTTAAAAAAAGTAAGCAATGTGAAGAGTTCGGCAACATCTTTCTTTTCATTACATTGAATTTTAAATATTACACAAGATTTTTTGTTTTAAATCTGTATAAGTAGGCTGGATAAACAGTATTTTATTTGGACTGAAATATCAGGCATTGACCCTAAATATATTTTCAGAACAGCCTGCATATGTTTTACAAAGTTGACAGCGAAGGTTTAATGAAATTCATCTGACAGTGCATTGTTCTTCCTCTCTGATGATATAATAACTCTGACATTTTTGTTTCCACTTTCAAACTGGGTTTCCACGTCCCTGGAGGCCTTTCCATATGATGCTCTGACAACCACTGATGTCTCCGACAGGAGGGTTATTGCTCCCGAGGGGGCTGACGGTTGCTCTGGACGAGGTGTTCCGTGGGTGCCTCCCAGGCTAGAAAGACAAGAAAAATGGGTCAAAGAAGGCAGTTGAGTTTTGCTTTCTTATATCCCTTGGGAGAACATCTGAGGTTACTCTCCTTACAGCCCCTGCCTTTCCAAGCTGGACCTGCCTGACCCGCAGCAGGGGGTAGACCCCAGGTCTTCCTTTCCTGCCCAAAACCGTAGCTCAGGGGCAAAACTCACATCCCTGTGATGGGCCTGACTCCGTCCCAGAGAGAACCACGTCTTCAGGAACAGAAGAAACGAGAAAGAGGAACAACCTGACGTCTCCCGACTGCCTGCTAATTACGCCACAACAATTCCTATTTTTCTTTGTCCCCGTAAAAGCAGGTGGCCACCTGGCCTGGTGCTGGCATCCCCCTTCTCTTTCTTCGGGATGCCACATCCTCGCCGCTCTCTGCCCCAACCCCACCCCAATCTCTCTGTCCTTCTAAAGGATCAAATAAAGTTTACTTTTGTATCTTAACCTCTGTATGAGAAATCTTCTCCATGAGCACTGTGAGCGCCCACTCAGCTTTCCAGCCCACCATAAAGGGGGAAAGTATTTGCCAGCAGTACCAGGGGCTCGCGGGTTGGACGGAACCCGAGGAACAGGCAGGAGAATGGAAGGGCAGCCCCAGACTGGCCGGGTTTGGACATCTCTGCCCCGGAGGGCAGGTGCAGGTTCTGTTTCCTTAGCTCATCTAGTCTGAGGATTATACTAGAAAGCGCACAGTCGCCGTGTTCATACACATCTTCCCCCAAAAGGAAAATAGAACATTGGCAGAACAAAGACAGCAAATACCCACTAAAAACAGTGACCAAGTGCGTGCTCCTTAGGAAACACGTTTACTACACATGTTATCTATAATTCTCATAAGAACTTTGCCTGACTCAATGTCATCATCCTTATTTCACAGATAAGAAAACTTTGGCTCAGGGATTTGGTAAATTGGTTCAAAGCGGCATATCTAATTAACAGCAGAATTAGGATTCAAACCCAGGCCTGCCTGAATCCCAGTCAATGTTTGTATTTCCCCCCTAATTTAGCGCCAGGTGTGTCTTTTCTCCTCCATTAATAATTTAAAGCAAAGCTGTGCCCTTCCAGAAAAGGAAACGTAAGTGTAGCATTGGCCCACGTTTAACATGAAGCCAGACGTTCCTATCTTGTAATGCCACACAGCGTGGGCTTGTAGCTATTTGTAGACAAAGGGCCTGGAATTAATTTATTCTTCAAGGAGTTTTCTTCCTTCCTTGGCCGATTGTCCTTCTGTCTGCACCTCTGGGCACGTCCTTTGAATTCTCAAGAGCACGACTTTCTAAGTCACTCAAGCTGCCACCATTCATGAGCTGCCAAAGGCAAAAAAAGTAAACAATTGTACTGTTGAAAAGTTCTGACAATCTGCTTTTTGAGGAAAAGCAAAGCTTTTCATTGTATAGAAGTAAAAGCAAATCACTTTTTGTAGGAAAAAAAAATTCTCAGAAAAAAAGGGTAAGATTGTGCCGTTAACATCTCCATTTTATAAATTTCAAACTTGCCCCTTTTAGCCATTGTTTAGGGCACCAGGCGTAATGTGGAAACGTGTTTAACAGTAGCGTTTGGTACCAAGTATTTAACCCGGCTTTGAAATGGAGACTTTGTTACTGGAAACAAAGTGACTGTTTTGAAATGGAAACTTTGTTACTGGAAACAAAGTGACTGTCTTGAAATGGAGACTTTGTTACTGGAAACAAAGTGACTATTTTGAAGTGGAGACTTTGTCACCAGAAACAAACTAACAGTTGTATCGTGTTGAATACGTCTTCTCAGAAACACAGAATTTAATAATTGAATGCAAAATAAAATTTATGAAACATCATTGAGAATTTTTAAATATAAGTTCCATAATTGTGTTCTACACAAATTATTTACAAATGTAAAGAGAACATATTGCCCAAAGATGCAATTGTTACACTCTGCATCTGCAAAGGACTGTTGTGGAGGACAAAAGGCAAACAGACATCTAGGTCAGAATTATAAAATCACTTGTAAATTCAGTGAGTAAGTTTGTTCCTTTTTATTTATCTTTAAGTATAATTTATTTTTATAACAGTTTCAGATTTCATAAAAGTTGGGAAGGCATCACAGAGGGTCCCGTATACCCAGCACCCACCCCCTCCTCTTATTAGGGCCTTTCGTGAGTTCGGTTCATTCTCACAACAAACGAACCAATACTGAGACATTAATATTGACCAGAGCCGACACTGTATCCGGATACCACGAAATTTTTCCCTCGTGTCCTTCGCTGCCCTGGGATCCCCTCACGATCGCACATGACATTTCCTTAGCTCCTCTTGGCTGTGACTTTCCTTGTTCTTGATAATCTCGACAGTTCTGAGTAGGACTGAGGGCATTCTGTGGGCTGCCCGTGGTGGACACATGTCTGGTGTCTCACTGGCAGACGTGGGGGACGGGGTTTTAGACAACACCAGGGAGAAGAGATGCCTCCTCCATCGCATCCTTTCGGGGGTCTGAGCCCTCCGCGGGTGTCATTCATCCTTTTGTTGTCTTTTTTAAAAGTAATTATAACTTTCTGCCTCTTCCAAGAATCAGTAACGAGACCGAGTGGACACAATATAGGGCAGGGATGGTCCCCGGCATGGCGTGGTGCGGACCCGGCCCTGCTGGCTCTGCCCATGTGCCAGCCCTGCTGTTGGCTCCAGCTTCCCGCAGGGACCCGCATCCAGCCCAAGGGACGCCGTTGGCTGCAGGGAACGCTTGCTCTGCCAAAAGTTCCAGAGAGCTGTAGCCCCAAGAAGCAGCCCTAGCAAACGACAGATGGAAATTAATAGGAAATTACTTTCGCTGCCTTGTCCTCACCATAAGCAAAGAGCGTTACCTCTGGGGACTATTAACCTACTTGAAGGGGCAGGAAGGAGCCCCCTGGGGCTTTGAAATGACCTTATCAGACCTGGGGTGGGGGCTGCTCCAGGGCACCCCCAGACACAATTCATCGAGCTTGACGATGAAGGCCTCTGCAGCTTTCTGCATGTAAGCTACACCCAACCATTTTAAATTTTAAAAATACATTAATAGGTAGGATTCCAGTTCATGCTACAGCAATTCACTGAACCCAAAGACTATTCCCCGACCTTCATGAAATCCCGTGGGAATAAGTGCGTGGAAAATACCGGGCGCTTTGTGATACCAGCAGAGCCGGATGGGACTGAGCTGTGGCTCAGGCTGAGGGCAGACGGCCCAGGACGCGAGTCGAGCTCTTCGGTGAGGTGTCACCAGGCACCCAGAGAACCAGGCAGGAATGAGCAGGAGGTGCCAGCCCTCCTCGGGGGCCACATCGGCGGGCCGAGAGCTGGCCGGGAGACCCCCTGCAACGTGGGGGCTAAACTGCAGGATGAGACGTCACCCATGGAGTCCGCAGGGCGTTTGTTCAGTTGCTCTTTGAATACCGAGCTCTTAAGACAACAGCAGAAACGTGTCTTCAGAGCCCCTGCAGTCACCGTGACGGTGGCTGTGTGCCACACCGTCGGGCAGGGTGCATACTTATCTTCCTGGGTTGTTTTTTCTTTTGAAGAGAGGAAATTTGGTGCTTAATTTTTCACTAAACACATGCTTTCATGTTTCAGCTCATTGCTGCCTAAAGGGCTTATTAAATAAATCATTGTAGGTTTAAACTGTGTATCAGGCGACGATGCCGCTGCGTGGGGCATGTCAGATCCTCCCACACGCACATCAGGGCAGGACCAGCGAAGCTTCCCCTGCCCCCCTGTGTTAGGAGCAGCCGACCCGCAACCTCCGGGTTTCCTGTGACCCCTGGGTGCATCTCACAGCGTCCCACAGGCCCAGCCCACGTGGGACCAGCAAGCGTGGCTGCCGCCCGGACACTTACTGCGGACAGGCCTCCCTGACCCGGCCTGCAGGTGGCCTGCAGTGGCCCTGTGTGGCTGGGTCTCTGCCTTCCTCACCGAGCCCTGAGCCTGCTGCACCGAGTGTGGGGTTAGCGGCCCTGTGTCACCAAAGGACCCAGGGTTAGTGGCACTGTGTCACCAAAGGTCCCAGGGAAGGCAGGGGGCGACAGCCACTGATGACTTTTCAGACAGAACCGACCTGAGACTGGCGTCTCTCTTCACGGCAGAAACCGCAGTCGGCAAGTGGAAATCTACGCCACCTGTTTTTTAAACAAAACTTTAAAGCAGCATTTTGTTAATTTTTTTTTTTAAATGGAGCAAATTCAAAACCAGAAAAGATGTAAGACAATAGGCAGAAACTAAGCAGCACAATAGGCAGAAACTAAGCAGCACGGTTACCCTGTGTGGGGGTTTATTATTGAGAAGTACAGAGACACGTAACCCAAGATTCACAAAGACGCTGTGAAAACAGAGTCCTCTCTAAACAGAGCTGGGGAAAGACAGGTGTGCGTGTCTGGGGCTCTCTAAGCGCTGCAATGTTTCCGTAAGGATGAAGCGTGTGTGCACAAAGCGTGCACGTAAAGTTTGTATGTACAGTGTGGGTATACATACATGCACACACGCAGTGAGGCTCGAATAATGAGCTCACACTTGATTGCTGTTCGGTAAGTTTTCTGGGTTCCAGATCATGACATTTTATGAATTTACAACATTTTAATTGAATTAACGAAATCACAAAAGGAAGTCTGAGAAGAGACTGACCAGACTGTGCCGTCTGGTTCTACTGTGATCTCCTCACGGTCTGTCCCACAGAATGAAACTCACTCTGCAAAGTCCCTACAGATAGTTTTATGGACATCAGCTGTTGTTTCTCAGGGAAAGCGGCCGTACTTCGTTTCCTCCTTAAACTTGCCGCGTCTGGTGAAGGGCTTGTCTCGCGATGGGCCGTCCACGAACACCTGCCCAGGTGGAATCCCGCTGCTGTCCCGGCTGACGGCTAAGTCAGGGCCCTTGTTGAATCAGTGAGCTGGTCGGGTATCAGAAAGATAAAACCCCACGAAAATGAAGTATTAGCTCAGGAAAGTGAGGGGTTAAAACACATGTACTTAGCTGCCTTGCTAAGTTCCAAAATCTTAATATTATTTGTTCCTTGTGCGGAAAAAAAAGGAAAATAAACAGATTATTAGAAACTATATCATTTTGATACCTTATACTTTAAGATGTTGAACTTACAGTAATGATTTACATGACAAAAAAAGTCAAACGCATTTATAATTTTTAGCTTGTTTTGAGGCCAAAACTTCATTGTCCTTAAATGTCTCAGAGACCATACATAAACTATTAAGGGAAAAATATAGTTTTAAAAAGTTAAAATAATAGGTGTTACTCTTATTATTATCACAACTTAAAACCACTTATTAATGATATTAATATTAGATATAAAAATTTGAAGTGTCTAGAAATAGCTTAGGACAGCATTCATATGTTGATTTTCTGTGATGTTTTATGTCATCATGAAGGTTTTTGATGATGATTGGAAATCCTCAGTTAGTTTAAGAAAACTTCAAAGTTAATAAACTATGACCCCACAATATGTACTTCTTGGGTAAATTAAAATTTAAAAGAAAAATTGCAAATGAAAAGATATTTATAAAGTCTATATATGTGTGTGAGTATATATTCCATTGTTCCTTCTTTTCACCTAAAACTAATTATATTGATTTAGTGCAATAAAATTTCCTTCCTATCAATGTAGAAAACCAACCAAACGTATGGCAATATTGACCTGTTTCTCAGTGTTATTAAAAATAAATTATCCTGGAATCTCACTGATGCAAACACAAGGTATTATTGCCTAAAGGGATCACATAAAAGAGAAATATGAAAAGAACCTTATTTCAGAATGGACCTGATCCACAGTAAGAACAAAATAAAAAATAAATCCTCCACATTAACTTAAACAATTTTATTTGACCAATGGATATAAGTTTTAATTTAAAGAGTTTTGAGTTATTGCATAGCAGGTATATAACATACATGCAGGCTCTATGCTGGAAGATTTATTCTACTTCTGATATTCACTCTGAGAAATTCTCAAAAAACGGGGTGCTTTCTAGCGACAGGCAGAAAGAAAGGGGACTGGGTAATATTTTTACTCATTCTGGTGACACTTCAGTGACGATATTCACTCTGTGTTATAGTCCCAGTAAATGCCATTTTCAAAATACAGGCAAGTCACCCTTTATTATCTATATTATAAAATCATGTGTGTCAAACAGAAAAAGCAAACAAAAGACATTCCCAAAGCAAAATCACACACACAAAATAAAACACAACAGAGCAACCACACAAATACACGTGCACCAGGTACGGACGCCGCGTGACGCAGCCGTGGAGATGGATGGGTGGTGAACACAGAATTAGAGGGAGCTTTAGTTTTTTCCATGAGAAATCAGTTGGGCCAAAGGCACTAGATTCCAGCCAACAGTCGCCAGATTCTATCATTTTCCCAGCAGCACCTGGGCCTGGACTCACTGCCGCAGCCAAAACTCGTAACTCTAACACAGACACGATTTCGAAAAGGACAAAGCAAGCGTCCAAAGGGTGGGGAGATTGGCTGTTTTAAAAGATTTTAATGATACTTCTCCAGCTCCTAACGTAAATTGTAGCATTGCTACTCCTGCCCCTGCAGTTAAACAAACGCTGCGTCTGTGTCCAGCTCCCTTCTAAGGCCGAGGGGCGTTTTGTCTTCCCTGGGGCTGCAACACTGTCGTGCCTGCTCTCCACCTCGCTGCCATGCACAGAGTCCCCTGCACCGGAGCCGGAGGGGCCGTTACAGAGCGAATTGCAGCCCCCGCAAGCACCCCTGGTGCCAAGCCCACGCCTCTCAGAGCTGGGCTCACGTTCTGCTTCAGAACTTCCACTGACCATGGGACAGGAGCATGAAAATTGTGTTTCTGTTTGAACCTGCAACGGCCATGCAGAACGTTTAACTATATTTAGAATATACAGTTACGGTTCAAAACAATCTAACCCCTGTGAAAGTTCAAGATCGCGAGTCCCGCTAAGCCATCTACTCAGACGCAGACTGCGGGAGGTTAATTGGAGATAAACTGGCAGGATCTCACGCCCTCGCTAGGAGAGAGGAAAGTGTCAGAGAGGAAGAGTTGCTTTTTTTCCAAACACTTAAAGGAAAAAAAAAAAAAATTAAAAAAAAAAATAACCCAGTCCTAGAAAAGAGAAGAGTACTCAGCAGAAAATAATTTCCGTAAGTGTCAAAAATTGAACCACCTGACATTGAGAGTTCAGTTTCTTAGTAACAGGAACTCGAAAGGTTGTGTGGTTTTGTGTGTCAACACGGGGACCCTCCAAAGCCACCACGGAGAAAGGGAGCTAGAAACAAGTCAGCCTCACCTGGGTGACACTAAAAGGATATGACGAATTTTGCATTAATGAACTTGGAGAAGAAAGCGAAGAAGGATTGAAACTAGGTGATGTGTGTGTCCTGTAATTACAAGTATTAACTCTGGATGTATCGCTGTGTAGATGGGGGGGCGAATTCTTCAAACCCTGAAACCAGAATTTGGGGAAGATGGAACATAAAAAGATGTAATGGACTGATGTTAAAAAAAAATAACAGGTAATAAGTAAATGTCGGTGATAGGATAATAAACGGTGCGTGGACGGCAAGCTAGGCAGAAATGTTGCCATAGAAACAGAACTTAAGAAAAGAAAGGGCTGGTAAACCCTCTTGAAAACTACAGGATGATTAGGCTGAAAAGTGTGGGGTCACCGAACGCCGACATCTTCATTTCACTAACAGCGTCTTCCCGTGTCTGATACCACCACTGTCCTCCCACACGCCTGTGGGGGGGGGGGGGGGACAGATGACAGCATAACCGAAACACAAAGACAGAGAGAAATACGCAGGAATAACTCACCGCCTGTCTGCAAACTTAATAGCCGCTACCTGATTTTTAATGGAATAGCAATTTTCGTTTTTAAATGGCATAAATTCGCTGCAGATATTCGAGCCAGGCAGATGATAATATAAGTAGGAAACAATCAATCCGTCACTCCCAAACCCAGCGCCAGATTTACATTTTTTATTAGGCGATTATTAATCGAGCACATCGATGTGTGCGAAAGCGTGAGTCTGAGTTTGCGGGAATCGGAACTGAAAGGGGCCTGGAGGAACGAGGGGGAGGGACGAGGGCAGCCGCCCTGGGCTAATACTCGGAATTGGAGTCCACGCGGCATTTTAGCATCTGCTTTTGATTGTATTTGAATTCCACGTTAGGGCCAAAATTAAGTTAAACTGAAGGCATAATTGAACGTTAGGGAAGTGTTTCCTCTTAACGAGATACTTCCTGACTGACCGTTCTGAGGACAGAAGGCAACATGAAGAGTAGACAGTGGCAGTCATCACTGTTTTGGGACACCTGTTACTGTTGCCGGGAACACAAGGACGTTCGCCCCAAGCCTCTCTCTCCCTCTCTGTAATTCCCGATTTTCTTGTTGCTGGTTTCATTATTTTGTTTTCTTTGTCAACATGGACAGTATCTCTTGTTATTTCTGTGACCAACGTGTTCTTATACTCAGCATCACTTTATATTTACATGCTCAGTATCAGTCTCTTTGCCACAATTTCTCCACTCCAAATCTGAGCTTTTCATGGTATTTAATTGGCTGGATTTTGTCACCGAGTTGGGGCTTCGGGATGTAGCTGGTGCCTGTCTGCCTGTGATGCCTTCACGGATGAGAGTAGCTGTCTGCTCTGCTGAGACTTTGAGCCGAACGAACACTCAGCTTCACGCAATGTCCTCGCCCAGCCACGTCCACCCCTCAGAATTACGTGGAGACTCATCCTCCCTCCTGGGAATTCGTGGGCTGAATGCCACTGTCAGGTGTCTGACCTGAACCCGCCCACCCTGTCTCCCGCCAACGCCCTGGAGCTCAGGGTACATTGGGTGCATCGGTTTGCCAGGTTTGCCAGAAAAAAAAGAGAGAATACTGCAGACTGGGTGGCTCAGCCAATAGATGTGTGTTTCCTCAGTCCCGGAGGCTGGAAGTCCCAGATCACAGCATCGGCAGGGCTGGTTCCTGCTGAGGCCCCCGCATGGTCCCCACGTGGTCCCTCTCTGCGTGTCTGTGTTTCAATTCCCTCCTCTCCTGCGGACCCCACAATGATGGGATGAGACCCCCCCCCCACGGCCTCACTGTTCTGTACTCACCTGTGTCAAGACCCCATCTCTGGGTACAGTCACGCCCGGAGGTACTGGGGGTTAAACACGTGGATCTCAGGGGCACGGGGCAGCCTGTGGCCTGCAGTTCTGAAAGGGTCCTGGACTTGGAAAGCAAGAACGGACTCCTGGTCCACGAGGACCCTTTGCGGCTTCTTCGCCTCAAAGTGTGACTTGCGCTGCGGGAAATTCACCCACCAGCCCGGAGATGTCTGCATCCTCCTCAACTCCCCACTATTCCGTCTCGCAGATTGGGGATGATGTTCTTTCCGTCCTGAGTTGGAATCCCTATGCTGTTTCATCCTCTCTTTTTTTTCCACTCTCTTCTTTACTTAACCTTGTGCTACCAGGACATTTTTACCTGCCATGAACCATCCTTGAGGGATTGCGTTCAAACTCTTGTTTTATTTTTTCTATTTATGTAACTAATTCATTTTCCTTTTTCTTTCATTGCATGTGCTTCTTTTCTTATAGAATGCGTATATGATTTCCAAACCCTGATTTTGTTATCCCTGAGCTCGGGCAGCTCTGTCCACCCATTGTTGACACCGTCTATTTGCGTGTCCGAGGGTGACATCTAGTTGGCTCCCTCCTCTCAGCTCACGTCACCGTCCAAGCCGCAGAGAGAGACATGTGAGCAGAAGCACGTGAACTCTGAAAACATCTGAGATCTGTCCTGTGTCCTGGAACCCTCCTGCCTCGGGATTTCTTTCATGGAGCCAACATTGTATAAAATTCCCAAGGGCCTGGGATGGGTTTCCCACAGCTGGATCCGTTTATCCATTTTCCCAATCCCATATGTAGGGTGATTCCGTCAAGTGAATCACCGGCCCTGGGGTCCCCCGACCGGAACCCACATCCCTCCGTCACTGTTTCCACCGTGACCCACCAGGACGCAAACAGGGGGGAAGGCACTCAGGGGTCCCCTCCAGATCTGGGTGCATCTAAGTAAATTCTCAGAGTTTTAAAAAAATTTTGCCTGTTACATAACATTTACATGAGAATGCAGTTAGAGACTATTCTCCAGACATTTCTACTTATTTTCTAAGGGCTGCACATGCTTTTATTTTTTTCCTTGGTTTTTCACTATTCTTAATATCCTTAGCGATTTTTGGAGAAAATGTCTGTCTTGTGTCTTCATTTCAATTTCTATTATTTATAGAAAATAAGTCACTCACTATATTCTATCCTGTTTATATATGTCATTTATTACTCTCAATGGTCCTACTATGTAATTATTATTATTATTTCCATTTATCAAATAAAAAATACAGTGTATGGATTTTAAATAATTTACTCAAAGACAATAATGAGCTAAATGAAGAAAAGGATAAAAGCCCGCGTTCCACTTTGTTCTGAAACTTCTTAGAACAAGAAGTTCTTTAACCACTACATTAAGAACATTCTCTTTGAAAAAATTAAATTTAAATATATGATGTTTTATATTGTACACAGGAAGAATTTCTAGTGGATGCAATAAAGTTGTTTACTCCCTCAGGTAATGATGTGCTGTGTTAACAGAAACTAACATTAATGCTATTTATAACAGCAATAATAACACTCCATTTATTAAAATAATGATTCCTGGTGGCAGAAGTCGAATTAAACTTTTTTATATAAGTAGTCCTTTATTCCATGACTCAAGTTTACATCTAAAAATAATGATACTTATTATGGTATAGTATAATGAAATCAGCTGAATACATATTTTAAAGTATAAAATTTCACATTGGGATGAGAAACAGATTAAACTGATACATAAAATTCCATAATGGAGTAGATTTTTCCTACATATTCTTAAATTACTCTAAAGGTAGTTTGAAATCATTAATTTCTGCAGCAGCAAGAACAAAATCTGCATATCCCATAATGTCTTCTTCACTCCACAGAGCAAGCCCAAGTCACGATTTGTACACAAATTTATGAATTTCATGTTTTATTTGCCTTTGCTCTCATTCGGTATGTAAAGAATGGATAAATAAGCTGAGTTTAATGTACTAATCAATCCATCAAAAGGCAAAATCACATTAAAACTAATTTTATCTAGTCATTGCCTCTGTCCCAACATTCAAACCTCATCATGATAAATATTTCAAAACATCAGGTGGGTTCACAGCAACCCCCCTCCTGCCCAGCGTCTGAGTGAAACTATGTAAATTCATGGAAAGGTCCCCATGACACCAGAAATGGGTGAAATTAGGGACAGACCCTGAAAGGATGCTCACGGAGGAACTAGTTCTGGAAGTTCACTGTTAGTCAGATAACAAAGCACCCAAACGCCCGGAATTCAGGGCCAGGCTATTTGTGCTGCGGGTGGTTGGAGTGTTTTAAAATTTTACTTGTTAAAAAGATACTACTCTGAATTAACGTCAGCCAGTTAAATCAAGAGATGCGTTAGAGCAAAATGTTTTCATGACAGCTTTTTTAAATATGCAGAATAATAACCAGCATATTATAGAGTGGTCAATATAAATCACTTTTCCCTATACACACACACACACTTACTCGTAAGTCCCTATAAAAAGAGTTGTGTTTCAAAACGGAAAAAAAAATAACACACTCGTAATTTTCCTGTTAATGGATTGACTAACCCCAAATTCAAAGAATTCTCCATTTATTACGCTGTAAATATTCAGAGTTCTGTGCATCAGCTGGGCTGCTCTGTTCCCCTGGGCCAGGTGGTCTCACCTCCTTCGGCCGGACGGACGGCCTCGTCTGAGGGGGCTCGGCTGTGCTCCGCCTGGTCTCTCGTCCCACCGGGGACTAACCTGGAGGGGGACTAACCTGGAGGGCGACCACGGCAAGGGCTGGAGCCCAGGTGGGAGGAAACTGCACCTGCAGGACGGCAGGCAGCAGGGAACAGGCCCGCAGAGCCCAGGCTCGGACCTCGGTACCCACCCACCATTCCGTCCCCCACGCAAGGCCAGCCTGGCTCTCAGGGCTGGGATGGGGGGGCTCCTGGGACACGAGGAGACCACCGATGGTGGCATCAGTGCAGTCCGTCTGCCACCACCCCCCTCTGGGTTTAATCATTCGCTTTCTCCAGTGTAAAAATGTGCTTCCCAGACTCCGAAAATCTCATTCCATCCCTGTGTCCTGCTTGAAGCCCGAGACCCTGTAACCTCCATCAGGTGGAGATGTGGCCTTTGTCCCTGCAGAGTTCGTGGTGTTGCGACACAGGTTTAGCAGCCGAGGCTGGGGACGCCAGCCGGGGTCTGTGGCAGCGGCTGCTGTCTGTGGCGTGTGTGCCCTGCCGTGGCCACTGTCGGGGCACCAGGGCACCGTCTCTGAACACGAAGCCGAAAGAAGATGCTCGTGGTAACCTCTGGAGACACCACATTGTCTGGAGACCTGGAAACTAAACGCGCGAGTCGCCTCCACCCGACACCCTGAACACAGGGTGAGACAGGATGATCACGGGGCAGACGCCCGACCGAGGGGACTGCTTGCGAGGACCGAGGGTGGCAGCCACAGAGCGGGCTGGTCCTCGGTGGTTCTGAAATCCCCCTGGGCAAACGGAACACGTCCGAGACAGACACGCACCTCCAGTATTTCCTCAGTTGCTCCCGGGGTGTTTCTCCGTCGTCGGTCTCCACGGTTCTTGGATTCGCTCTTTGAGACGTCCTTCCTTCCCCGACCCTCACGTGGGCATTTCTGAGAAGTGGGTCACGTTGGCAGCGGAGTGGATCTCTCAGCCTGTGCCGGCCGGGGAAACCTGGGAGCCCGCAGGTGTTTCTGTATCGGGGACAATGTCGGTCTACGCTGGTGTCCCTTGAGGCTGCGAGACCCCACGGGGACCCTGCAGATGTCTTTGTATGTGATTCCGTTTCAATCCGTGTGTAAAAAACTCACAATTCATTTCTAGACAAACTTCTCTCTCTCGTCCTGATCTCAGTGCTCTTTCGGATGTGCCGGGCAGCTGGGGACAGAGCTTTGAAGTCCTTTTGTTTTGCTGAAAGTGTCTGCCAGGCGCTGCCTCAATCCGACAGGACCCTCGCACGGGGTCTGGCTGCCAGGCCATTGATTTGGTCCGTGCCCCGGGCTGTGTATTATTCTGAGAGTCTTTTGCTGGCTGGAGAGAGATGAAAGATCAGAAATGGCTTTATTTTCTATTCCCGCGAGACCAGTCTTCCTCTGTCCCCTCTAAGTTCTAATACACACCGGGTAGCGCATTATTCCACTCGGCTTTTATTTTCCAAACTTTCTAATAGCCTGGAACGTTCACTATTCTGGCTGGAGATGTTGTTGGTCACATCGAAAAGGCCATTAGGGACACTTTCCGTCTCCCCAGGCTTTGCAGACGTAGGGACGGCCACTGTTTCTCAGCCACAGAACGTGGTTCACAGGTTCTTTAGCCTCCAGTGACAATTTTCTCCATATTTTCCCTCAACAATTTCCAATAATTTGCACACAATTTTCTCACATCCCCAACTCCGGTCCAGATGCCGGCGCTATGCGTAAAAGGTTTTTGTTATGTGGGATCCGTGTTCCTTAGGCCAGTTCTGTTTCTTATCGAAGGCCGTGAGCCACAGCCTGGGTGGGACAAACTACAAACACCTGTGCTCTCTGGCAAGCCTGGGAGGGGGGGCTTGGGACGCTGCCGGTCGCGGCCAGGGACACCTGAGGTTCAAGCTTCTTTTTTCACTTGTGGGACTTAAAGAGCCTGAGACTCTGGACTCTGCCACTACCCTGCGATGCTGTTTGCACCTCAGCGACCGCTGGGCAGTCGTTTCAGAGCGAAAGGGCGGGTGGATTACAGATATGTTTTCTGTTGGTTGAAATAAATATGTATTGCTTTTGGCTTGCACTGCACTGACTACTTCTTAGATTTTAGCACTAAACCAAGTGCCTTCCAGTTATTTCTATGAGAACTGGAATACGTACTAAATGCGGCAACTCATTTTGCAAACTGTATGAACATATTTTTATTTAACGTGGCAGCTGGATAATATCATAGTTCCCATTTAACTGCTAAGCACACAAGCTAGAATTCCCCAAGCTTAAAGAGTAATAGTAAGGGCCAGGCATGGCGGCTCACGCCTGTAATCCCAGCACTCTGGGAGGCCGAGGCGGGAGGATTGTTTGAGCTTAAGAGTTCGAGACCAGCCTGAGCAAGAGCAAGACCCCATCTCTACCAAAAATAGAAAGAAATTATGTGGACAGCTAAAAATATATATATAGAAAAAAATTAGCCAGGCATGGTGACACATGCCTATAGTCCCAGCTACTCAGGAGGCTGAGGCAGGAGGATCGCTTGAGCCCAGGAGTTTGAGGTTGCTGTGAGCTAGGCACTCTAGCCTGGGCAACAAAGCGAGACTCTGTCTCAAAAAAAAAAAAAAAGAATAATAGTAAGAATAATACCAAAGTGTATGTTTCAGCCCTTTTAAAGCAAGATTCTGTATGTTGTAACCTAATGAACTTCCATTCTTTCTATGTACAATCACATAATGCAAGACATTTGGAGACATCAGAAACCTAGGAGAAAATGCTCTTTAAACACAGGCAGTAATGTAATCGAGCTAAAAATGAAAAGTTTTGGTCTGGTCTATGTGGAAGGCGAGAAGCCCGAAGCCGGCAGGAGCAGCGTGATTCCGAGATGTCTGCTAAACACTAATCTGTGTCATGGATATTTTCTCTCTCCCTCCTTCCCTCCTTAATCTCTCCTCACGGCAAGCTCTCGCAGAAGCAGATAATAATTAAACTCATCTGCATTGTCTTTCACTGTCGTTGGGCATTTATGAAATGAGACAGAAGAACAGGCCTCCCAAAAGCTCTTTTCAAAACATGATATGATATTTACGTCTTGTGAATTTAAAGAAAATCGTCTGCACTTCTGCCCCAGGGTGGAGCTTGTGTGGTTTGCGATGTCACACCGAGGTTGCCATGGGGGATGGACTGGGGGGGTGACACAGCTCGGTTACAGGGATTAACTCACCCGGCCGGCGGTGTGTGCGCTTTTGTGCAGCAGCCCGGGATCCGACGTCTCTTTCAGGGCAATGCCCGGCAGCCCTGGCGGATGGAAGGCTGCAGCCGTGCGAGTCTTGACACTGGTCACCCCGGCTGCAATGACGCCGACCCCCGAAGAAAAGGAAGAAATGGCTCACGGATTCCAAATTTTATTTAGGATTCAATTTTATTTCATGAATGAAGATGCATGCTCCTGTTAGTTTATCCTTTATAATTTACACAATACCACACAGAAGCAATTATCACAATAAGAAAACAAACCCATGATGCCCTCCGGCCCTTACCATGTGATCCTTTGAATTCTGACATCCTCTAATAATGTTTACATCTGGACGGTTTCCAGGAAGACCTAGAGGGAAGTGTGAGGGTATAAATGGTCCCTGGGAAATTTTCTGAGAGATAGTAATAAAAAAAGCATGGCCAACCACTTTTCATAAGAATCCGGAGAGACCTACTCTGGCAGACGAGAATTCTATTAATACTACTGAACCGCCCAGAGGAGATCCACTTCTGGAATGATGGTTTGAGGGCCATAAACCCATTCCCAGGGAAACAAACCAAGAATGGTACAAATTCTTTCTTAAAAGTGATTTAATGCCTTTGGAAATATCCTATGGACGTAAAGCAAAGGAACAATATCTATTTAAGAAAATCCACTCAATTTTGATAGGGATAGAAGGATCCGTGGACCTGGAGCTGAGACCCCCTCCAGCTGCCCAGCCCCAGATCAGCAGGACATGCTCACTCTGGGGGGGACAGGGCTTAGTAGGGTCCCCTGCCCAGTTGTCCTCTGGGCTACGTTTCCAGCTTTGGTGTCTTCCCACACTTGGCCTTACTGAGGCTGAGTTCCAGGTGGCTGCCATAGCAAGATGGTGGCCCTCTCCTCCTCCAAGCACAGCCGGTCAAGTCCTGGGCCAGGTGGTGCTGGCGCCAGCCTGCTGGTGGGTCCCACGCCAAGAGAGGCAGCCAGAACCCCAGAGAGACCACCCGACACCAAGCACCCCGATTGTGGCGCAGGGCATCGCTGAGGGAGGAGCCCTGTCCCCTCCCCAGGTCTGGTCCAGGGAGCGGCAGACAGTAAGGACAGAGAGCCCGAAACTCTCCCCAGGAGTGGCTGTTCTTTGGAACTGAGAGTATGGAGACTCAAGTCTAGCAGTGTTCCGGAACACAGCGGAAATTTGGCTGGGAAGTGATTAAGGAGATGCCGGTAGCTTGAAACCAACAAACTAAACTGTGGGCCAGCGGGTTTACTATTAATAGAAAGAACCAAGGGACAAGGTGAGGATTGCTCTCCTTGTGGTCAGAATGACATCCATGCTGTGTCCAGGTGCGCGTATCTTGGTCTTTATTCTGCTTCCAGTTCACTGAGCTTCTTGGATGTGTAGATTAATGTTTGTCATCAAACTTTGAAAGTGTTCAGCCATCATTTTTTGGAATATTTTCTGGATTTCTTTATTGATATCACAATAAATTATATACATACACACACATATGAGAGAGAGACTCCAGAAATAAAATGAACCCCTTCTTCTTTCCAAACCATATCTTCTATTAAATGTGTAAATTTACATAAACCAGGATAAAGCATAAAATCACGGAAGACATTTTTAATAGCATCTAAGAAAATATAGGAAAAAAATCCACTAGCATCATTTTGACATGAACATCAATATTTGTTAAACTTTTCTCAAGTCAAAAATGACAAAAGACAGATATAACAAAGGAAATCACAGAAAAAAACTACCAAGGATTAAGAGAGAATACATCATAAAAAATAATGGAATATATGACTGTTTGTTACACATTTACACTGAAAGATATTTAGACAGCATATCTTTGCACTCTTAGAAATAAAAGAAAAAGTTACCCTGGGCTCTTTGAAACAGGAAAGGATAAGTTAGAAACAAGAAAAACAGGCTAGGATGAGAAGAGAGTTGATTGTGTTGAGAAAAGAATGAGGAAAAAATTATATCTCATGAATCAAAATGGCATTGGAAACTGAAAAGATATTAATCCACACTGCGGAGGCTCATAGTGATGTGCATAATGACAGTCATAAATTTTTTGAGACTAGAATGAAGAAAAGGAAAATTTTTAAAAAATTAAAAAATACATGATAAAAGAAAAATTCCTTGAACTGGAAAACAACCTAAATCCGTGAAGCAACGGACTTAAACACAGACCTCCCTGTGAACCGTGGAGCCGGCACTCCCAGGAAAGACAACTTCTCCCTAAGACAAAACAGCATGCACACACACACGTAATTTCTGTTAAATTATTAAGGTTATACTTCATAAAGAAGTTTGAACACACACAAAAAATTTCTATAAAAACAACAGCTTCAGTGGCAAAATTGGGGTTATTCCTAGCAAATTTTAGATTCACATAGTAATTTTGCACTGCAGGAATTCTACTGAGCATGATTTGTAGCTGGCAACCTTGACATTACTGAGTAATCCCTGTCTTTACGTACGGCTAACGGTTCGAGTCTTCTATTCTCAGTACCAGGTCAAAGCAGCACTTTATAGATGTAATATATATATACATATAATACATATATATTCCTCAAAACAGTGAACCCTTTCTTAGGACCAAGCACAAATCCACTCAAACCTAGCAGCTGTTCAATGTGCGGCAGCTTTTGTTTCATGATAATTGAGGCCAGTTCCAGATGGTGGTATTAATTACTGGTTTCAATTGCATTTTTACTAATAGCAGTTCACATGATACAAATCTCATTCCCTAATTAATCGACAGGCTACAATATATTCAGTCCGTGTTACAAAAATCTTACTCTCCGCCATAAAAGCCTATAGTAGCAAACCGGATCCGTCGGCCTCGTTCTTTGGTTTCACGTCATCTTCTGCCTTTGGGGGCTGCTTTGCATATACGGCCATTTCACAGAGCACGTCTCTATTACATATTGTCTATTTTATCACGTTGTACTCTGAGTTCACTGCTTTCTTCTGTCAACCTAAAATGCCAACAGAGAGGGGCTCCAAAGACAAGCGTTCCTTCTGGAGGAACCGTCCGGCGACTGCAGTCTAAGGCACTCACGCTACGGCAGAATGCGGGCGCAGCCAGGGAGGCAAAGGAAGACAAGGTTTGTAAAAGGTGAAGAAAGGTCACTTGAGTTGTTTTGGAAAGTTATCCTTGGCTACAAGGATCAGTAACAAGGCTGGCATCGGTCCAAGGTTGAACAGGTGGTTGCTGAGTACCTGTCCTCGTAGACGGATTTTTTTCTGCCTGGTTGTGGTGGCCTTTGCACAGAGTTGTGGTTTCGGCAAAGTCTTTTGTGATAGTTCTTGTTATCAGACAAATATATCTGAGGACGCCCCCTTCCAGCCTCCTGACTCCATTCTGTTAGAGTTTGACCCACCCGACTCCATTTTGTTGGGGCTTGACCCACCTGACTCCATTTTGTTGGGGTTTGACCCACCTGACTCCATTTTGTTGGGGCTTGACCCACCTGACTCCATTTTGTTGGGGTTTGACCCACCTGACTCCATTTTGTTGGGGCTTGACCCACCTGACTCCATTCTGTTAGAGTTTGACCCACCTGACTCCATTTTGTTGGGGTTTGACCCACCTGACTCCATTTTGTTAGGGCTTGGCCTACCCAACTCCATTTTGTTAGGGCTTGACCCACCTGACTCCATTTTGTTGGGGTTTGACCCACCTGACTCCATTTTGTTAGGGCTTGACCCACCTGACTCCATTTTGTTAGGGCTTGACCCACCTGACTCCATTTTGTTGGGGTTTGACCCACCTGACTCCATTTTGTTAGGGCTTGACCTACCTGACTCCATTTTGTTGGGGTTTGACCCGCCTGACTCCATATTGTTGGGGCTTGACTTACCTGACTCCATTTTGTTGGGGTTTGACCCACCTGACTCCATTTTGTTGGGGTTTGACCCACCTGACTCCATTTTGTTGGGGTTTGACCTACCTGACTCCATTCTGATTCTGATAACTTTCACACTTCTATATTATCTGTTTTAATTTGATGTTTTTCTCAGATCTTGAGATTGATTCTTAGATTACTGTTTCCATTTTTTTCCCTGACATAGACAGTAAAGCTGAAACTTTCTCTGCAAGCCTGTTTTTAGGTGCAGCTCATAATGTATGTACATAATATGTTGTCGCTTTATTTCAATTCAAAATAGCTTCTAAATTCCGCTTTGGTCGCCCGTGCTCGGAGGACACGGAGAAGTGCGCAGTCCGACCTCCCTCCCTCTGCCGTGTTGGGTCTCTGCCCTGACCCCGCCCTGACCCTGCCCTGACCCTGCCCTGACCCTGCCCTGGCCAAACCCAGCCAGAGTCCAGAGGGCTAAGACACCGCTCGCCTAGGGCAGGCGGGCGCGCTACGGCCCTGCTAAGTGCAGCCCAGCCCGAGCTTTTGTAAATAAAGTTTTATTGGAACACAGATCCGTGTGTTTGCTTAGGTGCTGTCCACGGCTGGTTTAATGCTGCAGTGTCAGAGTGGCTGGTTGCGACAGAAACTCTGTGGCCCACAAAGCTGACAACATTTGCTACCCGGCCCCCTACTGGGACTGTTTGCTAACTTAGAATATCGTTTATGAAGGTCAGCTGTCGAAGGCAAATATAGACGGTGAAGCGGGAAGAGCCAATAGAATTATCACGCACGTATGGCACCTCTTTTTCCTTCCTTTTACTTGCAATGTTTCTTAAGATTTCCACATATAAGCATCGTACGATACTTCTCTTGGATGCCTTCCGAGCGAGAGATCGGTATTGGTATTAGCATTGTGTTAGGGTTTTACAAGCCACTTTTAAAAACCTGTGAAAACCTCTCTGCACATCCTGCACATGTATAAATAATGTAAGAATTGTTTCGTTTTTTCCTTGAAATTTAATACAATTTTGACATAAAATAATATCTGCCAAGGGTCGCTTTGGCTTACAATGTTTCATTACCTTTAGGATTTTTCAATGATTGCTGGTTTATTCAATGTTTACAATTATATCTGAAGTAATCTGGATATTTCTTTTTGAAAAAATATTGTTTACTTTATTTGGATTTCCCACTATATTTTGTAATGGTGTTCCTAGTGGTATCTTCCAGTTTTTAATTTTTGAATTTGTGGTTATATCCCCCATTTGTTACTATTAAAATTTATTTCTATTTTCTTCCTTTCCTAATAGATTACCAGAGAATTATGTATTTTAGTCAAAGAAAAAATTCTTATTATTACTAATTATCTTGCTTCCAAATTTACAATTTTTCTCTTAAGTTCAATCCTCCCATCTCATTGCTATCATTTTCCTAAGTTCTTGTCTCAAATACTTTTCTTATTATTTTGAAAATTTCCTACCTATTATTTCTAGATTTCTGTATCTTACCTTTACTTCTAGGTTTTTAAAGAGAAGGTGATTAAAGTAAATTCATAATATTCTTGTTTCTTTTTTTTTTCAGAGTATTTTTGGATTTATTGAAGTTTTTTGTTCTCAATATGTAATTAATTTAATTATTATCAAAGTGGTGACTTCATTCTCTAATTAGTTTATATTTTCTTAGTGGCTTAGTGTTTAGCATACTTATAAAAATTAAAACTGCTTTTTATTACTATGTAATGTATGTTGACTTAACTTCAACATTGTCATTAGTCTTTATGGGCTTTAACATATAACATGAACAACACCAAGAAAAAAATACAAGAAAAAA
Organism: Lemur catta; assembly: GCF_020740605.2. Taxonomy (NCBI): domain Eukaryota; kingdom Metazoa; phylum Chordata; class Mammalia; order Primates; family Lemuridae; genus Lemur; species Lemur catta. The sequence goes on from NC_059145.1 coordinate 48,322,991, forward strand.
TGTTACAAAATCTCTTCAGCTTACTAAGTTAGAAAATCAATTTGTCATATATAATAATAATTATACTTTAACCATGCCAGTATTTATTACTTTATTTTATTTTATCTCCCATTTGCATTGTCCAGTATTTTCAAATCAAAGGCTAATTAGTGCTATAGAAAGCATTTATTTATTTTAATGGAAATGCATCTAAGTACAGCATTTTCCAAAAAGTATTTTTTTAAATCTGTGATCCGTAGAGATTTCATTCAAGAAAATATTCAGTGATAAATGAGTTTGGGTGTTTTTGTTTCACCTTGTTTATTCCTTTTTTAATGTCCCCTCCTCTTCACTGATAGTTGGTTCCCCAGGGATTGGGCCAACATGCCTTCGGTTTCCATAACTCAGATTTCACATCTCGAATTTCAGTTCTTTGATCATCTTCATAATGACTTGTCCAACACCTTGGGTTTCCAATTTCTTGATCAATTCATTTGTCCTGTGATTCTTCTTCCTCTGTTCTGATCTCGTGTGGCCAGTTAGCCGTGAGGTCACAGGTGCAGTTCCCAGCGGGACAGACGGCAGCTGTACCTGTCCTTACCGGGGGACAGGGGTGTAACCTGGTGTCTTCTCTTTTCCCGCCCTCCGACTGACACCCCCGCCCAAAACCCTGGCCTTTGTTCTCTGTGGTTTTTCTGGGCTTCAAACCCGGTTTCCGACCACGCAGCCGCTTCCGTCACCCGGGTCAGTGCCGCTGCTGTCCTGTTCTCTGACTGTCACAGCACCTCAGTGACGCGTGGCTCACGGTGCTGCCGACTTACAGCAGCGCCCCAGAGCCCAGGGACCCCGTCACACCTGCCCCTTCCTCGGTTTCGGCGGGTCTTTCCCTGGATTTTCTGAATTCAACTTTACGAGCGATCATTGTAAGACAGAAGGACGGGGACAATAATCCTTTGACCTAATATATCTTTGTGTCTGTTTTTATAGGTAATATTTGACAAGTAGTTTTTAAAAATAAATATATGGCTCTTGATAGCATCTTACTCATATCAGATAAGAAAATACTAAAAGTGAGTAAATGAATTGCTGTATCACTCATTCTACACCATAAAACACAGATATTTGCCCCTGGAATGAAAACATCATAAAACAGAACGTCCAGTAGCCAGTATAATTGAGTACGAGTGTTCCTAAAATCATAGGAAATCTGCAACACGGAAACACGGATCTTTCGTTTTCTGACATTCTTAAATTGACAGGCAGGATCCAGCAAACAACTGAACTGACTCAGAAATAAAATGTAGGACAGAGGAAAAAAAAGGACTGAGAGAAAACTCTACAGTGACTTGATTGTTTACAGGGATTTAAATTCTGAGAAGATCTCAGACACTTTTAAAAGTGGGACGTGATTTTAATCTGAATTCCTCTATGCCCACAGGAATGTTGTCTTCTAGTCTAATAATTTTTACTCTCTTTACAGAAAAAAAAATTAGAAAGAAAGCCCCCATATATTTCTTCATCAGAATTAATTATAAGAGCACATGTTTTGACGGTTAATGACCGTCATTTTCCACTGTGATTTCACAGAATTTCTCAACTGTCTAACGGGAATCAGCCCTTGTAACTACAGCAAAACTTCAAATTCCAAAAATCAAGATAGAATGGCAGAATTGGCCTTTTAATTTTTTTTTCTGTGTGTATATATTTAATGAAGTTTTAGGCAAGATCATACATACAATTAGCTTTTGATACATGTTCAAAAATATTTCGGTTTCGCGCCATTAGCCCACAGTGAATATATTCAAGGTACAAGCGCACCATGTAAAGTCTTAAAAGCTTAAATCAGAAATGTTAGATATGACCATATAACTTAAACGTTCTGTTTTTGGCACCAATAAAGAGGGCTGGGAGAATCTTCTGCAGCTAAATATTGGACAGAAGGCTTCCGAAAAATCCAGGGATTGCTGTCGGAAAGCAATTAAGCTGAAGAAATTACATTAGAGGAGAACAGATGCCATACTCAAGTCAGTCCCTATTTTTCATGCAGTTGAGGCTCACGGTCTTTTATCTCCTAATAAACAAAAGACTGGGAAACACCTGTCCCTTCCCTGGCCAGGTATGGCTATTTATTAGAGGAGTAAAGGCAACACCATGGACAAGTTGTCACAGTTCTTTGCGTTCTAAGTTCATGTCTGTCTAAGGTAAAAAAAAGAAAAGCAAGGAATTTGGAATGTTTATCTCCTTTTAGGTTTAACTTCTCTGACATCCTCATACAATTTTTACATAATATTCCAAATTATTTCACATGGGCACCTACTTTGGCAATGAACCTGGGTCGGGAGGAACAACCAATTTTTGTCTGCACGCGGATGTGTGTGTGTGTGTGTGTGCGTGTGTGTGTGTGTATGTGTGTGTGTATGTGTGTGCGCTCTGTCACTCAAGCAAGCTGTTTGTCTTCCTTTCTTCTTTGAAGAAATCGTAACATGAGCAAAAAACACTGAGCATCATCAGAACTCCATTTTAAATTATCACAAAAATCCTATTTCTCTAATTTTCTTATGCAACACATCCATGGAGGCCAAAAGTTAAGCATGTTTTTAAATTTCAAGCTTCACCATCAACAGGGACCTGAATTTTCTGTATGTGTTTTTTATTTTATTTATTTATTTTTTTTTACCAAGCCATATTTTCACTTTTCTGATTTCTTGCTCTTGCACCCTCTCCATGGAAATGTGTAGATGACTTTATCTCCTCTTTGACACTTTAAAAATGTCTTTCTGCTTTCAATTTAAGGATTCATTTCACCATATGGTCTGTTTAGGCTGATAAACCCTCTTGCACATTATGAAATAATTGTAGCTGTAGAAAACCATTCATATCTCTGTGGGTGAGGTTACGACAGTGTTTTTATGTGCACTGACCGCTTCTCCAATCCCGGGAATTTATCACTGAGCAGCCAGTTTGTTTTAAATCTGCAACCTGGGGTACAGGAAGCATTTGCCATGATGTGTGCCACCCAACAGATCATTTTCGTGCACAAACATGATTGTCGTACTCACACCCATTCCTCTGCGAAGCTGAAATCAGGCAAACATCTCTGTTCCTGACGGATGATGTCATGAGTAGAAGCAGCATGCTCTCAAACCAAAACAGAATTAAGCACAAAGAGTTTGTCAAGAGTCTTCCAGCTACGTAGACGTTCACAGCAATGATGCAGAGGCCAGACCCCCCCTTCTGACAGCAGTTCATGACATCACCGCACACAAAGAGAAGCATGTTCAATTTTGGTGTGTTTCTAGTTTCTAGTGGAAGTATTCTACTCACTGCATTACTAAATTTGAACTCTTGTTGGATTTTGCTCTTACTCATGTTCATGTGGATTTGGGTCATGAACACACACCGTCTAACAGAGTTGTAAATGTTGTACATAGTGAGAAAAAAGCAACAAAATGCTTTTGAAACTGCTCTGTTCTGCCCACTGCCTTACTCACTCTGAGGATGTAGGTTTCCCAGCGTACCTCTTCTCCAGCGCATGCGTGCTGGTGCACACGGCACACACACACACACACACACACACACACACACACACACACACACACGCTCCCTACCAGCCCTGGCACACAGCACACTCACTCTGCCCTCTGGAACAGCTCCACTAACCTGGCTACCAATCCTACCTGCTCTGGACTGCCCAACTTCCTTACGAAGATAAATAGGTCCATGAATTATAATTAGCCATTTGCCCACGTGTTTATTGAACATATATATCATACCTAGCACATGGCAGACCTTTTTCTCTTAGGATCATATGCTCTGGTGTTGGGGGAAGGAGAAAGAAAGTTTCAAAAGATACATCAATGATACCTTATCTCAAATGTTTTCTATTTTTACTTCATGAAACACAGTAACAAACAAAACACAGATTAGCATTCCCCAAGTGAAATAAAAGCTGGGAGACTATTAAAACAATATCCTGTCCCAGTAGCATCAGCCTATCCATGTTACAACTGTGCTCAGTCATTACTATGATTTCTAATTATTTGATTTATTTTGCTGTGGCATTTTCTGAATTAGGCCTCAGTAAGTCAAGTTTCTGAGATTTAACCCAGAAACTCAAAATGTGCATTCAAGGGAACAAGCCATATATCGCTAAATATTTAGAATAAACACACTACGCTTCGATGGTAAACAAATGCTTGGAACTCAGACATTATCATCCCAGCTTTGACTACGCTCAGGTGTCCCGCAGGTTGAGGAGAGGTGGTTAATTGTAAAATGTGAACTCGCTTTTGCAACTTGCTGACCGTCTGACCACCAGGTGCATTGCAGGGGGACCGTGCCGCCCAGGCCACCGCACAAGCTTGTGAGTGTCCCCTGGGCATACAATGCTGCCATGTGCGTGCGAGAGAATGGCACACGCAACCCAACCTCTGGTGACGGTGACAAAGGCAAAGACAATATCAAAGATTTTAAGCAATTGGTGTTCCTTTGCCAGAAAATAGACACTTTCCATAAATTAAGGGATACAGCATCAAACAACTCAGTGGCGAATAAGGATGACTTCAGTATGTCCTTGGGAGGACAAAGAAAATCTAGTACACAAAACCGTTACTTTTTTATTATAGAGGAAGTCAAGCAAGAAACAAGATTCTTATGAAAGTTGAAAAGGCAGCTGAGTGTGGGGCGAGGGTGTGTGAAGGAAACACAGGACGACAGATGGAGGCTCGGTCGGGGCAAATCAGAAGCATTTGTGGAATTTTCCTGTAATAAACAGTTTTTAAAAGAGTCCTGAGCAATCATTAGTTGTTTGGAAATGTTAAGAAATGCTTTTCTTTGCCTAAAGGATGCCTCAAACAATAGTGGTAATAACTGTAGCAATAGCAACAGTAACAGTAACAAGTAAGGTAACAACACCGTGGTGTGTGTGCGCACAATAGTAATGGTAACAGTAACAGTAAAGTAACAATAACACGGTGTGCACAATAGTAACAGTAACAGTGAAGTAGCAACAACACAGTGTGTAGCACATGCTGTTTTCCAGCCACTGCACGAGCACTCCACGAGGTGAACTCACAAAGTTACTCATGATTGTGAAAATTCTTATAATTGTGCAGCTCTGAACATCCAGGCAAATTTAATTTTGATATACACTGCTACCACCTGGCCGCTACCGCCAGTGGTACCAGGAGGCGCAGCTGCTTTTTAGAGTCTACCTGTGACAGGTACCCTGGTCACCACTCTGCGCGTGCTCCACCACCCGACCCTCATGACAACATTTTCAAATGCAAACCGCAGAGGGGATGATGTAATGCATTACCAAATACCTGCGGTAGAAATTTGCATTGAGCATTTATGAAGAATTCAAACACTGAAGCCTTTGTAAAAGAAGTGTGTGCACACACTGCCGGACCACAAGCTAAGGCAGGTGTCCCATCATTAATTCTCGTAACACTCTTTGCATCTTCATAGTTCTTATCAGAATTTTAATCCCTTATTTTTTAATTGTTCAGATTATTCCTTATTCCACCTTTCCATGAGCTCCATACCAAAGGAAGCATGCTTGTCCTAGCATCATTGTATCACCAAAATCTAAAGAAGGACTTGACCCATTTTATCACCTTAACCGTTTGTAAGTGTACAGTGCCGAGGTGTTCAGTGTACGCACCTTGTTACATAAGGGATCCCAGAACTTTGTTGTCTTGCAAAACTGAAACTCCGCATCCAGCAAACCCTAACCTCCCCTCTTTACCCAGACTTTGGCACCCACCTTCCTACCTTCCTCTACGGGTTTGACCACTTCAGACACCTCATCTAGGTGGCCTCATGCACTGTCTGTCCTGTAGTGACTGGCTTCACTTCACCGAGCACAATGTCCATCCACGTTGCAGCGTGTGACAACATTTACTTATTTCTGAGGCTGATAACATCACATTGCATCGAGCAGGTGGAGGTGGAGTCCTCCACTAAGGTTTGAGAGAAAGACACTGACTTGTGCATGTCAAAGAAGCTTTACGGCGGGTAAGGATGAGAGCCGTGGCCAGATGGAGATGTGGCCAGAAATAATGAAACGGGAATGATGAAAGGTCACGTCCCAGGTACTTCCTGGGAGGGTCCGTGGTGTTGCCCCTCGGCGGGCTGTGGCGTGTGACGGCACGAAGGAGCCACGCTTAGCCCAGGTCTTGCAGCTTGTTGGTATAATCATCACCGGGAGGCAGGGCTGGAGATACCCGTGAGTCACTTCGGACTGACTTAATTGAGGTACCAATTAGGAAATTAAAAGAAACCAGCTGGATGTGGGAGTCTTGAGCCCAGGGACGAGTCCAGGCTGAGATGCCACTTTGGAACTCACTGACATTAGATGCCCTTTAAAGCTATGAGAATAGATGAGACGCAAAGGAATGGAGGAAAGAGAAAAGTCGAAAGTCCACAGGTGGGTTTGGCACAGTTCGCAGTCAGGTGGGGGAGGAGGAGGGGAGGGCTGACAAATGGGATTGAAAGGAAGGATTCCAGGTAAAGGAGGGAAAACTAGGATGTGCAGGATCCTAGATTGCACAGGGCTCCCGATATTTCCATACCCACACAGGCTGGGGCTAACTTGCTACTTTTTAACATGTGCAAATATATCAGCAGGAGAATTCCCTACAGTGTACTTGCCAGATCAAGAGCATGTGTTGTCAGGAAACTTGCCAAATGCCCTATAAGGAGGGCACCGTTTACAACCCCACTAACGATGGGTGAGAACACATGCTTTCCTAACTCCAGAAAACACGACATGAAATAAAATGTTTTGATCCTGGCAAACTGGCTAGCAGAAACTGTTTATGTGTTTTAGAGACATATTCTTTTTTTGCTTTGAGCTGTTTAAGCTTCTAGTCCACTCCTCTGTATTTATTTGGGTGTGTGCTTAGTCATATTATATGTCAGAATCTTTTATGTGTTAAGGAAATGACCCTTCTTTCCCTGAAGAATACTATGAATGTTTCTACCAGTTGTCACTTGTTTTTGATTCTAAGTGCGTATGTGTGTGTGTACGGGCACTTGTATGTACATGTTTCTATATTGAAATTCCAAATATTTGCATTCGGGCAAATTTAACTGCCTTAACGTGCGTGGTTTTTTTTTTTATCACATTAATATCAAAAGAATGAGTATTGCATTATTGCATTTTTCCTTCACTAAATTTATGGTTTTATTTTTTGTTTATATCTTTGATGATCCCCGAATTTATTTTGGGATGAAATGCAAGTCAGGGATAAAAACAATTTACTGAATTTTGCCTTCAGCGACCAAATTGTACCGAACATTTGCTGAGGGATCACGTTCCCGTAAGAAAGCCACTTGTCCTCATCATGGAGCTCAGACCGGCGGTGACAGAGCCACGTTCTCCCTAGACTGACCGTCCACTGGAAGAGCGGCATCTTCAATAATTGTCACGTGTGTGAATAATTATTTTGGATAAATACAATGAGAAAGAAGCGTGTTCCGTGTGACGAGAGAACCTGGTCTTGGCCCGATGCCCTTCTTTTCATATTGAGCTGTTGACGCTTTTCATTGTTACTGATGTTAAAACTATCGAGGCTACAAAGGATGTTCTTCAACTTTGTTCCTGTCTCCATCTAGTCACTGTCCAGAATTTTGATGGGGGTAAGTTATTAGTTATTTCCTTTCTTTTTCTTTTTTCTTTCTTTCTTTCTTTTTTTTTTTTTTTTTTTTGAGACAGAGTCTCACTCTGTTGCCCTGGCTAGAGTGAGTGCCATGGCGTCAGCCTCGCTCACAGCAACCTCACACTCCTGGGCTTAAGCGATCCTCCTGCCTCAGCCTCTCCAGTAGCTGGGATTACAGGCATGCGCCACCATGCCTGGCTAATTTTTTCTATTTATATTTTTAGTTGTCCAGATAATTTCTTTCTATTTTTAGTAGAGACGGGGTCTCGCTCAGGCTGGTCTCGAACTCCTGACCTCGAGCGATCCACCTGCCTCGGCCTCCCAGAGGGCTAGGATTACAGGCGTGAGCCACCGCGCCCGGACTAATTATTTCCTTTCTTACTTATGCGTTTGCGTCTTTGTGTAGAAATCCTTTTCATCTCCACGCCACTCCTATATTTTTCTGAATTTCTTTATTTAATGTTCTGCAATTCTCACTTATGTCTTTAATGCTGTGCACACACACACACACACACACACACATACACACTCTCACTTTGCATCTCGGACGTCCAGCTGTGTCAGTGCTCGGCACTGAAAGCCAGGCCGTTGTGTCCGCCCGCTGTCTGGGTCCCACTGTCCCTCCCAGTGGCCTCTGTCCTGGGCCGACAGGGAGAAGGTTCTATATCCATATTGTTAGGTTATTCCTTGGACCTATTTTTATCTCTGCATTAACACCACCTTTATTGAAAATAAATTTGATTTTTTAGTATCTGTAGAAAAAGTTCTTTCTTCTGATTTTTTTTTTATTTTCCTGATTGTTGTGGCTATTCTTGAACCATCGCAGAGGGTTAGAGTTGTACCAGCTGTGCCCACAGATCCACATTCGATGCAGATGGAAATGTGCACTTGCGATTCCTTTCCTTGACAATGCAGGTGATATCTCTCAACTAATTTAGTTATTTTCGTGTAATAAATTATCAATCTCTATTTAAGGATTTGGTTGTTTTTTAAATATTTTTTAAAATATCCTAAAATAATATAATGCTAAAACAGGCATAACAGAGAGAGAAGTTAAACAAAAAGTATTTAATAAATGCAGTGTCTTCATTATTGCTTTGTAATGCCTCACTTTATACGGAAACCTTACTTTAAATGGACGATCCATTGCCTATATAAAATGAGACACCAAAAAAAAAGAAGTACAGGGCCTGAATTATTTAATAAATACGACTAGAATATTGGTTTTATGGGAAAATATGTGCTAACACTCTTCGTAATGTGATGCCAGATGGGTTAAAGAGATAAAGGGGAAAATCAAACCATAAAAAGAGAAGGGAATGTTCATTAATATTTATCTGATTCTGGACGTGGAGAGCCTGCTGGGCTTCAATAAAACAAACTGATTTCAGGATTTGGTCACAGGTGGTTTCCAGTGACTGTCGGCCGCTCGGAGGGGCTCAGCCGTGGACAGGGCGGGGGAGATGCCACCAGGCGGAGGAGCCTGAGCCGCCCAGAACTCTCCACCTGGGCACACGACCGTCCTCAGCCGCTGGAACTGCCCTCCCCATGAGAGCTGGTGCCCAGGGATCCTTCCAGAAACGGAGAGAGGAAGGAGTGCCCTCTCCCCTTGCCCCATGCCCCCTGACCTCCCGGCAGTGCCTCCTCTTGGCCGACCCCACGGGGACCCCGGGGGCCCTGTCGTCTGGGGAGCAGAAAGGGCTGCAGACCCTCCTTCCTCTTCTCCGAGGGGGACAGTGACGTGGCGATAGACACACGCCGGCAGCGTCTCAGCTGCCCAGCGCCAGATTCCAGAGTAACCCAGTGGGGACGGTCACGCCAGGCTCCCACCTGGCAGGTGCCATCAGCTGACTCAGGTGCACTCGCCCTTCCCCCACGGGGACGCAGGGACCTGTGCTGCTCAGCTCTGAGCCGTCAGCAGAGGACGCATCTCCGGCACCTGCAATCCTTCCTTCCTAGTTGGACGTAATCCTGCCGGCATGTTCCATACTCTTCGTTTTTGCTTCTCGTTCCGTACCCTGCCCCGAGGACCATCCTCCCACACCCAGGTGGGCCCTTGAAGGTTTTCCTAGGCAAAGCCGGTTGTGAAATTATCCATATTATTAACTACGTTAGAAGGTGTTTACTGAGCTGATTTTTTTTGTTTTTTTTTTCCTGTCCGGGGGGTTAGGAAAGAAACACAAATCAAGTTAAGCTTCCTGCCCTTTTCTAACCTGAGGATGTAACATCTGCTCTCTCTGCTGGGCTGCCCAGGGCAGGATGGGACGCCCATGAAAGCAGGAGGGTCCCCGTCACCACCTGTTCCCGCGAGGCCTGGTCCCCAGCCCCTCTGCGTCCCAGGCCACCCGGCTCTGTCCTCTTATTCCTGGTACCTGGAGATTGGACCTGCTGCTGGACTCCATCCCAGCTCCTGAAAAGGCCAACTCTTCTTTGCTCTCAGGGTACATCTTGGGAAACCACAGCAACCTGGACCAACCTCGCTAAGACACCCCCAAGCTCCCCCGGGCATGTTTTCCTAACCCTCTGCCTTGCGAGCGTTACAAGGTTTCTTTTGAAAGCAGCACTAAACCTGATGTTTGCAACTTGCCTCAACCCTGATGTCTTGGCAGCCTTGGGATGGGTGATTTAGCTGCCCCGGGCTTCCCTGTGCTCACGTCTCCTAATGTGAAGAACTGTGACTAGGTGACTTCTCCGATCTGTGGATCGACCACTTGCACCGCGTGGGGAGGGTGTGAGTGCAGACCGTGCCAGGGAGAGAGGACTCAGCCGTCCCTGCCGCGGTACTGAGCTGAAATGCCAGCCTGGCCGTGTTGGGTTCAGCCTCCTCATCTGCGCAGTCGTGGAGTCGTGGTCTCTGGGCTCCTACTGGGTTCTCCAGAGGCTGGAAAAGGTTGGGCTAATAGCAGCCGGGGGAAGATTATGCTGAGCACACACCTGTTTATTCCCCTGCACAAGACAACACCTCCCTGCAGAGCTGGCCTTGTCAGGACCTCTGCCCACCCCCACAACTTGTTTGTAGTTGGATGATTTTTAAGGAACATAAATGTTTTGAACCATTGCTCTGATTTGGTCTCTTTCAGCTGTCTTGGACGTGGTAGTCATCTTACAAATGTCATGAGAATCCGAGGTTCGCTTTACCAACCCTTAGCAGGGAACTGACATTTACTTAAACATTTGCTAGGGTCCGAAATAGGAGTCTGGTGCAGTCCTAGAAAGTCACGTAACAACGGTGATGTTTAACTGACTAGAAGAAGCGAGAGAGACGCGTGACTATAGACATAATTGTGTTACTTAAGCATTTCAAATACTGTTCTGGACATAAACAAGTGATACAATAATTCCAAGACTTCTATTAATAAAAATTCAATTTGTACTCACTTGTTAATCTAATGTTAAAACTCATCTATAGAAGGAAAAATTGTAACAGTACAGCTTACTGTTACGCAATTAAAATCACAGTGTAAATAATCCACAGTGCTCTTCTACCCAGAGTGCTAGAGATGATTGATTACAGGTTTCTCCGTCGGCACGATGACCGTCTCAAACTGCAAGACGCTAACTTATTAGCCAAAGTGCATTTATTATAGCTTTTTACAAACCCACACGACTCTGATTTAAAGTCATGCATTCTAATGTGTTTTGACAAGTAAATTGCTTGCCTTTTGTCCCTGATAGCCAAGCCCATAAATAATGCATGCATGGTAATAGCTGGAGCAATAATGTAAAAGTCAGCCATGAAGCACAGGAAGCGCGTTAATGACAAAGGTGCGTTAGTTAGCCTCGAGAGAGCGGCCACAACCCAGAGAAAACCACACACCTGAGCCAGGTAGTTTCTTCTAAAATATGACTAAGCTCATAGCTTCACTTCTTTCTCTCTCCCTCACACCCCTCCAGTTTGAGACCTGAATGCTTTTCCTTAGGAATTATCAAGGTTCATGATATTGAGTCATTTTATATAAGACTTGATGGTGCTTGGAGTTGTTTTCTGAATTTAACAGTATGGGACAGCTTCCTAAAAATGATAATGAAGGTAATTGTACAGGAAATAATTTTTTCCTAAACTGAGGTCTTTTCCCAGCAAGTCCCCAACAGTGAGCATCTTCCTAGATACCAAGTCATAAAATGAAACAGAATGAAATTTGTCAATAGTTATTCTTCTATATATCCTGTTGGGTAATTTATGGTGAACATTTGTTCTTTCTTATAGTCTCTGCCTTTGTGTTTAGTTCCACATTCTGGACCTAATTTGAATCAAAGGAACAACACACACATGCGCTCACACCAGCCATCACGATTATCCTCATCACCATCATCATCACCATCATCACCATCATCATCGTCACCATCATCACCATCATCACCATCATCATCGTCACCATCATCACCATCATCACCATCATCATCATCACCATCACCACCATGATCAGACTAAGAACTTCGAATAACCACGATTAAGATGCTAAAGGTTCTAATGGAAAAAGTACACACAATCCAGGAACAGATGGTCAATGTCAGCAGGCAGATGGAAATTCTAAGAAAGAATACAAAATGCATGCTAGAAATAGAAAACATTGTAACAGAAATGAAGAAAATCTTTGATGGGTGCAGTAACAGGTTAGACATGGCTGACAAAAGAATCAGTCAGCATGAAGAAATGTCAGTACGAACTTCTAAAACTGAATGCAATGGGGCAAAAAGACTGGAAAATGGAACAACATACCAAAACGTTGTGAAACAGCTACAACAAGGTGTAACTACTTGTGATGAGTATACCAGAAGCAGAAAGAAATAAAGTAGCAACAACAACAAAAAATATCTGAAGCATTAATTACCAAGAAGTTACCAAGATTATTGTCAGACACTAAACCACAGATCCAGGAGGTTCAGAGAACACCAAGCAGGATAAATGCCAAAAAACATCTATAGCTAAGCATATCATGTTCAAATTGCAGAAATTAAAAAACAAAGAAAAAATATCTTGAAGCTAAACAAGAAAAACCACAGCTCACTGTGTCAAGAGAATGGAAGATGAGCCACAAGTTGGAAGAACATATTTGCCAAACACGTATCTGATAAAAGACTATTATCCTAATTATACAAAGAACACTTAAATCTCAACAATAAGGAAATGAACAACTCAATTAAAAAATGTGCAAAAGATCTGAACAGACACCTAGCCATCTGTGTATACAGATGGCCGGCACGTGAAAAGATGCTCAGCATCATAAGGCATCAGGGAATTGCGAATTGAAATGGCAATGAGATAGCACCACACACACAGGCTTTGGGATGGTGAACGTCCAAAACGCTGACTGTAGCAAGTGCCGGCATGGATGTGATAGAACAAGAACTCTCATCTGCTGTTGTTGGAAATACAAAACTGGGTAACCACTGTGGAAGACAGGCACGTTTCTTACAGAACTAAACATACACTCTAACCACACAGTCGAGATGTGCATTCCTTGTCATCTACCCAAATGAGTGGAAAACTTACATCTATGAAAAGCCTGTGCAAGAATGTTTATAACAGCTTTACTTGTAATTGTCCGAACTTGTAGTCAACGAAGATATCCTTCAACTGCTGATTGAATAAACAAACTGTGGTGCATCCATAAAACAGAGGATTGGCCAACCTAAAAAGGCTGCACACCGGGTGGTTCCAACTCTATAACATTCTGGTGATGGCAACAGTGTGGACACAGTTAATGAATAGATCAGCAGCTTTCAGGGGCTCTGGGGGGCCGGGGGGCCTGAACAGGCAGAGCTCAGAGGAGCTGTAAGGCAGCGATGATGCTATAACGACAGGTGCGTCATTACACATTTGTCCAAGACCACGGGATATACAACCCCAAGAGTGAACCCCAGTGTAGACTGGGCACTCCGGGTGGTAACGATGTGCTGATGTTGGTTCGGTGGTTCTAATATCTGTACCAGGCTGGTGGGGATGTTGATGGTGAGGAAGGGTGTGCATGTGTGGCTCTTATAAAATTATTCAAGTGCAAATTCGCTTAAAATATGCCTAAGTGGGAACTCTCCGTACTTTCAGCATTCTGTGAACCTAAAACTGCTCTAAAAATTGTCTGTTTAAAAACCAGAAAGCTAAAGTCGAAGGCTGCAGTAGACCTAGCTGTTTTTCAAGCAATGAACAACACACACATTTATATGGTCATAATGAGGCTATATTGATCTGATAGGAAAGCAGTCTATTTTGATAACAGCTGCATTTTTCAGGGACTAAAGTGCCCTTTTGATAAGTATCTGACTTTGATTTTTCTTGTTTCTTTTTCCTTGTTTTTCTAGCATGAGTTATGTCTTAGAAGAGCTAGCTTATGAGCATATAGTTCCTACCATTTGCTCAGCATGCAGCGCCACATTATATAATGATGCTGAGGCTAAATCTAGCTACAATCTGTTGTTTCAATACAACAACAATGCATTAAGCAAATGGACTAAAATGGAATTATAGCTGCAGATGCTCTGTGCTCTCTTCTTTTTATTTTGCATCTTATTACAGTATCAGGCTACAGTGCTCGCCGCTGAGGGGGTTATCAGCTAGTAATCCTAAGTGTGTATTTTAAATGTTCACCTCTTTCTACAAAGCAGTCTGCAACTGTCTAATGTCTCCATTTGACTCTTCTAAACAATAAATAAACTAACTGATGACCCTATCAGCAATGTTCCCTATTGAATACTGCTATAGTTGGATTTTTACAAAACTATTCAAGTGCAAACTCACTCAAAATATATCTATAATCTACTTTATCCAGCTATAAATGTTGGTCGTTTATGCCTTATTCAGACAGATGTGCAGACATATGAGTATGTATTTGCTTTTGATAAATGGCTTGATCCCAAGTAAAGTTGGTGTGTACTGTCTGACACCCACCAACCCCGAGGATAGACAGTTGCTCACGCCCTGACTTCAGGGTGCTCTTCAAAGAATCTAGACACTGTGATGAATAGTAAAAAAAAAATAGAATACTCATATATTTTCAACAGATTTTCGAGTAAACACCAGGAGAAATGAGACATCAAGTTTGCTAAATTAATGCTATAAGAAAATTATTATATCAGATGATATTGAGCATTATAATAAAAATGTATGTACATTACTGAATGGTTTTACCTTTAACTCATTGTTAATTATCCTTTTGATTATTTTTTCAGAATTTAGTAATATGAAAGTAACATTTATCAGGAAAAAAGAACATTTAGATAGCATAGAAAGAATGATGTAAATTTGTCATTCTACTGCTCAGACATGCATTGATGTGTATCATTCAATATTTATTTAAATGTAACAATTTTTATTTAAAGGTAACAATTACATTTTATTAAAAATACAGCTGTATTCTTCTATGTTACAGTTTGAAACTACCAAATTTTCACTAGACAATTTGCAGCTCTTGGACAAAGAGATTTCTTGCACCTTTGCTCTCTGATAAATAATGACAAGTTGCTCATCCTTGAGGAGGTCTCGGTGTGCCGCTATGGTCATTTCTGAGAATAAATCTCTAATTGAGACCCCGGCGAGTCCCTTCGGCAGCAGCTTTCACACTGCAGCATGTCCTGCCCCGCTGCTGCAGGGGTTTTGCACGGCGTCCGCATGGCTGAGCAGACGTGGCCCCCGGAATTCCTTTCCCCGTGGGATTTTGGTTTGGGACCAGCCAAGACAGAAATCTGCGTGCGATTTGGAAGGCAGGAGCGGGGCGTGGCGCTCTGATGGTGACACAGAGCTCTGGTCTGTCCCTGGCCTGTCCCCAGCTCTTCTCTGGACTCCAAACCAGTCGGCCGACGTGGAAGGTTCAGGGTCCGAGCGCCGGCGGGGCCCCTCCTGCAGCCCTGGCCTGGCCTCCCAGGTCTCCACACGCTTGCAAGGGCTGCAGGGAGATGGACCAGTCGCTTTCTCTGACCTGTGACTCCCATGTCACGACGTCACTGCCCTGAGCCTGCCCATGGCTACCTGAGGGCTAATTGCCATCATAAACCCCATGTTCCCAACACTCGGGATGGTGCAGCTTCCCCGACCAGCCGGTGCCGGACTGAGGCTGTGACAATGAACCCTCAGACACGTCCATGGGCCTGGCTTTGGGGCCCCCCTGGGCAGAGTCCTGACAGGTGGGGACAAGATGGCTGGAAGATTCCGGAAGGGCGGTGGGGACAGGGCCATTGGGAGGTGGAGGGAGGCAATGCTGCCGGCCACACGGTCACTCGTGGCCACAGGGGTACAGAGATCAACCCCACGGCCATGGCTCTGGCTAAGGGGACTTGGAGAGAGAAAGATTCTGCTTGGCTGCCCGTGGTGGAGCACAGGAAGAGAAAGTGAACCGCAGCAGCAGTATCAGAGGGAAACAATTCCAGCCCAGGGCTGCTTGGTTTGGAAACTATTTTTTTTCCCATTTCCCTTTTCCCGACTTGCGTGAGCATCTCAGAGTTAGAAACAGCCTGAAGGTAAGATCTGACCCGGGACACGTGGTACATGTGGCCGTCCTGTCTGGAGAAGGGTCCGAGGTGCGGCTGTAAGGTCATTGCTGGGACCTCAGACAGGCTAAAGCGGGGACCCCCGGGCCTCCGTCCTGGACTAGGGGTCTTACTGGAGTTGTGTATTCCAGAGAAAGGTCTTATGCTGAAAACGGGGGTGTTTACGGTCCGAGGCAGAATGAGGTGACAATGAGAGGAGGAGCCTGGGCCCCCCACCTTCTGTAGGCAAGACCTCTCAGCTGCGAAGGAACCTGGCTGTGTCCTCGGAGAAAGGACAATGATTCTGACAATAATTCCATTGTCTTGTGATCCCCTTACTAAGCAATCCCTCACCAATCTCCTACGTTGCTCCAGTCCATATGCCAGGATCTAAGAATATAAGAATAAATACACTTATAATTTTTAGTTACATTTATGTGTGGGGTATATATCCAGGCTAAGGAAAAACAGGCAAAAGTTTGAAGAGTACAGTGGATTCTGCAGTTCACTCTGAACGACGTCCTATTTTCGGAGCGCATGTTCCAGGAGCCGAGGAACACCCGTCACACCTCCTCCACGCCACATGCGTGGTTAGCCGGGATGAGTGACAGGGCACACGCACACACATGGAGGCCTCAGGCTCCACTCTGAAAGTGCTACAGTAATTTACAACGACATCATTTTAATTTTGACATCTTAATACCGTCTCCATAGGTTTGCTGTGACAATGTTTTGTTGTGTTGTGACACTGTTTGTAGTTTTATTCTAAAGCCTTAGCATTTTAATTTTTTGTTTCACATCAGAGGCACAATGGAAATCAATTAAGATTTTTCCTGCTTTTGCAGTGCAGAGTTTTGATTGACAATTTTTCACTTCACTGCCATGCAAGAGAAGTGCGATTCACATATATA
The DNA here is from genome assembly GCF_020740605.2 of Lemur catta. NCBI lineage: Eukaryota > Metazoa > Chordata > Mammalia > Primates > Lemuridae > Lemur > Lemur catta. The sequence goes on from NC_059145.1 coordinate 48,340,005, forward strand.
ACCCTAGCAGAGGTCTTGGGTTGATTTTTTTCCCCCATTTGAAACTAACCAAATATTAACGATAAAGGAAATGATATTGGAGCGTGTGGTCTCACTTCTCGTTTTAGGTTCAGAGCAGGAAGCTCTCAGAAGGCGAAACTTGGTCAATGATGAGCTCTGTGATTGCCCACAGACGTGTAAATGAACCCCCACAAATGGTCAAACGCCATTCTCATATGTGTTCAGAATGATCACGTGCTCCAAATAGAGGATTAAACATGGAGCTGGTCGGTGGGGGTCTGGAGTGACGCTGGCCTCCAGCCGTGAGCGCATCGGCCGCAGGGTGAAGCTCCCTCCCTGTGATTGACGTCTCTGACCCTGCAGATCCTGGTCTCTCGTGGTCAGGGCTGTGAGACTCAAGACTAAATCCGTGTATGGTGACGACCAACTCGATGTCAAATCCCGTCTACACACTCCCCTCCCTGGGAAGTTGTCCAAGGGGCCACACCCCACCGTCAGAACTTGCTGTGTGTATCCAAAAGCTTTTCATCATAGGAGCTTGTGCATATTGATGATAGCTCACCCTACTCCCATCGAACCAGGCAAAATAAAATCCACTGGTAACTTGCAATAGGGTCTATATGAGACGGCTGTTCTAGAACCCACAGCGTCTCGTACCCGGGCACAATGAGCCACTGATTTTCCAATTCTCGGTACGATATGTACGTGATGGGACGGTTCGGGGTCTCCAGCCATCCTAGCGGCCCCTCTCTGATCACGACTTCTCACCACCACGTCTTCATACGCACGTCTAGGAATTTCCTCAAATCACCTTCTTGCTTGTGTCTGTCTGTATTTGTGGATTTGTTTTCTATTCCCAGACACCTGAATAATAATTATTGATTTTGTATCATTTACATGTTTGTTCGAAACACATGTATCGGGCATCTCGTCCAACGCAAGCAGGTGCTACCCCTGTGTTTTCTGAAGGGAAATATTCCCTGCACCAAAACATATATTGTTCGTGTTTATAAATCACCAGTACACGAAGGCACCATAAAAAGTGTCACTTCCCAGTTCTCACTTAACAGAGAGGACGCACACATATGCTGCTCAAGATGGGCCGATTAACGAAAGGAACCTTGTCTGAAGCATTTAGATAAATGGCTTTCTATTTGTGTTTCAAGAATGAATAATAATATCTAGGCTGGCAGACAAATGTATTTTCTATGAACCGATTAGTCTGGAAATATAATTTATGGTGGTAAAGCGTTTCCCAGGCTGGTGAGCAAAGGGATCGCAGAGCATGTCCCCAAGTGACCCTGTCCCTGCCCCTGGGTGTCAGTCCCGGCCGTGCAGCTACTGCTGGCACCATCCTCTGAAGACACCGTCTCTGATCACAACGCAGGGGCCACTCATGGGACCAGACCCAGAGTTGCAGCTCCTTAGGAATGGCCCCTCCTCCTCCCCATATGCGGTACAAGTGGCCCCTTCTATGGGGCTGGCAAGGAGGGAAGGAGGCCCCAGGGCTCAGGGTGGCATCTGGCATTTAAAGTGGCCCATTTAGTTCAGTGAGCACGGGGTGATTCACAAGACACCAGTGACAACCAAATAACAACAGACGCTGGTGTTGGTGAAAGTTTAATTAAAATGAGTCCCAGTGACTCCCTGGTCCCACCCTGCTCTCCAGGTAAAAACCACACACCAGCCATGGGACGGCCCCTGACAGGTGAGCCCGGTCTCCTGGCCGCGGGGAAGGAGGATGTTTATAGTCAAGTTTGCTTGTGACTGCGCATCCCATGGGGTGCTCAGACGCATGCACACCCATGCACACGCACACACATGCACACACATGTAAACATACACGCAAACACATACATACCTATATACACACCCACACACAAACACACACTCATACTCACAGACACACACACACACACACACACAGGTTTCAGAAAGAAATGTTAAAGAGAAAAAATAACAAAAAATAACGTTAAGACATTCTTAACAGATCAGTAGCAAAACATTTCTGAATTCATAGCACACTGCCAGTATTTCTGTCATTGCTAAGAACTATTTTATATGAATGAGTGAATGAAGTTATTTTTGTTTTTTGCAAAGAATCATAATGAGTTGTTTCAGATTCAATGAAATACAATCTCTTTGGGGCTTGTAAAATGTAATTTGCATAGAAGAAAATACTTTTTAGTGCAAATACGGCCTTCAGTTTTCCCTAAATTGTATGCTTGAATACATTTTTCATGTTTTGAGGCACATTTTATTCTATTTGGAAGTTTTCGAGCCGCCTGGGTCCCGGGTTCCGTGGCACTCTCCGACGGGTGCGTGTTGCGCGGTGTGTGACATCTGTCACACCTGTGACAGTCTCGGCGCAGGGCGGAAACTCAGAGCGCGCCAACAGCAGCCGCCTCGGTCGCGCTCTGCGATGGGATTATCTCTTTTGTGTCCAGGAAGATGTGCAAATAATAATTCAGTAGTTTTAATGGTTTAATGTGACAATGCAATTATCCAGAGGCACGATTCAACACAAATCCATATTATTATCTATTTTTGTATAATCACTCAACAAAACTTGGCAGTTAGAATTACTGAGGGAAGTTGTGATAACTAGAATAATAATTCTTCGACATTATGCGTCTTGGCATTGGTTTTGATGTGTGCACCTGCCAACAATTACTTTCCAGCCCAGAGAAAAGCTTGCCCTGAGTGCGTGATCCGTGGTGCGGGGGCGCCTTGCCCCCCTCGCGCACCCACCGGGACAGGCCGTGCGGGACTGGCAGGCGAGGGGCCGCGTGTGCGCACCTGGGTGCCGGTTACACCGTCAGTGACAGGTGCGGAGCCCTGCGCACAGTAGGCGCTCAGGAAGGAACTACTCAATTGATTATTTAATCGCATTTTTACCCACCGTATCCCTCTCCTGCCCAACGTGCTTAGTTTACCATAATGAGGGGAAATTATTTGAATGCGAAACAACCCAATCCTGCTGAAATTCTTGCGTTGGATTTCAGGATCTATTTCCTCCCGGGTCTCAGCATCTCTCCCCGGCGTGGTGTTCAGCGAGCTCCGTCTCCATCGGGAGACAGAGCTTTTCGCGGCACAGGAGGAGCGAGAGCAGCTCCTCCCACGCTCACCAGCCGGGAGCAAGGGTCGGGTTTGCAGACGGGAGCCGCGGGGTGACCGGGGTGCTGGCGCGCGGTGGCGGCTTTCTCCCCAGCGACTGTGCGCACTCTCTTTGTAGGACTGTCACTGCTGACCTCCCGGTCCTGCCTGGGGTAAAATCCCGTAAATAACCACCCTGGAAAGGACCATCTGCTGTCATGATCCACTGAGCCGGGTTCCGCCACCGGGATCTCCGTATCCCGGAACGTTACGGGCTCGCACCTGCCGGCGGGGAACCCACAGCCGCGCACAAAACGCTAGCGTGGGAAACAGCTCGATTCCTAACAGCCGAACGTGAGCCTTTGGGATTTTTATTTTCCTGCTAATCTAACTTTATCTTCACAGCAAATGTGCAATCAGCCTCGATACCTACGAGCACGGGCTGACTCCACAAGTAAACTTCCACCAAAGTTGCCCGAATTCAATTTTCATTCATTCATTCACCCTTTGAGGAGAGTGTCGGGCTCACTGGCAGGTGCCAAGGACAGAAGGATGAACGAAGTATGTGTCTTTTCTCAAGGACCCTGTATGCGGGTGGAGAGACACGTGTGTAGACAGCCACAGACCCTTGCCAAGCCGTGTGGCACATCACGCCGTGTGCCTGGGTGAGCACTGTCACATGCGTCTGTCCCAGCTGTCTGCAGCCCGTCCTGTGGGATGAAGGAGCTCAGCAGCCCTCGGGCTGTCGAGCCTGCACCCAGCGGGGCTCTGAACGAGAGCGACTGACCCCCGGCCCCCAGAAGGAGGTTTCCTGAATTCTTCCTTAAAGCTGACAGGTGTTGGGCAGAGAAAGTGTCCACTCACTGGGTGAATAGAACATCACCTGAACATCAGTGAAAAAGAGAAAGAAAACGATGGGTTTAGAATAAGGACCAGTCACGTGTGAGTATATGGGGTGAACACATTGCGGAATGATGCTGAGAAGCCAGGGTGAGCTGAGCCGCGATTTTCCTGAGTGGGCTGCACGGTCTTATACAGTTAACGTAGGGTGAGTCCATCTGTAAGAAAAGTTTTATTTCAAGTAGACAGGACTCCTTTTATTAAGAACAACTTTATCTTTTTTCCCCCCATTCTTGAGATACTTCACTTAGGAGAATGGTCTCAGGCTCCATCCAAATTGTTGCAAAGGGCATTAATTCACCCTTTCTTACGGCTGAGTAATACTCCATGGTATACATAGACCACATTTTGTTAATCCAGTCATGAATCGATGGGCACTTGTGTTGATTCCACATCTTTGCAATTGTGAATTGTGCTGCAATAAACATTCATGTGCAGGGGTCTTTTTGGCAAAATGACTTCTTTTGCTTTGGATAGACACCCAGTAGTGGGATTGCTGGGTTGAATGGTAGGTCTGCTTTTAGTTCTTTGAGGAATCTCCATACTGCTTTCCATAGAGGTTGTACTAATTTGCAGTCCCACCGACAGTGTGTAAACATTCCTTTCTCTCTGCATCCACACCAGCATCTATTGTTTTGGGACTTTTTAATAAAAATCATTCTAACAAGGGTAAGGTGATATCTCACTGTGGTTTTAATTTGCACTTCCCTGATGATTAGTGACATTGAGCATTTTTTCCCTATGTTTGTTGGCCATTTGTCCGTCTTCTTTTGAAAATCTTCTGTTCATGCCTTTTGCCCACTTTTTAATGGGTTGTTTGTCTTTTCCTTGATGATTTGCTTGAGTTCTTTGTAGATCTGGTTATTACTCCTTTATTGGATGTATAGCTTGAGAATGTTTTCTTCCATTCTGTAGGTTGTCTATTTTTTCTGTTGATTGTTTTCCTAGCCGTGCAGAAGCTTTTTAGTTTAATCAAAACCCATTTATTTATTTTTCTTTGTTGCTGTGATTGCCATTGGGGTCTTCTTCATAAATTCTTTGCCTAGGCTGATATCTAGAAGAGTTTTGCCTACATTTTCCTCTAGAGTTCTTATGGTTTCATGTCTTACATTTAAGTCTTTTATCCAGCTTGAATTAATTTTTGTGAGTGGTGAGAGATAGGGGTCCTGTCTCATTCTTGGGCATGAAGCTATGCAATTTTCCCAGCACTGTTTATTGAACAGGGCTTCTTCCCCCAGGGTATGTTTCTGTCTGCTTTGTCGAAGATCAGCTGGCTGCAGGTAGGTTGTTTTATTCAGGGGGTGGGGGAAGGAGTGAAGGGTCAAAAGCCCACCTGACAGTTACGGCGAACATTATCTGGGTGATGGGCACACCTAGAGCTGTGATTCAAGCATTAGAAAAATGACCCATGTAACCAAAATCATATGTACCCCCTTAATGTTTTGAAAGAAAAAGAAAAAAAATAACAACTTTACTCAGGGAATCCTAATGGTTATACGATCCACAGACAATCTGATTTTGTTTTGTGGTTAGTACTATTTCCTTTGGCAACAAACTAGTCTGCCAGACTCTCTAAATAGCTTAGTGTAACGGGTGTCTCATCTCTGCCTCTCACCGTTCCGTGACGGCTGGCAGAAAGAGCTGGAGGCTGGAGCAAAGCACCTAAAACATAAACCCCGAGTGACCAGCGCTGGTGGCTGAGGACCAGCTGAGACTAGAACCCAGTTACACAAATGTTGTATATCCAAATACTTGCAAGCTACTGTTTCATGCTGTGCACTGAATTTTAAAAATTGTCTTACGTTTTAAAAATATACCCAATATATATGTTTTAAAAAGGTGTCTTTCTACAGATAAATCAGCAAAATCATCTTCATTGTTCATAGAGCCTTGCAGCATTTACAGCTTAAAGAATATACCTCCACTACTTTAATCAGACAGAAAAAAAGAGATTGTCTTCGCTTGATACTTATATACAATAAACCAAAGGAATATTTTCATCTATTTAAAGTCTCAAGAATCTTACAGTCGAATCCATTTTAAAAGTTACATCATAGCAAAATTTAAAAATCACATTATACACAAAATTAATAAAATAATGAAATACTACCTATCTATTTTGAAAAAATATTTGCCTGCTAGTATTTATTTTTTCATTATAAAAATTATAGTTTACATAAAATTAGGAACAGTAAATATTACATTCAGGCAAAAATGCAACTTACAAATGGAATTTGCATGTTTAAAAGACAACTTCAGGTTCTATTTCATTTAGTTCGATCATACCAGTATGTTCTGAAATACGTTTGGAGAACATCGAGGTAGGGTTTAAAGAGAACGGATGATTTTCTAAGTCTGGGCTGGTGAGGAACACAACCCAGGCAGGTAAAGGAGAGTGAGAATGACCGACTTGAATAAAAGCAAGTCCCCACAGCCCTGCCCAGGGCAAGTGCCCTCTCGGGGTCACGCGCTGTCACAGCAGTCTGTGTGTGGCCTCCACTGACACGTGTCCACACCACGATTTTACAAACGCAAAGAACTCTGGAGCCCGATTTGGAAAAAGGGGTGAACGAGTTCACGGATAGAAAGATCTATTCCGAGCTTTGCAAGCAGCCGAGGAGACAGACACCCCAGGACGTCTGACTGCTTCTCCCCTGAAGTCCAAGTGAAAAATCCTGAGTGGCAGGTCGCACACGCCGTAACCTTTTAATAAATCATGTGATTATCTGCCTCATTTTGCTTTGGCAACTGAACGATTTAAGTGAGCTAAAATTAAATGTTACCTTCCTCCTAATGCTGAAGTCCTTCTAATTATTTTAATAACATGCAAATTGCATCTTTATAACTCTAAGTACATAATCACCTGAGTGTTTCAGTAAGAATTCAACTTATTAATCACATTAAAATTTATTCTATTAATTAAAGCCAGCTCATTGCAATTAGAAGCCTGAAAAAAAAAGAAATACAAACTTCTGTTAGAAAAATGAGGACGTCATTGAAAAGAGGGACACTTTTGCTGCTTTTGAGTTTATTTAATATTCAGACTGTTTCACAAGATATCTCCCATGACTTCTTATTGGGGACTGATTTGAATCAATTAACAGTGGAAGGGAGTTGTAATAACAGTGGAGAAATGGAACTTCTCCTTCCACGGATGCAGGTGGGTCTTTGTTTTCTGTCCGGGCAGATCCACCACAGGGTGGACATCACCACCAAGGTGTCGGGAGCTCACCGGCTCACACGCAGAGGAACACGTGGTACTGAGAGGTTCAGGTGGGCATCGTGACTTTGTTTCTCTGTGTGTCGATGAACATCTGTTGGGAAAAAGCACAAAGGTGTGCCCACCTAAGAGGAACATCACAGAGCACAGCGCCGTGTGCCTGGCTGGTAAACAAGCAATTTTATCCAAATATAACCATTTCCAAGTTAGTTTTTCACTATCTCGTCTCCAATTCAATAGCCCCAAGCATCATAACGAAAGGTGATACTTCCCATCCAACTGCTTTTCTAACAGCAAGAAAAACGGCAGCTAGTAATCACAGAGTTCTTTAAAGCCCACAAACTACTATAAAATGTTGCATTTAATAGCTGAGGATTCAACAGAAAGGGATTTATCAGGAGTTATATAAATAAATTTTACTGGAAGTGAAATCGGTAAATGTTATCTGTATGCACCAATACTCAGGAAGAAGGTTCAAGAGCAGGTGGGCTTCCTACAGACCAGCATCCGTGCACCAACGACAAGGGAAACCGAGACCTACAGAGTCTGGTATTGTCTATACCACATTTAGAGCTTATTGCATAGCAGTAAAAGAACCTCTATGCCCAAATGGACTCTTCAGAATGCAAAGAGAGAGAGAAGCCTGACCCAAGGGGAGGGAACCAGTTTGAGTATGTGAAAGACCTTAGTTCCTTAGAGACTTCTGTGGATGGTTAGGACCATGCTTGCTGGCTGGGAGACGGGGTCATGTAGGAACTGTGGGCATCACAGCCGAAGTTCTGATACATCATTGTCCACGTGCCACCGGGGAGGACTCAATCCCAGGGCCCCGGGTAACTCAGGTGCAGTTGAGAGGGGTGTTTGGCCCAGTGACAGGAAGCAAAATGAATTGAGGGTGGTGCACACAGGCCACTCTGTCTGCCACATGGAGAAATACCTCATGCCTGGAATCAAATGAATTCCAGACGGAAAAAAGGATTCCTGTAATATAAACCCATAAAAATGGCACTGCAGTGATACCTGAGCTTACAAAAATTCTGAAGATATAAAAGAACCTTTTAAGACTGACAAAATACCAGAAAGCAAGAAAGAACATTGATAAACCTAACTATATAAAACCCAAACGTTTCCATGGAGGAAATATTTTGACTTGAAGTGAAGTCGAAAGACCGACGACAATCTGGGGTGAACTGTCTGCAGGTTACTCCCAGCGTGGGGTCGGGCTGCGGGACTTAGGGAGGACCAGGAACTAAGTTAGAGCCAATTTGATCTACGAGTTGCCCGTAGGAAGGAGAACACATTTGATACAACAATTATTATCTCAGCTCATGACATTTAAATATTTAGGTAGAATCCGGGAAAACTTTTATCTGTTCTATTGCCCGGAGCCTTGTAAATGGGAGGGACAGCAATACAAACTTTTAACAAAACGGACATTTTTGAGGGCTTGTAGGGGAATCATTGAATTCAAATAAAATTTTCAAAAAATTTATTTTCATGAGATCAATTTTAGTCATATCCTAGGATATCTAAAACAATCCTAGAAGATAACACAATTATAGCATATGTGGACATTGTTTGAGGCTACTACATAAACGAGCTTTGCTGCTAATACGTAAACTGTCTATGAATAAGAATCCGTCCAAATGACTTGCTGTTTTGGCAGAAGATTTTACAATAATTTTTAAATGAGATTGAAGACTTGTTTTTAAACATGGTGGTCTTAAATACTTCTTTAAAGACAGCATGGAATGAAAGCAGAAGTGAGACCCCTCATTCACCTCACCTGGTGTCACTGAATGATTGTTTTTGTAGAGAATCCTGCATTACCACAGCTCCGCTTCCAGAAACAACAAACAGTAAAGTTCTCAGTGTCTTGCAAACACAGCCTGACAACAGTCTACGAAGTTTAGATCTGAAAATATAATATCACAAAAATAGACCCATAACTTCACCCCTTGAGAGACAGATATATATATATATATCTCAAATAGGTCAATGTTTTATATTATTATAATTAGCAACTCATGTGCTTTCAACAAATAATCACAGTTTGGGGAAAAATACTCATATTTGCTTCTAATTTTGTTTTTTCTCTCATCCCATCCAAAGCTTGAAAATGTTAAGTATTTTATTTTATCCATATGTTATCTAGAGCTTATGATTGAATGATTCTGTGAACTGAGATATAAAAGGAAGTTGAAACTGAAAATTAAGCTTCAAAATTGCACTTGATTCTCTCACTTCTAGTATATTTGATGCCTAAGTGGATAATACATCCCACCTGCATTTTTTTTTACAATATGTATATTTTGGGCACAATATTCCCCCTTCCCAGGTTGAAAAGAGAAAAAAAAAATTAAAATATTCCAAAGTCTAAATGTTAGCATGTTTTTAATAAATATAAATCAAGTTAATATTTTGTTCTATCGTTAAGACTTTTTATTTGCATTATGCGGAGCATTTTAGTACCTAAAGATAGAGTTCTTTGTAAAACTCCATTCCTACTGAAGTCATTTCACGGCCCTAATTAGAAACCTGTAATCAATGTCTTGTGTTTGAACAAGTAAGTGTGAGAATTAGAGAGAACAGATCTCCGCTGATACTCTGTATTCTTTATGTTTATCTTAAAATTGTGATGCCAAAGTCCTTAACCAGTGAAGAACAAACTCTGCGATTTTTAAGAGAGTTACATAAATATAGACAACCCATTAGGGCTCGTAATTATAGTAACAAACTGGTTATAAAATATTTACTAGCACTACCCTTTTGTTGCTATTTTTTGTCTGTTTGCTTCTATTCATAAGTTGCTGAGAGCTTCTGTGAAAAGCAATCCTTGGTCAACCCACTCATGGGAACTCTTCATGTAAAATTTGCTTCTTGCTCATTTTTAGTGCACTAAAGTCTCTGATAAGTCCTGCAGTAGGGAAACAAAGCGTTAAAAAAGTTGACATCATGTGTCACGGTCACGGTTTAGCACAGAGCTGCTCTTTGATATGCAGTGGATCTAGTTGGGGGGATGAGGGCAGAGGAGGAAAACGATGACTCTGGTTTCTCACAGAAAGTTAAAGCATTTGGGGTCTTGATAAATACAAACTGCCCCCCTACGCCCACCCCACTCCGGTCTAACTAGATCAGTTAGCAAAAGCTCACCTGTCTCTCAGGAACAACTGACCCGCGTCCCCAGGAACAACTGACCCGCGTCCCGGCTGTTGCTAACTGCTAAATTTAACAAAAGCTGTGAATGGTAAATGAGTAAAGTATCGATCGACAGCTTCCAGAGAGGAAGCTTAGTAATGTTACAGAGAGAATGCCAGAAAATCCATGTGTCTGCCCATTCAGGGAAGCCGTTTAGGGTCTGATCCGAGTTGAAGCTCTAGTGTAACCACAAGGAACAAAATGCCACTTTCCCAGCACTGTAGAGGAGGCACATGGCCAAAGGGCAGAATGTCCCTCACTGGGCAGCAAACCAGGAATCATCACTGAGTCCAGAGGGGCTGGCTTCTGAGTCCTGGCCAGACCTCGCCCGGGCCAGCAGCGAGACCATCACCCTCATCCAAGCGCTCTGTGCTGTGTAGACGCCCCACAAAATGAAGGGGCCTCACACCAAAATGCCAGCCGTCTGTCCCCCACCTCAGGCAATGCCAGGGAGGTTGAAGACATGAGGTCAGTTCTCCAGAACCAACAGCCCCTCCAACAATAGAATTCATTAAAAATTTAAAAAAAAAAAAAAAGGAAGGTAAATTTCTTGAAAATAATTAAAGCCTGAATATCATTTTCCTTTATCTGTGATAGCTCTTACGATATTCCCTGTGAATTTCGGGACAGATGAAATGCTTCGTTCTGCTGCGCCAGGGACAAGAGCGGTGATCACCCCCTCCCGGCTGCACCCCGGGGCGTGATGAGGACAAACACTCTGTGTGGACTCGAAGGCCAGGCGTCTTATGCAACAGACGGACCAAGAAGTGATCATTTAAGATATCTTAAATACCCCCCTTTAGGTCTTTGTTCAGCTGTTCCGGGGAACCATTAGAGATAATGAATGCTAAACAAGCAGTTCTGAAATGGAATAATGATGTGTTTCTTTGTTTCTCCACAGTTTAGCTGTTTTTCCACTTTTTAGAAAGCTGTGGCTCATCATGTTCCAACAGTGACAAGTCATTTTTCAAGTTATAAATTCTACTGTTCCCCCCCAAGAAATGATTCTTGATGAAGTGTGATAATCACGTCTCCGTCAGATCTTCTGGGGAGAATCAGATGTCGTAGAACGATTTATCATAGATTAGCTGGTGAGAAATACCCGGTGCCCACCAAAGAGTGCTCTGAGTTTCTTCGTGTTATTAATATTGTGCTTTCATATCAAAGACTCACCAGTCACAGCTAAGCATATTGGGGAACAGCATTAATAAGAAAACAGTTTTGAATATTTGTACCTGTAGTACCTGTCACGTCAGCTAAGACCTGTTATTGCAAATTACCTTGTCATATACCCGCTAGGCTCAAGGTGTTGCTCAGTCCTGTGAATCTCCACCTCTATCTTTTTATCTATCATGTATCTATCATCCATCTATCCACTGTCTGTTCATCTACCATCCTTTGATGATCCACCCACTCAAACCCTGCATTTCTCCCCCTCACTGCTTCCCCTGCCTGAACAGTGGCTGCCACGGTACGACCCACTCTAGATCTCTACAAGCAAAGTGAAAAATGGAAACCATTACCCAGAAAATTTAGATCCTCAGTTTTCTACTGTATTTTGACTATGGAAACTCAGCTTACAGAAGTCCTGAAACATGCAAGGCTGTGGTGAAAAGCAGATTTCTTCACACCTCCTCCATGCCCTGGTCTGTTCACAGTAGTTTCGTCTGGAGAAACGCTACTGCGAGAAAGAGAAAGCTTAAAGTGTGTCCCGATAAGATCAGAATCCCGACGTGCTACTTTATATCCCACCCAAAGTGAGATTCTCTAAAACGAGACATCTCTGAGTACATTTATCAAAGGAATTGATTATTGTTGTAGAATTTCCTTCGGAATATTCTTGAATTCTCACTTTAGGACAACCTAAAATAACTCAGGGGTAGATAATAGGAATGCTTTAAAATGTAATGTCTTATTTTAAGGAAAGTAATGATAATTTTATAATTTTGAGCAACACAATGAGTTTCCCAATGTACGAGGAAAGAGTAGACCCCAGGGTGACTGTCTTCTCGAGCACATCTTAGAAATAAACTTGTCACAAGGAGGCCTCTCCTGGTGCAGGTTAGCAGAGATGCTGGGACAGGAGCTCACGGGATCTGGGAACTACATCCCGGCCAGGAGGAGGGAAACTGCAGGGACACATTCTCCCTGTTGGGATGAACCTCCGCGCCCACCTGAGCCTCAGACTCACCTTCAGCATCGACCCCGGCAGTGCCCTCAGACGATTGACACATACTATCTTTTTCCTGCTACATTTTATATTAAACTAGTGAGCACTGTGTAATTCGCTACAATGTAATTGCCTAAGCTTCCTAAAGTAAGACGTGTACGTTCTACCTCCCATGTACATTCTACTTCTGGTAATGAAATTTATAGGAAGGGTGTGTGGATAAATCACACTTACTTTTTTAATAGCAGAATCTATTTATAATTGAAATGGTCAGGTCTTTACAACTTTAGTTTGTTTGGACGGAAAGGCCATGAAATAAACATAAAATAGTTTCTAGTGGTAGTTTTAAATATTCAATATATATCTCTATCTGTCTGCCTATCTAGAAATAAAAGAAGTTTTGATTCAGCCACTAGCTAGAAAATCTTACTTTCATGTACGGTTCTCTACAAATACCAAGAAAGCCTGTCGGCACTTTGCTCTGTCTTGAAGCGTATTGATTTGGGCTCTTTGTCTGGGTAATGAATAATCTGTATGACTGACTTCTGGAAATTCCTTTCTGTGTCAGAAAAAGAGGACCTCCATGAAAATAGAAGAAAATAAAATTTTAAAAATGAACAGCGCTACTAAATGATAATTTATCTCAAAGCAAAGATTAACTTTATCACTACTTATATATCATTATTTTCTGTGCTCAATACCCATGTGAATAATTGAAAAATGAATGACTAATTAAACAGTATTTCTAAATGAAACCCAAAGAACAAATGTACAGGTCTGTGATATCTTTATTAGCAAATTCATGAAAATGAGCACCACTAACATTTTGCCATGTTTAGTGGAATGAAAGAATGTGTGTATTTCAATGATGTATTAGGTCTGGCGGAGGGTAAGCAGGTGGCAAGGAGGCGGCTAAAGGTGGAGAGCAGGGAACCGAATTGCAGCTAGGAACCAAACTGCAGCTAGGAACTGTTCCCTAGTGGGAACATACATGGTAAAAAGTTCCTAGTAACTTAGAGCTCATTACCATCTAATTAGCATCATGGGTGGAGCTTCATGGAAAATTCTAGAAAAGACACATGACAGGAAGGGAAACTGTTATATAACCAACCTGCTATGTAACCTGTCATGTGATCTGTTATGTAACCCCAACCTGTCAATCACCCCAAAGGCGGGAAACGGTAGCCAATCCTGCCAGGGGAGAGGCGGGACAAACCAGTGAGCATAAGTGCTCCAAGTGCCATTGATATTATCAACATCATTGCCATTTTGCACGATGGGGCCCCAAATATCCCAAAGCAGTATAATGGACGCATGGCACCCACAAGCCACTTATAATCACTTGAGAGCAACAACGTAACACGATACATCCTCAATTAGCAGGGCAGGGTCTTTTATTTATTTATTTATTTATTTTATGAGACAGGGTCTCACTCTGTCACCCTGGCTAGAGTGCAGTGGTGTCATCATAGCTCACAACAGCCTCCAACTCCTGGGCTCAAGCGATCTTCCTGTCTCAGCCTCCTGAGCAGCTGGGGCTATAGACACAAGCCACCACATCCGGCTAATTGTTCTATTTTTTGTAGAGATAGGGTCTCACTCTGACTCAGGCTGGTCTCGAACTCATGACCTCGAGCGATCCTCCCACCTCGGTCTCCCGGAGTGCTGGGATTGCAGGCGTGAGCCACTGTCCCCGGCCTAGCAAGGCAGAGTCTTAAGAAAATGTCTTTAAAAATGAACTAAGGCAAGAGAAGTCAATTTCTATAACCTGTGGACACATGGTATTTATTCCTTTTGATCAGAGGAGTCACATATTGTGACTTAAACATTGAACAACGTTCTGCTGTGTCTGGAACGAGAGCAGGGGGCGTAGGAAGACCAGCTAAGGAGACCCGCAGAGACGCACGGGAGAGAAGGTGGGTTTGAGTAAAACCGCTCACCAGAGGCAGCCGTGAGCCGCTCCCGACTCACAGCCTGAAGACAGATCCAGTGTGATTTCCTAACACACCGGGGCTATTATTAACATGAGTATAAAAAAGACATAGACACTGAAGAAGTCGCTTAGAGAAATGACTAAGCAGGAAAAAAAAAAAAAAGGTGAAAATTCAGTGGCAAGCAGGGTTGTTAGTCTTTGGAGAGCAGTAATTGTAGCAACATGTTATTCCCAAATTACTCATCCCTCAGATGTAAGAGCACAAGTTATTCAGTATTTGAATGTTTTCACAGGGATATTGGCAGTAACAGCTTTTTCCTATTCACACATAACCACATAGGCAGAATTTAACAGATTGTGCAGAACAGTGAGTTCAACTGGCGTTAGTGCTCTTTCATTGGCTGTTTAAATTGAGCATATTTTGCAAAATAATTTTCCTGGCATGTCAGGTAAGTGTGGTCTCTCAGCTTTATTATATGGAGTTGTTACTTTCTCTACTGAAAAAGCAAAATTCGTAGCTCTCTGGTGCTGAGACACTAAAGGTAACATTCGCTTTTAGAATGATTGGCGTTATGTCCCAGTTTGTTACATTGGTCATTGTTTTTATTAAAACGACTCTATATCTGATATACTATGTTGGAAAAAAAAAGAAAATGACTCTAAATATTAACATGATAAATAAGATGTGATATTATAGTTGCATTTTCTTTTTAATCACTTTGTTCTTTGTCTCCCTGGAGTTAAAAATTGCTTTTGAGGGCATATGGGCATGGTATGTCTCCTGCTTAATTTTTTATATACTGTGTCTATCACAGTCTGACCCCAAAATATTCCATAAGGAAATGTGTAACTCACTTTGCCGTATTTTTGTTTCTTTTCTTGAAGGTGCTCCCCCAGGAGAACCTGCCAAAGCCAGCGTCCTGGCTGCCCCCAAGGCCAGCTGCAAAGCCATCATTCTGGGACGCACCGCCCCCCAACTGTGGCAAAGACATCCTTGGACTTCCTGTGTCGGTCTCCTGCCTCCCGCATCTCCTACCTTCCTCTGTATTTGTTTTTTCCCTTGTTGGGTGAAACACCCCGAGGAATGCTACACGAAAGTTCTTTTTTTTTTTTTTTTTTTTTTTTTAGAATATCAGAAAATGTCTTTATCTTCACACAGGGTGTTGTCTGGCTGGGTGTAGAATTCTTGTTGAAGACTGTTTTCCTTCAGAGTCGTGAGGGGATTAGATCTTGTGTCTCCAGGGATGCCGTAGAGACGTCTGACCTCATCGTGATCCAGGCTCCTGGCGTGTGCCCAAGTTACCATTGCTATGTAACATGTCACCCCAAATGTACTGAAACAATGATGTCACCCCAAACTCAGTAAAACATCAACATGGTATTATGCTCAGAGAACGCGATACAGTCAGGAATTCAGCGAGGCTCTGGGGGGCTCGCTCCTCCCCGCCCCATGACGTCTAAGGGGGACGACACAAATGGCCCCTGTGTTTCCACGGAGAAGACTTTATTGGGATCATAGACTGTTGGTAAAGATGGAGGTTTTTTTTCCAAAATGGAAACTAAAACAGAATCCAAAAAATCAACTGGTTTGATATTTCTGAATCTAAGAGTTTCTGAATTCATTTTTCTGTAACTGTTTGCTAAATTAATTATGATTCTCTAAATTAATTAACATTGTAAGGTAAGAAAAACATTGAAAGTAAATATTAACTCTAAGAATAGAATAGATAAATTGGACGGCTGGTAAAGTGTCTCATAAAAAGAAAATGTTTTATATCAGCAATATGTTGTATGACATTCTCTTTTTTATTAAACGACTTTTAATTTACAGAATTTGTTGATAGTTAATTAAAATAAAACAATAATGATGAAGATGACTGTGCTCTTCGTGCTAACCGTGAGGCTGTGGGAAGCCTATGGAGTATATCTGGAACCATAAATAATTATGTTGGGTTTGTAGGGCGATAGAAGAGCTTAGAGATTAATTTAAAGACCTGGGTTCAAATCTCTGCTCTTCGTTTTAACTGGATGTATCATTTCTGAATGAATTGCCGATCTCAAGCAAGCCTATTTTGTCATCACTAAAATTACAGTACCGTGTAAGGCTTTTGTGGAAAATAAATAGTGTAATAACTGCAATGCACAACACCTGGCCATATACTTAAAACTCAGCACCTGCTGAGAAATAACTATTCATGGACAGGTACCCTGCACACCTTCCTGTGTTTGCCAGGGCTCCCCTTTCCAACTGATTAGGCTGGAAAACCCATCCCCCAGAAGTATGCTTCTTGTTTTATTCCTTAAAACAAAAATGTTTCATTAAAAAAATGAGTATTTAATACTGGATAAGTAAAGGAACCACTAATTAACTGATTTAGATTTTTAACCAGGGGTGCTGATGTTGGGTGTAGAGATACCTCACCACTTACCCAGCCACGGCTCACTCTACCAAAGCCAAGGCAATAAAGTGTACTGTGTTCTTGATTGACAACAAAATAGGTGATGTGATTAATCCTTAAAATTGTGAATTTCTAGCATCCAAAGAAACTTTTAAAATTCTGCAATTGGGAATGCACACATCTCAACTATTAACCAGAATGTGCACGTCGTATCTAATTTTATGTCTCTCATGAATATGGATGAGTAGTTAAGGATCACCAGACTTCAGAGGCAAACTTCCAACAGAAAGACAAAAATCCAAATAAAGAAACAAAATAACAAGCCAGAATAAAGAGAATTAACAGAGACTGCAAAGTAACATTTTGAAACTTTGTAATACTCTCAGAACAAGAACACCATGAGGAAGAAGGCTTGGAGAACAAACAAAAGCTCTTGGCCAGGCGCAGTGGCTCACGCCTGTCATCCCAGCACTCTGGGAGGCTGAGGCAGGTGGATCGTTTGAGTTCAGGAGTTCGAGACCAGCCTGAGCAAGAGTGAGACCCCATCTCTACTAAAAAAAGAAAGAAATTAGCTGGACAACTAAAAATATATAGAAAAAATTAGTCAGGCATGGTGGCGCATGCCTGTAGTCCCAGCTACTTGGGAGGCTGAGGCAGGAGGATTGCTTGAGCCCAGGAGTCTGAGTTTGCTGTGAGCTAGGCTGATGCCACGGCACTCTAGCCCGGGCAACAGAGTGAGACTCTGATTCGAAAAAAAAAAAGCTCTTGAAAGTTGAAAATATATTAGCAGGAATTTAAAAAAATGATGGAAGATTTGGAAGGCAGAGCTGAGTGCATCTTCCCAATGTAGAACTAAACATTAAAGGCATGGAAAGTCAACATTAAAATTATTTTTAAAAACTGAAAAGATCTATTTAATTATTCTGGAAAATCTAATCCATAACAACTGAAGAAACAGAGACTAAAGAAAGGAAAAGGATTCAGTAATGAAATCAGAGAAAAATTCTTGAAAAGATGGAATATATGGATTTTCAGATTCAATTTACTGAGACAAATACATTTAAAACAACTTATACCAAGAACAATACTGCTAAATCCAAACACTAGGAGTAAAGCTGGCAAAGAGAGAAAAATAACCCAGCACTCAAAGTTCACATGTGAAGAATTTGAAATAAGAAAGGCATCCAACTTCTTAATAATACTGAAATCTAGACAGAAAATGTAGAAATGTGTCCAAAATCTCCAGGGCAAGTTATGCTCACGCTGGAATTTTGCACCAGTAAATTAGCGACAAATTATGAAGTTAATATTGTAATTAGAACAGTACCTGGCATGAGATAGGTGGGTTTTTAGTGTTTAATAAATAAATCGAACTAATAACATAAAAGAAAGATTTTTTAATACATGCAAAGTATCAACAATCACCTTCCGTTTATCCTTCCTCAGGTAGCAGCTTCTGGGAGGGTTTTTTCCGAGACAAGAGCCATGAAACTGACAGATTACCTTATGGTTTCTTGAAAAACTTTTTAAATATTCATCTAAAAATTTAAGATTTAAGTGGTAGATACATAAAATATGAGACAAAAGGAAAAAAAGAAGCAATTAAAATATGCCAGCAAAAAATGCAGATTGACAATGTGCAATGGTGTATTGTCACATTCAAGTAAATTCCACAAATTATTTAACCAGACTTGATGACATGATTAATTTTGGAACATGGGAAAAGCAGGTGTGAAGTGAGGATGTTTAGGCAGGAGGAGGGCGTGTGAGCGCTTAAATCTCCCACATCCTGGATTCTGTAGCTGAGGTCTAAACGGGCACATCAGTACAGGACAATGCAGGCAAATCACTGAGAAATCTGGAAGCCAGAGGCCTTTTATTTGCAGTAATATCTCACTTTCAAAACTGTACTCTGTTAATAGCTATGGCATTTTCACGTTTTTCAAAAATATTTAAATATGCATGTGTAAAATTGTGTATAATTTTCAAAGCTGTGAAATATATCATTTTCATCTCATGAAAACCTAACAAAATAGGTATTTTTTTCCCCCTCTTCATAGATGAGAAAGTAGGATGCTGGCTTGTGTGCAATTTCCCTAGGGTCATGCAGCCAGGAGTAAAGGTAGATTCTAGCAAGTATTTCACAGCTCAAAGTCCCTGCTGCCTACAGAATATTCAAGAGCAATAAATGCATTTTTAAAAAATAAAAGTGTTTGTGCATGTTAATTTTGTAAAGGCGTGTTTGGTTTGAGTCACTAACTACTCCACATACGATATTCGCTATGTTGTTAACCTCTCCAAGCCCATTACCGTCATTTTACCTGCCCGTCTACTCAGAAGGATCTCGTGAGTATAAAATGAGAGAACAGGCGTTTAAGCTAATGCCTGAATTAAACCTGTTGTCACCCTGTTCTTGCCTGAGTGGTGAGCCGGGCTCTTCACAGAGAGCAGGCATCCTTCTGCTGTGCTTGAGCCTCCAAGAGTGACAGAAAGAGCTTTAAAAACCAAAGACAAGTATGAGGTTTCTATTTTCATTCATTCTCTCATTTATTGAACAGGCACTTGTTAAATGTTTGAACACTGTTGCTCTGGAATCTCTACCGACAGCACTAACAACATTCTGGCTCCTTGGAGGACCTCGGGAATGATGACGGCAGTAATCCTGCCTGGCATTTAGATATTTCTTCACCGGGCAAAACCCCGGAGCTCTGACTCTGGGCCCTCTCAGAGGACCAGGTCTGCAGCGTTCGAGCTGGGCATTCCCGCCCGGCACCCCACGCTGTCTCTGCGCGTGGATATCTGGTGCCGGGAGGTGCTGGGTCCCCCCAGAGCGACAACCTTTGCAGGTGTGACGGTGGCAGGAGATGCTGGGTCCCCCCAAAGCGACACCCTTTGCAGGTGTGACGTCGGATGCACCTGTGTAAGCCCTGTCCCCACAGCCTCCCCCCGCAGGGCCCAATTCTTGCGCATTTGCATTTAATATCCTCAGGATGGACTTTCTCACGTACTGATGCATAGTCATTATCACAGGTCATTCGTGTTAATGTTTTCCCGTGCCAGGGACGGCTCTAAGCATTTTATGTGCATTAACTCACCTACCTTCACAGCGATGCTCTCAGACAAATATTATACCATCGTAGAGGTGAGGAAATTAGGACAAAGGTCAGGTTAAGGAACAAGCCGAGACGGGCTAGCTGATAACTGCGGAGGTTAAGACTCAAGGGCGAGTCGTGAAGCTCCACACCCTGTGTTTTTGGATTTTCTGCCTTAGAAATGAAGAATCATTAAAAGTGAGCATTTGAATGGTCTGTAAATACAAAATGCTTGTACCAGTCATCTTTTGCTGGGTGACTAATGGCTATAAACTCACAGGTTAAGAAAACACACATTTGCTCTATTAGGGTTTCTGGGGGTCAGAACTCGAGGCACAGCTGAGCCGGACCCAGGTTTTCACAGCTGCAGCAGGTGTGGGCCAGGACTGGGGTCTCAAATAAAGGCTCCACTGGGGGCAGGTGTGCCGAGGAGCTCACCGGGTGTTGGCAGGAGTCAGTTCCATGCAGGCTCTTGGCCAGGGACCAGTGAGTGTGGAAGGTGCAAAAGCAACAAGGTTTTCTAGTGACGTGAAAGCCGCAATCTCACATAACCCCACAGCCCCTCGCCTTTGCCGTGCTGAATGTGTTAGAAACAAGTCGCAGTCACGATTGACAGCAGGGTTTGCGCCAGGGCGTGGACACCAGGTGAGGATCCTTCGAGCCATCCCAAAGTCACCTGCCGCCGTGACCAAGCCCCCTACCTTGGGGACGATGTGCTGAGGACTAGTAAGTGAAGCCTATTAACTCACGGTTACTTAATCCCAAATACTAGAACAAACGCCCAGGTCTTATACTCATTTTAGTGTTGACTGTTTTGTTTGTTTTTTTTTTTTTTTTTTTTTTGACAAATAGCTTCAAGGCTTATTCCTTTCAGCTCAGAAAACTCCTGTTGGAAATCAAATTTTATGTGAAAGTAATAAAACTAAGGTGGTAGTGGAAATGTGAGTTTAAAAATAATACGTTGGAAAGAACTTTTTTGATAGCATTGAGGGAGTTCTCATGCTCCGTGTAGACAGGACAGATGTTTGATTCTGTCTTGGGGTAATGGGTTGTTGTTGGTGATGATGATGATGATGTTTGTTTGGTTTGGTTTGTAGCCGGGTTTCATAATGGTCGTCTTGAAAGGGTGTCATTATGTCTGACTTGCTGGCCATGCAAAACCTTTTCAGGTAAACCGAGGTGCACCTCACGGTATCTGCCTTACTGAAAACACACTACAGGATCCCAGCTACCTATGAGCTTCTATAAATGCACTTGTTACAGTAGCACTGTCTCTATATACTCTTTAGCTCCACAAATGTAAAATCATGTCTTCAAGAAATAAGTAATTCTGTGCGCTAGCCTCTCCTGACTTAATACTTTATCCCAGCATGACTGTCTCAAATACATACGAGGAAATATTTATACAAAGAATTAGATGGGCTTATTTTACTATTAGTTTATTAAGTATGAAATGTCCTATTTCCTTAAGTACTAAGTTTGACAGTCGGTATCTGACATTTCACTTTGACACTTCTTGTTTTGTGTTTATTGTGAAGGTACCTCCTCAATCTTTCAAACGCACATTTTGGCTTGTGAGTATCTTTCAAATTTTTAGAGCAATTTTTGTGAAACCACGGATAAGTCAAAAATGCATGTTATTTTCTAATACGAGTCCTGTTGTGGAGCCAACGGAGCCAGTTAGCTCTAAATATCAAGGAAGTGTTTGGGAGGGACGTGGCTAATGAATAGGCAGTACGTGGACAGTTTGAGAAGTTCCCTTCTGGTGATTTTAATCTTGCAAATGAGCCACATGGGCGACCTGAGACCAAGGTGGATAATGATGAGCTGAAAGCTGCAGCTGAAGCGAATCCATCTCAATCTATGCGTGAATTAGCAGCAAGGTTTGATGTTACTATGCCAACAATATTGGACCATTTGAAATAAATCAGCAAGGTAAAGAAGCTGGGTAGATGGGTACCGCATGAATTAAACAAGCGTCAGAAGAGAAGAGTGTCAACTTCTTACCTGGAATGGAAATAAAAAAGCACAATTGCATAGACTCTCTAGGCTTAAAATAGGGCCATGGGAGGGGAGAGCTATGGATTAATGTGCCCTTCTGGTTTATAAGAGACAGCACCAAATCCAGTTAAGAGGGATAAGACCAATTGTCCTCTACTGGCGATAAACAAATCTGCCTCTTTAATCCCATACGCCAGGCGGGATTCAGAGTAAAACACATGTGACCCAACAGGCCCGGCCAATTTCAATCCAATGATAAGACCATCTCCCCCGATGTACATCTGCTGGGAACATCCTGCTGAAATGCTGCAACCATATTCTTTCCATAAAAACATCATATGGCATATGCCAAAAAGACAAGAATGTTTAACAGGGAAGAGAAAGTTTTGGAAGCTCACCCAGTCAGGGAGAAGAGAGGAGGGCTTTTTCAACATGCGTTTTATGTATTTCAGACGTTTTTCTTACTCTGGGGAAAGTGGTTGGAGACTGAGTTGCTTTCTGGAGAGTAAATTCCACTTTCAGCTTCCTCCTCTCTTCGTCTGCACGTGTATTTACGAGAGGAGTCGGAGAGCTGGGAGGTAGTGGGGCGATACTGAGAAGGTGAGCAGATGCCTCCTGTAGACCACAGTTCAATACACCCAGAGTCCGACTACTGAGTCCGGTTTCCATGTGTAAGAATGAGCGTGCGGAGGTGAGCACTTCACACCTGCTTGACTTTTACACACTACATACTTATAAACACCTAGAATGATGGACTGCAGCATTATCTGGTCAATCAGTCATTTCCTTTTGCAATTTAACTTACTAGTGGACAAAGTCGTTAATTGGCATGGGGTCTCACTCTGTCACCACAGCTAGAGTGCAGTGGTATCGACATAGCTAACTGGGACCTCAAACTCCTGGGCTCAAATGATCCTCCTGTCTCAGCCTCCCAGGTAGCTGGGACTACAGGTGTGCACCACCACACCCAGCTAATTTTTCTATTTGTAGCAGAGATGGGGTCTTGCTCTTGCTCAGGCTGGTCTTGAACTCCTGAGCTCAAGAGATCCACCTGCCTCGGCCTCCCAGAGTGCCGGGATTACAGGCGTGAGCCCCCGCGCCCGGCCTCACTTCTCCACATTTAAAGCTGGCATGGGAGGTTCCTTCCTGGGTTCAGACACGCTCGTCGAGCATCACTAATTACGGCAGCAATTACTGCACTGAAGTATCCAGCGTGTTACAACAATTGAAGTCAGTGCACTGAGGCTGGAAGTATCTATATCTGGGTTTTGTTATGCTGATTTGGGGGGATTTTTTTTTTTTACTAGTTCTATATTTCCCAAGCTACCTACGTATAGTCACTTTATACCACTCGGTCGCTGGATACACCAGACCTTATTTCTGGCCCCCATCTCATCCCTGAGGGACCTAACTGTTCTACTGTCACTCGGTGGGGCCAGGATCACTTCTGCAGGCAGCTGGGGAGACTTCTTTGCTGGCAGGTAGAGTCTACAGCGAAGAGTCAGAGTGGAAAACAACTAACATTCTTCACCAAGACCCATCCCCAACAACAACAAAAATCACAATTTGTGGAGGATGTAAAAAAGTGAAATCCACAGGAAAGCAAAGTGATAAAGGTTTCACGATGATATAAAAGTGAGTTCACCTTTTCCCTGACTTCTTTTAGACGTATCTTTATGTTTTCCAGGTGAACATTTCTGCACATCGTCAGTTCTATATTTAGTTCAACCGTGTAATTATGAAATGTTTTTCAGCACAGAGAGCGTTCACTCCGATTTGCCATGCCTGCAACGTGGTGCATTTTCAATCGCGTCTCCCCAGTGTGACTTTCTTCTCTGCTCTACCCAGGCTGGCAGACGGAGAGCAGAATAAAGTAGCGTATCTTTCAGCGGCAGCTCTCACTGGAAACAACCCCAAAATGCTTGCATATGTGATTCAAGCTCATCTCCAAGGAAAATGAAAATACGGCGAATATGGGGGGTCATATTCCATGTGGTCTGTTCTGGTGGCCAGGGCCACGTCCCCTGGCTGAGAAGTCTGCTCCCTCCTGAGTCCTCAGGCGTCTCACACTGGATGGTGGTCTCTTTCCTAGTCCTGGACGTGTTCACCTTCCCGGGACTGGACGTGGTCACCTTCCCGGGACTGGACAGTGGCCGGGCAGCACCAGAAACCTTGTTTCTGTGCAAAGGGACAGTTGACTGACCCACCAATTTTACTTCATAATCTAAGGAAAACCTTATTTTAAAAATAAATATCGGAGCCATAAATATAGGAGCCGGGTATGTTGGTGCCTGTAGTCCCAGCTACTGGGGAGGCTGAGCAAGGAGGATCACTGGAGCCCAGGAGTTGGAGGTTGCTGTGAGCTGTGATGACGCCACAGCACTCTAGCCAGGGTGACAGAGAGAGACTCTGTCTCAAAAAAAAAAAAAAAAAAAAGCATTGAGTGGCTCAGAAAAGTTACGCTGGGATCGCTGCTGGGAGGAGAAATGGTTCTTTGCATCTTTCAAGGAGATATTTAGAAATTTTCCACCATGTAAGACAGTTATTTAGTCCTGAGAATCAGTGAGGCCATCGGGCCGGAGCCGGCTCTGCGTGTTCTCCACCCAGCGTGACTGAGGAAGCAACCGCTCGCGTGACAGGACAGCTTCTTACGGAGCCGGCTGATACCGGGAGATGTGTTAAATTATTATTATCTTTTACCATCTCTGGCTCTCAGGAAGTAGAAAGGACTTCGGGGATTATTCATGGCCCTGTTTTAATAACTCTCCCGTGGCCCTGCTGAGGTCTGGTCATTAACATTTTTATGGGAGTGATTAAAGGGGAAGTGGATTTTTGGAGTAGATACGGGACTTATAAAATGCCGTCTTTTCTTAAAAGACACTTTGAAAAGCTTTTCAAAATAATAATTTGACCCACAGGACATGGAGGAAACGGTCACGTCTCCGTGTGGAAAGCCAACAAAGGGATGACAAAGTGACAAGGAGCCCGGAAGGCGTGGAGGTGGGATCCCTCTCTCCACAACTCCGGCATCCTTGGGACGAGACGCGTCAAAGGAAACAAACAGAAGCGGGAAAATCATGGACTCCAAGTCTAAGAATTGGCTTGAGAAATGTCCCACTCCTTAGGGACAGGCTTGTCAGAGTGCGGGGTAGGAATTTAATCAGTTGAACTTTAGAACCAAGGCAAACTGTTCTGGATTGCTTTAACAAACTGTTCGACCTGGGGCCACCCAGGCCATGTTTCCGGGCCCAGGTAGCACGGGGGGAAGAGGCAACATGTCACATTGGCATTTTGGCGGGTCGACTCCACCGTTCTGTTCCAAGGGGACCGTGAACTTCAGGCTGGTGAAAAGCACATCGTACGCATCCGGAGGTGAAGCTGAGAACAATGGCCGAGAGATCAGGGCTTGATGAGCTTTCAGATAAAATGCGCTTACGGAGTTAAAAGACCGGCTTCTGACTGATCTCCTTAGGACACATTTAATCCAAAAGGGAAAGTCGCAGGCCGGTGCCAGAAAACTACTTGAGATAATAAGGAAGTTTTAAAAATAGAAACCTGAGGTCAGGTACCCATCAGAATTAGAGGTGATCTAGTTAATGAGTTATCGCGTGTTCCCAATTCAGAAAGCCACTCGCAGACACAGTGTGACTTATCATGGGGACGGTCCTTTCTCTTAATTTGGTGGAATCTCCCTGTCGCTCCCGGATTGAAGATAATAAAATACGTCTTCATCTAAAAACGAAGCAAACTCTTCAAAACCGAAACTGTTGGGACAAGCTGTGCTCTGCGAGCCCCGGGTCCCTGTGCAGCAGAAGCGTCTCCACGGCCGATTGTCACCTGCCTGTTTCCTGGATGCCCTTCTCCCTTTCGAAACTCACTTTCCACGACAAACGTATGTTCATCCATTTCTATCCCTCTTTATTTTACTCTTCATCTCCTTGAATACTTTCCAATTTTTTCACACCGTTCGGTATTTCCGTGTGTGTTTCGTAATCCCTGCACGTGCAGGGACTCGGACCGACAGGTGCGTGTCCGGACACCTCCGTTCCGGGGCGGTGGCCCAGGGTGCAGACAAAGTGAGGATGGGAATCCTCTGAACACGAGAAAATAATTTCAGAGCAGGTTTTGCCCTTGAAGGGAGCTAACAGATTTAAAGAAATATTTTAGTGCATCATTTACATTCAGCACCCTTAGTGACAAACAGACAAAGAATTTGCAATCTGTAGTTTTCAAAGATGGCCACACAGATGTGTGAGATAGCACATGGGTATCAGAATTGTTCTTAAAAGAGAGTCCCTTATATTAGATATCCTTATGGAATTTTACTCAAAGAATGCATTTTCTATTTCTCTTTCTTTTTGTCCTCAGTGTATCCTATTGCTCAAGAAACATCATCTGAAGCCACTGTACAGAATTTCTGTAAATAGCCTTCTGCATTAAACAACACCAAAGCTCCTGATGTCGGTGCCAAATTAGCCGTGAATACATAATGCAAATTCAACTTTAAAATGTTCCTTAATCTCTGCCAAAAATTATAGAGTCAGAAACACTCTATAACTTCTAAATACCAACAGAAGTGTGTTCCCGAGAGGTAGCTCGAGCCTGGGTGCCCGTGTGGTAGGGCCAAGACGGAGCCAACAGGACCTGCTGCAGAACTGCCTTCTTCCAGAAAGCTGACCCCTCCAGGGGCAGTTCTTCAGCAGGTGTAAATTGTTCTCTTTGCACATTTATCCCGTGTAACGTACTTGCTGTGAAAGCCGTGTTCCTCACGGGAGCACTTGCTCTCATGCTGGGGAGGGCAGGCTGTGTTGTCACCTGTGGTCAGGGCTGAAAATCACACTCAGGTTGTCAACCCAGAGCCCGACTCCTCGGTTAGGTCTGCCCAGATGCCCAAACCCAGCCTTGTGGACCCAGCTGCCCACTGAGTCCTCGTTCGGATGCGCACTGGATTTCTCCAACTTAACACGTCCAGGTGAACCCCCACCCACCAGGTGCACCTGCCTTCCCTCCCCCCACCCCCAGGCGTTGTTGGCAGTGACTCCATTCTTCCAGTTGTTCAAGCCAAACTCTGTGTCGCATTCATGACTTTCTCCTGGTCTCACAGTTGCACCCGAGCCATCCGGAAATCCCAGGTGCTCAGCGTTTAGACCCTTCCAGCCTCAGGGGCAGCACTGCTGCCCGGCACAGGTCAGCACCCCTCTGCCCTGGATGGCTCAGCTTCCCCACGCTTGGGGACCCCTGTCCCCGCGCTGTGCCCCCCGGGCTGCTCTCCACACGGCAGCCGGAGGGGTCTGTGAAAATGGAAGAGAAACTCATCACGCCTCTGCCCAAATCTCCACGACTCTCTGGCAATTCAGACAAGAAAACGGTCAAGTTCTCCAAGAGTCCTTACCCTCCTCCTCCTCCCGTGCACGGGTTCCTGTGCGTGTCGTGGATTGCAGCCTCAGCCTCGAGTCCCGTTTCAGCCCACTCCTTTGCAGGTGCGGCAGACAACAGTCGTCTTTTCTAACCTTGAAATCAAAAGCTTATCCCCAGCCGTCCCCTCACCTGTCTCCTCTGCTCCCCAAGCTGCCTCCTCGCTAGTGCTGGAAGGATGAGCCACAGTCCTGCTCCTGGGGCCCGGGGCGTCTGCACGTGGCGGTGACACAGCGTGGGGGGACGCAGAGAAATAGCTGATAACGAGGTCGTGCGGAACTGCCATGGGGCAGCCGTGGGCTGGACGCGGGGCGAGCTGAAGGGTCCGAGGGACTGAGAACGAGGGAGCAGGTGAGATTCAGACCGAGGACCTCAGCCAGCGAAAGCGCAGAAACACGCGTGGGGCTGCAATGTCGGAAATCCATGGGAAGTGGGTTTGGCACATCCAGGCCTGACTTCTGCAGCCAAAATTCCTCTCTCTGCCTCTTACCGTGACGTTAGGAATTGTGTCCCCAACTCACGTCGTCAGATGAAGTGTCTCTCTGTTGGGCCTCAGGATGCTGCCACCTGCCTCCCACTTCAGTCCGACACAGTTTCTCCTCGCTGCCTTCAGTAAACGTTTCTTTTTTTCTTTTCTTTTCTTTTCTTTTTTTTTTTTTTTTTGGCCTGGAATGTTGTAAATAATGATGAAATACTAGGTATGGCCTGAGTTCTATAAAATCATAATAAAAGCTGCCTATCTACATTGAACATTTTTTTAAATGTGAGTCAAAAGAAAGCATTCAAACAACGACAAGAAAAAAAATCACCTAAAAATTCTTTAGAAAAAAGTAATAAATTATCATGTAGCCAGATCCCTGGCTGGTCTGGGGCAGGTGTTGTAATTTTGCAATCATTGGGTTCCTCTTGCTGCCCTGTCTCTGAAGCGTCGCCTAGACATGAGGACTCCACACCCACGCTGCCTCTGGGGTCTTTTCTCTATTTGTGTGAACATTCCAAGGCTTCCCCGTCTTCCTGAATAGCGAGCTGCGGAGGCTACCGGACTCGCCAAGGTTAACCATTCTTCTCGCCACCTTTACAAATTACATTCTTAGAGGAATTGCACAACCAAGTCAGACACTGTGGGCAAATTTAATTAACTAAATGTCAGAGACCATAGTTGTTACAAACAACACAAAGCGGAAAGCAGGGTAGGGCATGACCTTGAGAGACCTGTCATCATTGTTGAGTGTTTCAAAGGACTGTCCCTGGGGCATAACGTGTTTGGCCCTAAGAGCGGCCAAGAAAACCATGAATATTTCTATAAACAATGAATAACTTCAGTCCTCCTGTCATTACCTTATATCGGGACAACATGAAAGGTTAAAAAAAAAAGCAAGTGGGAGGCTTTTATTCTCTTTTTCCTGCGTGTTTTTCTCTCCGATGTGAGGCTGTGCATCTGGCTGACCCCATCTGCAGGAAGATTGCTGGGTCAGCTGCTGGCTATTCTGGGGTCCCGTATTGAGACCCTGCAGACAGAGGGGTCCACTCTGGAGACAGACAGAGACCCTCTCACCTCCCGAATCCAACCCGTGCCTGCAGGGCTGGGCTGCTCCTTGAGCTAGGAGGATGTAAACATTTCCAGCATCTCCCTCCCTTACCAAGCTCACTGTGACCTTGGCAATAAACATCTGCACTTGTTCCTGCTCCACTTATCTCTCAGCTGTCACGGTGTTTCCGGAAGCAGGGCCCGCTGGGCAGAGCCAGGTCTCACGGGCACCAGCCCACCCCAGCTCTGACGAGGAATATCTGCCGGTGAGTGTGGACTCTCCAACCCCCACTCCTAATCCGATTCTGCCGTATTACACCTGCCGTACGGGACTCCATCGAGTCTTCCCAAACTAAGTCTCCTTCTGGACATCTAGGGATCCCTGCTGCCTTCCACGCTGTGGGACAACAGCCACAGCCAGGACTGGGCTTGTGGAAATAAATACTGTCGGGTTATTGCATCCGAATGTCGTTCCTCTGGGTGCAGGCCGAGCACTACAAACTCAACCCCATCCAGATTTCTAGGAGGGATGCGATTATTCCTGTTCTGTTCCTGCTAGAATACTTTAGAAACTCCCCCAATATAAAGTTTTGCCAAATTGTCACCATTCTCCTTTTACATTTGCTTGCTGTTTTTACTACAACACCTCAGCAAACCTGAATGTTTTTAACTAAAAATGGTTTAGATTGGACATTTCCTTCCGGCTTTACACTCGAAATCCAACCAGTGTGTGTAAAGCAGAATCTACTCTCACCCCTCTTGTCCCCCACAGCCCTCATGCCAACTGAGAGATACCGAGTAAGCTTCTATAATTGGGAAGTGGCCATTGTTAATTAGGGAATACATTGATTATTGTACATTCCTTTTGTTCAGGTAAATTCACCAATTCTTTATCCACCAAGGCAGATAGAAACCTCCAGCCAGAGGAATGTTTCTGGCTGATATACTCTCATATGCCTCAGTAATAGCAAATGCTATTATCTAATAATTGTGTAGTATTGACGGATATGTGTGTATCTTTGTTAAATGCTCACAAAGACCTCACGAATGCAAGTATCAGCCTCCTTTGCAGATGAAGACGGGGATGCACGGAGGTTGTGTGACCCGCTCAAAGCCCTTGCGCCAGTAAACACGTGCCCTACCAAGCAAAGGTCTAGATGTACAAGAAACAACACAAAACGCTGGTCACTGTGTCACGTGACTACCCTGTCATAAGCGACAACAAAAGCACTTTGTAAATCCTCCTGAATTGTGTTATCTACAAACCCCAGGAAAGAATCACGACGGCAAACTTGAACAAAAACTCTGTTTCTTCTTCATACTATAAAAACAAGCAATTAGCTCAATTCAATAATATGGAGAATCTGGACAGATATTTAAGGACTAGCATTTACCTAATAATTCAATATAAAAAGCAGAAAATAACAAATTGTGTAGATTTTCAAATATTCGAAAGCAAAACTTTCGAATTATAAAGATACTTTATTTTTTAACTCACAAAATATGTCATATTTTCTCTTTAATAACATAAAGAAACCCAAATAGGCTCTGTGCACATGCATGCATGTAGCAGAGTTCAGTGAAAACTTTTTACTCTTCCCAAGAGAAATGTGTCTACACACATTTCAAAACCTGTAAACTCTTATGCAACAACTTTAATTTTTCTTGGAAAAGCAAAGAGCTTTCTATTGAAAAAGCATAATTTGGGTTCCTTAATGTGAAGTATTCTAATATAAGATTCTGTCATTGCTTAAAAAATAACAATGATAACTAGCATAACAATATCTTCACTAACAAGTACCCTAATGAAAGAAGAAAGAAAGAAAGAAAGAAAGAAAGAAAGAAAGAAAGAAAGAAAGAAAGAAAGAAAGAAAGAAAGAAAGAAAGAAAGAAAGAAAGAAAGAAAGAAAGAAAGAAAAAGAAAGAAAGAAAGAAAGAAAGAAAAGAAGAAATGAAAGAAAGAGTAAAGGAGGGAGGGAGGGAAGGAAAAAGTAGGAAGGGCAAATAAGATGAAATTGAAATTATTTTTTAACTTGACTTTGGGCAAAATACAATTGATGAGGAAACAACCTAATAGGAAATAACCAAACAACATCATCTATGGAGGATGCAAATTAGCTCAATATCCCACACTGTTCCATAAACCTCGATTTACTTGCATTCTTACAGAACTGTGCAGTAAAAAATTACTCTTCAGAATTTGAAATATAATCCTACTTAAACATAACTCTTAAAATACACTATAGTTTGAATGTGAATGGGTAAATAACTTGCACAATTTGTCAAAATACTGTATGGAACAAAACAAGTTTGCTGTTCAAGTAATAGGAAAATATTAGTCAAAACACATGTTTCGTGCAGTAGTCTTGTTATCGGAGACTTTCCTACAGAGAAACAAGCTATTCTGTTTCTTCTATTTCATCAACTGTCATGGATTGAATTGTGTCTCCCCCCAAACGGTATGTTTAAGCCCTGGCCTCCAGTACCTCGGATGTGACCTTATTTGCAGATGTAATCAGCTAAGTTGAGGTCGTCCCTGAGAGGACTGGGACCAATGTGCCTGGTGTCCTCAGAAGATGCCGGCTGTAGAAAGACAGAGACAGGTGGGGAGAGCGTCAGGCGAAAATGAGAGAGAGATTGAGTTACACACAAGGACGGGTCCCCCACCGGTCCCAGAGGAAGCGTGTCTCTGCCGACCCCTGGATGGTGGACTTCTGCCTCCAGATCCCGGAGACGATAGATTTCTGCTGTTTCAAGCCACCCAGTTTGTGATACTTTTCACGGCGGTCCCAGAAAGCCAGTACACCATCCAAACTGGAGGAGAAGAGAGAGAGGGATTAATATCGATTAAATTTCATTCCTTGGAATGGAGGTGGTTTCTCTGTTGTCCGTAAATTAGTCAGCCTTGAAGACATTGCACCCCTGGGACACGATGGGGAGAGGCTGGGGAGTGATATGGGCACGTCCCCAAGCCAGTGACCACTGTGGGTGAGCGAGGAGTGGGCCCCCATCTGGGCTGGAGAACCGTGAAGCTCAGTGTAGACCACTGGGCTTGGGGGGCCAGGACAGTGATGCACCGACTCCCTTGGCCTTGGGTGTTAATTCTCCAGAGTTCCTGCGTCTGTCCCCTTGGGGAGTGAGAGCCCTTGGAACCTGAGGTCAGGCCACCCCGCACTGTCACGTGACTGCTAAGACACAGGTGAGCACCCCGCAGCCAGCCCCGAGGGCATCCATTCCCAAGCCCTTTGTGGATCAGGATTCTCACATGAAGCCTCATTCTGTGAGGTCTCAAATCCTGGAAGTTGGCGCACCCCAAAAAGCAGTCATGATTGATGTTTTAGAATCCGCTTGGCTGTCTGATTAGTTGTTCATCACTTTTATGCTCACGGTAAGTAGTAAATGTTGTTGATAAATTTTTACTTTGTAACCATCAAGCCTATTCCCAGCTCTTTATCTACTTGTGCCTGAGCTTTGGCAACTGACAGTCACCTTAGTGCACATACCTGGGCCCCTGCAGCATACCTGTAGGGCTTTCTTTTTGCCCACGTTGGATCCAGAGATGTCTCGAGTTTCCCCGTTTACTTTGGGGCTTACAGCAACGTGGTCTGTACTCAACGTCCCCCTGCGCCAGGCACCTCCACCTACACTCACTCCGCAGGGGTCCGGTTACTCCAGATTAACCAAAAATGGCCAAATGCTCCATAAATGCATGTCTGAAGTTCAGAACTCAAAGTCAGAAAGGAACACATCTTCCTTGACAGTAGATTAGAGTAGATTCAAGAAACAAATTATTATATTAGACCCATACCCAGAAAACACATCTCAGTCTGTCTACACAGTGCGTTTGCCTGTGACAGGTTTGAGTGTTGAATTCCTGCTCACTGAGCACAGAAAACGTGATCGACAAGTACTAGCTGATTGACGAACAAATGAATAAATACGTGAATGAATGAATTTCCCAGCCAATTTCCCCAAAATTTTTAAACAGCCATAAAGGAGAGGTTGAATGTATCCAGTTTTCCTACTTTTCATAGTCAATGTGTGGCCAATGTGTTCATGATTCCAGGAAGGAAAAATAAAGAATGAGAGAAAAATAATAAATTTTCAGAACAGAAATGACATGTGCTGGGGAATATATTGCCCAGAAATAGGGACAAGGAAAGACTCACTGGATCAGTCAGTGCTCATGCTGGGAAGACGCTGGGTGCACGAGATGAACCAGGTTGTGCTCTGGTGCCCGGGATTGAGACAGGGCTGTTAGCTGCAGGGTGGAAACTTCTGGATTAAGATGGTTCAAACTTCTACCTGCTGGAGGCAAAGAAAAGAAAAGAACAGTCTACATGACTCAAAAAGCGTAAAAGCTGAAACGGAGCCCAGGTGACGGGCTGACTCTGGCGGGTTCCCGAGTACCCTGGTCACAGGTTCCCACGGCCGCGGTTTCCACCCGCCATGAGCTGGCTCACGGGCCAGAGGTCCCAACCCTGCCGCTGGGGAGGCCGCAGTTACCGCCATCAAACGTGCCGGAAATGTGGTGTGAGGTTTACCTGACTTGAAAGAAAAAACCTGGACTAAATAAGGGAAGAAAAAAAAAATCTGATACAATTTGAAAAAAAAAATACCTTACCGTCTTACAGAATAAACACGTTACCCCTAACTCATGGGCATCGTCTTCCGTCTGCTCACTGTACACGCAGCGTGGGAACATTTCAGAGCTACGCGAAAATGCGTTTGGATTTCTCAGGAAAAGTGCGATTATTTACTTTTTCTCGTCTAATAATGTCTTCAATGTGTCAGTGGCGTGTAAAGCGCCGAGAAGAGGCACTTGAGCGGGCCCAATTTACACCCATTTAAAACGGTGCGAGATAGGAGCTTGTGAAACAAAAGCGGCAGCAGGATTAAAGCATTAATTAAACTTCACAAACAGAGCTGCAAGGAGACACGGCATCGCCGGGAGCATGAAAAACAGCATATTCAGTGCTCAGTTGTTTCCAAGAAAAACGAATTAACTCCTTAAAGGGAAGCAGAAGGAACAGTCTCAGTGAGGAAAAAAGCAGAGAACTGTGAGTGCTAATAAAAGGTGAGTCATTGGTGCAGCGCGAGACCACACACGTGTGAGTACACGACAACACGCGATTGCTACAGACACCAACATGTAGAGTAATTTGGTAAAATGAAGGCAATTGAGCTAGAAAAATGGATACTGGAAGTTTTAGCAAGAACGTGTTCATATAACCAAGAAACATGTGACCTAAATCCAAGAAGAAAGGTTTTGCATAGTTTTAATGAGGTTGTGGAATAAAATCGCAACAATGGATCAATTTTGAAACAGACCTTCAGGAAGTGCTAGGTTGGCACGTGACCCCATTCTGCAAAACAGTTGCGGAAGAAGGGACCTCAGACACGTTTCCTACTGTCACTCGAATTGCAAAGAAGATACACCGTCCAGGGGTGATTCCAACGGTTTTCACCTGTGGTTGAAAAAGGACGTCCTGAGAAAGACTTCCGTGGGCCAACATCTTTTCCTCCCTCTTGGGGAGTGTTTTAATTTTCTTTGCTTTATACGTCTGTTAACTGGGACAGCATAACGACAATCGGCCCCTTGCCTCGGCCCCGGAGATCCGATGTCAGCAGAGCTGGCCGTGCGGCCACTGCGAGTTTTAATTTGGATCAGCAAGTTGGAGACGGGAGGCAGAACTCTGCACCAGGTCTGATTCTCCAACTGATGAAGTGACCACTTAGAAAGAGAAGAAAACAATTTCTCTTATTCCCCCCAGAGCTGACCTACATTATTTAATTTTCCTTAATAGCCTCTAATCATTGGATGTCATTCATGCAATATAAAGTAATCAATTAGTGGATAGTTCTGCCCAACATGATACCCTAAACATATTGACAACAAAATTTTTCTGGAATTATTTCTACTAGGCTTAATGCTAACACACCGTCACCACTGTGCAAGCTCAAAGATGAGCCGTGGAGGGACCTGCTGCCACAAAAATAGGGCTTGTTCCTATTCTGATTAAATAAAATTAATGTTTTCCTGAACCCTACTTTGTCACAAGCATGGGTACAAAGCTAAGCTGATGTTGAACATAAATATCATAAGATGCTCTCTGCACGGCTAATCTGATCCTTTTCTTGGATTCTTTGGAGCCCAAAGAATGTTCCGTGTGTTATTCTGAACACATGCACAGCCCGCGAGATCTGGACCGGCCAGCCGGGGGCTCCCAAATCTGAGGACAGCGGCTTTATGCTGATGCATCCATCAGTAAGGCTCTGCCCTCCCTGTCTCCTGGTGGGGAAATGCTCTTGCAGCCTTAGACGCAGTCACCTGCTGTCTGTCCGCTGGCGGGCACCTGAGTCACACCCCTGCCCTGGGTTAATCCTAAATGCCAGGGAGCAAACGTGCACGTCACCAAAAGGAGCCAGATGCCAATGAATCCCTCACACCATGGGACTAGGATGGGACAGGAGGAACACTGGACCCTCCTTAATTTTAGGGCAGAAGTCACGATAATAGTGACTGTCACTGGACTTTTCATCCTGATTTGTCTCCTGTGTTCTCTGCGAGAGGGAAGGACGTCGTGCCCTGGTGTTACTCATGGCTGTGACACCGTTTGTCATGCAGCCAGCGAGCCCCGCCACGAGGACTTTGGGGAAACCATTGCTGTGGAGGTGTGTGCCTCGATATGGCCAAGCTGGCATTAAAAAGTACTGATAAATCAGAATTCATTCAAATTAAGCACTTCCATGTATCAAAAGACACTGTTAAGAGCATTCAAAGGCAAGCCATAGTCTAAAAGATAATTTTCAAAACCTAGAAAAAACGAAAGAAGAGTATCAAAAAGATACAAACTATTTTTACAAAGCAACAAGAAGATAAATAACACGTTAGAAAGTATTAATAGGAGAAAGTCTAAGGCAGCACTTCACGAAAGACTATTTCCAAGCGGCCAGCAGGCACATACACAATACCCGACACACGTCCCTCAGGAAAACGTGGATTAAGTGCACAGAGACAGCCCACACACCTGCCCACGTGGACACAGACACAGGGTGGAGGTCACCAAGTGTCCCCGCTACAGGTGCTTGATGGGGAAGCTTCCTGCTCACAAGAAGGCAGAGAATTTACACACTGAGGGATGCTTTAATCTGGACAAAAAGGAGATGCATCTATAGATGTATACATTTTCACTCTCCTCAAAATAGTGTGGACCTGAACAAATGCGTTTGGATAATTCCATTATCTCATCCTTTCAGGCCGTCCCCATGGTCAAGTCGTCGGCTCCTAGAAGTATAATCCCCAGTGAGGACAGAGCAGAAATCGCTGTTCTCATGCCACACTGCAAGTCTGAAAACAGAACTGCAATACCGAGTCTTGTTTCTCAACCAAGCACAGGGGCGCAGCTTGGCAAAAAGAGTGAAATTTAGTGGGTGGGCTGGAGAAATACAAAAAACAAATAAAATAAACTCAGCTGCATATGGCTGCGGTGGGGGATGGCGCCAGTAGCTGATTCATCTCGGCGTGTGCTCGTTATGGGCTGGAGTGCTTCTCCACGCAGCTGCTTAATGAGTATGTGCACCCCCAACCACGCGGGCCTTGGGGCGCGGCAAAGAGGCCACGGACAATCCGCGGACTGGAGCTCTAGTTTGCACTCACTTGAAAAAAAATACATTTGATGAGATGCATTAATCTCCCTACGTACCTCCCCACAGTTTATAATTAGAATTGCACTTACACTTCCACCTTACTAAGTGTTTTCGAAAGGCTTTCAAATTTAGGTTATGAGCTTTATTACGGGCATATTATTAAACGTGAACTGGGGCCGCACGGAGCTCCGTGTAATAACTTCCAGGGGAGCTGGCTTCTGTCTACCCAGCATGGCATTTTGCTCCTGGCGTCATCTAATGGGAGAGTTTTTGAAGACATGCAAATTTGCTACAAAGTAACACTCCTTTGCTCTGTCCTCAAAAGTGGGGCTGATGTACAACTATGTATTTCACAGACCACAGCCCTGAGCCCCCCGTGGGTTTGTGGGGTCACCAGGCCATGAGGCTGCAGTCTCGGGGCTGCTCACTCTCCCGGTCTCTAGACCATCACCCCACTGGGCACCCTCTGGCCTGACTTGGCGTCCCCACCCTGCCCTCCCTCAGCTGGCGTCTCCCTGCTTGTGTGTGCAGCATTGGGAAGCCAGCGTGGGGACGCTGGCCCCGTGTCACTGCCTCTGGCTCACCGGGAGGGTGGGGTCCCGGCCAAGCCTGTGGCTCCTCCACCCCTGGCAGGTCTCCGTCCTCAGCTTCTGCTGCCCTGGACGGGTCCAACAGCAGCTGCAGGAGCAACCGCCACATGTCAACCATCCACTCGGCCCCCACATCATGTGACAGCTGGTCCCTGTAGCAAACTCCAAGTTCTGCAGCTTCCCCGGGGGTTCTGCTCTTCTGACCCACCCTGCTGGGGCCGGACCACTGAATACCCGGTCACCAGCACCTTCAGCCCATCCCCCTTTCCAATATTAAGTTAATTCAACAAGTAATGTGCCCTGAGGAATAGAGCAGTGTGCAGGCAACGTCTCTGCCCTGTACCTGCTGAATAGAAAAGCATTTATCGATTCAAATACGATGAACA
Source organism: Lemur catta (assembly GCF_020740605.2). Classification (NCBI taxonomy): domain Eukaryota; kingdom Metazoa; phylum Chordata; class Mammalia; order Primates; family Lemuridae; genus Lemur; species Lemur catta. The sequence continues at coordinate 48,377,583 of NC_059145.1, forward strand.
ACCCATCAGTTATAGCTATGGGAAAGATAATGGAGGAAATGTGATTATTAACAGCATTTTCAAACCAAATAGTCTCCGCTGTCTTTTGTTATTCAAGTTTCTATTGACTCCTATGTGATTAAAGCTTGGACGCTTAGAAAGAGAATAGTTTAAATATGAGGTAGGTGGTGATAATTTACATTAATAATTCAGCCTTGCCCTTCCCTGAAGCCATGGCGGCCCCAGGCAGCACAGGAGGGAGGTGATGCCCAGATTGTCCCTGTAGCCACCACGCCCGGGGACAGGGCGGGAGGGGAGATGGTTACACTTGTAAAATTCTGTGAATGGACATTAGCATTCCCCTGGGGTAAGTGGTAGCTACAGATTGGATACTTTAATGTAGAAAGTAGTTAGCTTGTGTTTTCTTTTTTTTTAATCAATAGAAACTAACATTGTAGCAGGAACACAAACTTGACTATGGCGATCCTCAACATATTCCTTTGTCCTCAAATTACCTGCCTTATCTCTCATCATCCTCTCCGTAGTATATTACCTGTGCTCTGTTTGCCTATAACCCCCAAGCCCCACATGTAAATAGTCTCACTGTGTTCTGAACAGGATAGTAATGTTGTTTAGATTAATCTTGAAAACTCTTTAAGTCAAAGAAAAATGCTGATGTCTCTGAAAGCAGTTTAAGACCATCTGATGCCAACGCCGCTCGAAAGAAGCCGTGGAGAGATGCCCGCGGTACACAACCCTGGTGAGGGCAGACGCTACGGTCATGGAATGAGCACATCACCTATTGAAAATATAGTTAAAATATATTTTACCGTAATGAGGAAAAATCATCTGGAAAATTAAGAGCAGACAGTAGCAGTGATCAATACTTGCTAAAGTGGCGTGTGAGCCCAGGGATCTCTGGTTCTCTGAGTGCTATGTGCACTTTTACAAAAACATGGGCAACTTTCGTAATGATGGAAATTGCAGAGATGATAACATCTTTATCTATACATAGTGACCACATATTGTGATCTTTCTCCCCTTACATATTGCAATCTTTCTCCCCTTACATATTGCAATCTTTCTCCTCTTTACTTGGAACTTGATTTTATTTTTTAAATTTGTTTTTATACTAATGGAACATCCATTATACTTTAACTAAAAAAATATAAAACAATTTATTTCTACTTCTTCTTAAAACCAACCTTCTATCTATGTACAGAAATTTATTATTAGAGACTATATAACCAGTGGCTCAAAGAAAGTGAAACAAGATCTGACAATTTGCACAATTACGGTCATTGCTCTTTTCTGAAAACTGTGTGCTTTCGCAAGATACTCAGAAAACTCATCTACAGATAACTCACATATTAGCAAAGTGTCTTCCCCCATCGGTGCTAATTTCAGGAGCATATGCTGTCTGCTAGACTAAGAAATAGTGATTAATTTTATGACACCCTCCAGATTTAAATTCTTATAACATTTTTCACGTGTCAGAATGTTATCAATCAAAAAAAAATTCTCTTAGCATTTAGTAAAATTTTCCATGTTTAACATGGGTTTTCTTTATTCAAAAGCATTTTTGAAGATACAGCGGAAGCTCACTATTATTTTATGGAGAAAACTGCATGCAGACTTGATTACACTAAGTCACAATCCTTCAATATTCCAAAACTCGAGTTGTGCAGTCAGATAAACTACGCATGGTAAGGTAAAAGCACCTTTTTGAAATAAAACCGGTGGTTGCCAGGAGACGCTGCGCTTGCCCACAAAGAAAGTCTAATCATATCTCCAGTCTTATTGGTAATAGACGCCGTTAGTACTTTCCCTTAGTAGTTCAAAGAACCGCGAACCTGGGTTCAGATATTTCCTGGGCTTCTAAATTCCTCTCCTCTGGCTGACACTTCAAGAGCACATACAGGACTTTTATTGGGTAATTAAAATGAAGAGCAGACTCTTGTCCAGAGCTAGTGGATCCTCCATTCCAACAGGAAAGGGAAAAACAGCACCTATTTCATTTCTCCAAGAGAAGCAAATAGCATTTCTTTTTGAATGGGAGCCATCCCCACTGCGCCTGCAAAGGTTCCCTCTCAATTCTGCAGCCCGACCTCCAGCAAAAAGACGAGGTCAGCTCGGGTTGAACATTGTTCTGCTACCCATTAAAGTTTTCCCCAAATACCAGATGTCTGAGAGCATCACCAGCTGTCCCGGAGACTCCGCCGACGCCCCCGTCCCTGGGTGCTGGGGCGAAGAGCCGCAGACCCCGGACCTGCACCGGGGCCTCCTCCACCATCCGCCGGATCACAGCTGAGCCATCCACACCTTGCAAGACCCCCTTTTCTCACCCACAAAATAAAAATCACATGTTCACCACCATTTTTGTTTAACTTATAAATCAAATTGTTTTGGAAATAATATATGGTTTCTGAATCAACTTGTATAAAGGGTTATTGATGGAACAGACTTTGTTTACCAGCCTCAAGCCTCCACACCCACAGTATAACCCAGAACAACTGTCTCAAATAGTTTAACACGTATAAACCTTTCTGTTTTAAGTTGTTCTGGAAGTTGCCTCCATATTTCTCAATAAATAATAGACATAAGTAGCTAATTCACGATGACCTGCTCTGAACATCCTCAAAACCGAGCATGTCCACACACTCTGCTCTCCACAGCTTGGAAAGGGATACAAAAATATCAAAATCATTTCCTGAGACTACTTTGACGAAATTGTTTCATTTTATATAATCAACCACTACGGCTTGTGAGAAGTGGAATACCAAGCACGATCTTCATTTCTGGTGAAGAAATGAATAAGAAATGAGGATTTTTATGATCTTTTCTTTATCCTTGTAGTTCTCAAAGTTCACAATGTCGGATATATGTGTGTCTTTGTAAAAAATGCAGCTTAACACTCAGTAAGTCCTTCTCTTAGAACACTCCTGTCTTTTGGCTCTAAGAAATCCCTCCTGCAATTTCTTTAATAATTTCCTCTCCTTCTGCAATTTCTGTAATAATTTTCTTTCCTTCACTGGCTCTATGTTCGCTTTTTTGAAAACCTGGTAGTCAAATGCTGGACGCCCTGAGTTGGGTTTCTCTTCCTGAATTTTTCTCTCACACAGCCTGAGCACGTATTTTAGTTTCATATTCTGTGAGACTTCCTTAATGCTTAATTTTCCAAATGACGAAATTTATTTTAACTCTCAAGACATTTCTGTATATACATATTCACCCAACCACAGGTACCTACATCACAGAGTTCTGATTTCAATAGAAGTGTTTTCCTGCATATCACAATGGGTTTTATCTTGTATTCTTTTTTTCAATCATGAATTAAGCTCATTATTTTCTATAACTGTGCTAGGACAATGGCATTCAAAGATGAAAAAGAAGATTCTAGTTAAATTAATGTTGCTTCTTTTTAGTAGATTATTTTACATAAACATCAGTTGTACAAGTATTTAATGTAGATAAATCAGACATGAGTATTCATTGTAAAATATGCTTTCTTCCGTGGAGTTCTACAGGACTGACTTTACTAGACTCTAAAAGCCCATGAGCACATTGCATTACAGATTTATGTTTTTATTCATTCATTCATTTAATTTGCAAAGCTTTAAATTTAATAGGAGCTCAGTTAATGTGTGTTGGCTGAAAAAATGAGCTTTGATGGAGTATATACTATAAGACTTCATGGTATAATTATATAACCCTTTATAATATTCCAGGCAAGTCTTCAAAAAAATTCTGCTTTGGAAATTGTCCTTAATAGTCCCAAGATCAAGTTAGTCTTGTAATTTGACATTGAAACATCAAATTAAAATATACGTATCTTGCCTGGCAGGAAAGAAAAGAAAGTAAAATGTATCATTTGATAACACAAGAGATTGGATTATTTATCAGATTGGCTAGACATCCGAAATAGATCACGCCCATGACAAGGGTCAGACGAGGCCAGAGAGGGTCACAAGGTCAGGAAATCTCCAGAACGGATGCCCTGGCCCCTGCAAAACTAGACACTGTGCTCTGGGAGCTTAGTGTGGAGAGCACATTCTCATGGGGCAGAAATATTTTAAGAAAGCATATTTTGCACTATCCCAAAGAACCTATCTCTTTATTCCCTAGAGAATATTACAAATATTCCCTAAATAAATGTTGGAGTCAGACTATAATTAGCTCTTCTCGAGTCAATCTTGACTCAACATAAATGTTGGTAAGAAAGTTATTTTTTTTCTAAAGAGCTTTTTATATACAAAAAATAAGTCCTTTCCAGGCTACTGTGTGCAGGCCTCTCTGAAGCACCACGAGAATCAAAGATCCAGATAAGGGAATATCTCAACAAATTCAGTGTCTATTTGACATCAAGATACACATGAATTAGTTATACATAACCAAGGCTGAATAAAAGCAAGGAGTCAACTCCTGGTAAATGTGCCCTTACAGGGGACTCATGAAATGTGACCCTTTATTTTGTATATTAAACAGCCTTACGTTAAAAATAGTAGCATTTGTTACACATACATATCCACTGTCCATTAATTGTATTACCAAGTGAATTGATAGAAACTAAATGAATAACAAAAATAGTAATCATAATAATGACAAAACAGCAACAGAAACAATCCTGGAGGGTGTCAGAATCCAGAGTTGCTACAAAATGTTGCCTAAAAGATCCAGTTTCTATGAAAACTTACAAGGCATGCAAAGAAACAGGAATGTTAGCCCATGCATGGCTTTAGCAGGAAGAAGGCAAGAGGACCTGCCATGAGGGGGCTCAGAGATCAGATTTAACCCAGAGACTGCAAAGCAGACACTATGCACAACTTCAGGGAGCTCAAGAAAACTATGCTGAAATGAGTAAAGGAAGGTAGAATGACAACATCTTATCGGATAGGGAATATAATTAAAAAGATAGAAATTATAAAGAGAACTAAATGAAAATTAGAAAGTACAATAACATATCGGAAACATTTACTAGAGTGGCTCAAAAATAAATTTGATGTGGTTGAAGAAAGAATTGGTGAATGTGAAGGTAGATCAATAGATATTAAGTAATCTGGAAAAAAGAAAAGAAGGAAATGAAAAGAACCTCAGAGAATTATGGACATGTTGTGAGGCATATAATATACATATATACACATACACATAAAAGTAAATGATAGATATAAACCCAACTTTATTGATAAAGCATTAAAGTGAATAAATGAAACAATCCGTTAACAGGCAAAATTAAATAGAAATAAAAATTCAAAATATGTGGAAGGCATCAAAAACACCGCTGAGAGGGAAATTTATAGTAATAAATTTCACGTTTACAATAGGAGGGGTCTGAAATCAATAATCTATCTCAGAAGACTAGTAAAAAAAATAACAAAATACCATCAATGCAAGGAGAAAAGAGGAAATCACAGAGTGGAGATCAATGAAATTGAAAATAGATGAACTAGAGAGAAAGTCAACAAAACAAGGAACTTATTTATCACAAATAATCAATAAGTGGATAACTCTGTATCAAGACTGAAAGGACAGAAAGATGACACATCACCAGCACCAGGGATGAAACAGAATATCATGACACAGCCTGCAGCAAACCAGAAGGAATATAAGGAACACTACAAACAAATCTACATTCATAAATCTGACAACTTTAAAAAAATAGATCCATTCCTCAAAACACATACTACAAAACTCAACCAAGGGGAACCAGGTAACCAGACTGGCACTTTGACCATTAAAGGGTTAAAGTATGAGATGCCTCCAAGAGTCAGACTTCCTCCCGGCCCCAATAATCTATTTGCATAAGGTCCCTTAGGTAAACTTTTTCTACTTTTTTTTTCCAAAATAACATGATTTAAATAAAGGGAGTTGCTTCCCTGAAGCTCACCTGTGAGCTCAGATCTCCTGCTGAAAGGACATTCTCAGTCCTGCACCTCAGGTATTTTCCCTCTGCAGGTATGTGATTCAGACTACAGAAAACCTGTAGATTTTGTTTTTCATTGCAAGCCCATTTACAGGTTTTTGTTATTTTTATTTGGTTCTGTTTTTGAGACAGCCCTGCTCTGTTGCCCAGGCTGGAGAGCTGTGGCACAGTCATAGCTCACTGTAGCCTCTAACACCCGGGCTCAAGTGATCCTCCCACCTCAGCCTCCCACACAGCTGGGACTACAGATGCCACCACACCCTGCTATTTTTTTTTTTCTGTAGAGACGGATGTCTCACTATGTTGCCCAGGCTGGTCTTCAACTCCTGTCTTCAAGTGATCCTCCCACCTCAGCCTCCCAAAGTGCTGGGATTACAGGCAAGAGCCAATGCATCCAGCCAACAAGGACTTTTTAAGAGAAGGGGAATGAAGGAGTTCAGGGAACTTACCCCACAATATGGCTCCCTGGTGTAATGAGTATTTTGAATAAAAGGCCCTTAGAGATCCACAGATGCTGGAAGAGGCTGTCCCCTATCCACATAAGGATTGAAGGGACCCACCACGGAGAGTGACTGGTTTTCCTTCCTTCCCTGCTATCTCCCTATTTATTGCAACAAGAAGGTAACCACACCTGAACAGACTTTCACAGGATAATACCTGTCCTTCAGGCTCATTCAGTTTGCGAAGAGAACCCTTTACAAAATCATCTCTGGTCTCTGGCCCATTCGTTTTCCCCGGTGATCATTTATGGCCCCAACAGAATCACCTGCATTGGCCACCACGCCTCCCTCCTGCAAACGATGCCATCTGAGTATCCGGGCCCCCTGGGATACTGGGCACCACCTGGCGACTCTCCCCACACAGGTGCCATCTCTCCTGTTAATCCGCCTCTTGTCACCTGGTTTTTCAGTGAACCTACAGAGGGCAAAGGGGACATTTTCCTCGGCCGCACACCCGTATCAGTTCCCACGAGGTGGCAGCCACTGTGGCAAATGCTACAAACAGAAAGAGACCAGGAAAGTCTCAACCCACTAGTGAGGTTCAATCCGGCTGCAAGAACAATATCGTAGTGGAAAGAAAGTAACACGCATTTGCCCCAGTGGCTACTTGAGAGGGATGATGGGCGTTGGAGAGGGTGTCTGCCCGCACCAGGGAGGGAGGGCATTTTACGCATTTTATACCTGCGAGCCGGGCGAGGGCCCCCGAGAGGCGCGTGGCACAGGGGAAGCAGAAGTTCACGCAGCCCACGCGTGATGCGGGCAAGGTGTGGAGCCGGAGTCAGCCCGGTTTCTTCTACAGCCGGCATGAACCTTCCGAGGAGGAAGGTGCTATCGGCACGGAGATGTTACAGAAGGAACTTAAAACCCAGGAGACGCCAAGGGATACGTAACCAGTCGATCACATCATCTTGCTACAATGTATAATGTGAAGTTCAGAACTGTAAATATAAATGTATCTTATTTTTATGGTACGCCGGGAAGATGGAAACAAAGTATCCACTAACCAATTGTTAATTCTGAAATCTTACCACCGTTGTTTGTGTAACACAGCTGGTTTTTTCTCTGTACATGCACAATTTTTATTTTGTTCATGAATAGAAATGTCATATATGTATCTGTAAAGCAGACAATACCAATTTTATGGAACAGTTGCCTCAGCATAAATAATCAACCTGGTGATTTAGTCCATATGGATTTTTTTTTCAGTACCTGGAAGTGCTAAGTTAACTGTTTGTCCTATCGCTGTGCTGGTCTGTGATGGGTCAGCCCAAAGCCTGTGGTTCCCGTTTACAGAGACTTTGGGCAGCAGAGCAAAGATGTGATGATCACGTGGGAGTTTTATTCGACCCTATAACCCATGGGATTGGAAGTAGCAGAAACAGGCAAAATGCACTTTGACAACCACAGCGCAATTCTAAAAGTTACTAACTACGTGTATAATTGTATGAAACAACAATGTCAACATGTTGGATTAAGAGGAGGTAAAAGGTTATCTTCTGTAAAAAGGCAATTAGGAATCAGTGGCATTTAATAAAGTTGATTTTGCAGGATGTCTATGAGAGTCCTAATTTCTTTATATAATTAGGGAAGGTCACATTTTATTCACCTTATTAAAAATGATCCTAATGTTGCCGAGTATATGCATTTGGATGAAAGTATTCAGTGTACAGAAGAATCCTCAGTCTGAAGACCGAACGTTAACATTTCAGGCTCCCTGATGTTAATTTTCCCCCAGTCAGTAGCAGATTGGGGCAGGTGTGGGGATAGGAGGTGTGGGTGGCTTTCATATACTGCCTTACTTCTCATTTTATTTATATTGCATTTATAGTGATTGATCCAATTATTATGCTATCTCCCTAAGCATGGCAACTTTGTGCAATTTTGATTACCGCATCTACACCGAGTTTCTTGATGATGCAGGCCAAGAATTTGAATATATTCATTTGATCTTAAAATGCTGGACCTCGAAGTTTTCTTCGGTATCTGCAGCCCCCAAGCCTTTAATTAGCTAAATGCTTTGCTCGTGTCCCGTGACTGTCCCCGAGCGCAGCACCAGTGCACTCACCCAACTGTAATTACCCTTTGCAAATCATCTTTTATAGAACCCGATCAAGAGACTTTGCAAACTAATTCTCAGAAATGCAATTTTTCATCATCTTCTTTACTATCCATCGACGTAATTTATAACTGTCATTTTAAAGCTTTAATTTCCTGGTGGGTGTTGCATTATTGCACATCCAGAATAAAGGATTAGGAAAGGCTGCCTCCCTTAATGTGAATGTTCCGGCATAAGGAAGTTTGCTTTTCAGGGCTTTGCTCACTAAGCTGATCTTTTTCAATCCCGTGCCATCCAAAAGCTAATTTCCACACCCTCTTTCTCCAGCGCATCCAGAAAGAGGTGCAAGCGCTTAAAACTAGGAAATCATCTTAAGTGAATTTCCATATAATTTAACTCTTGACTGCTTTGCTGTACTTGCAGTTTTCTTAAAATCGACAAGTCAGGAATTTAAATAAAATAAAAAATATGTACATAATATATACAATTTCAATCTGCCTTTTGAGGTTTTTATAGCCTAATAATTTTCCTAACAGATTTTTTTTTCATATAGTGGAACAATCCTTATTTTTTCCAACATTTTCAGAAATTGTGCAACACAAACTTATACTGGAATCTCCTAACAGATTTTTTTTTCATATAGTGGAACAATCCTTATTTTTTCCAACATTTTCAGAAATTGTGCAACACAAACTTATACTGGAATCTGTGATACTATCTGAGGTCTCTATATGCGAGGAAGAAAAAATATTGAAAGAGTAATCACATGTTTAGGTGGAAGGACGCTGTAGGGAAAAGGCTTTGGATGGAGCCTCTTCCACGTGTTTCTGCCCAAGTATTTGTTTCTGCCCATTTTCTGACTCTCTTGCCCTTATCTATGTAACATATGCATATACGCCACTCCCAGTCCTGGTAAAAGAAGAATCTTACATGCCTATCGGAGAAGGCCCACATCAGGGATTTTATAACAGTGGGAATATTCCATGCAAAAAAAAAAAAAAAAAAAAGCATTCCTTAATGTTGTGTTAGGTAGAGCACGGAAGAGCTAGAAACCCCCAGGCCCTCTCCGTGGGACCGTCTGCAGATTCTACACACACACAACGGGCAGCTTGTCTGTCCTGAGAGTGCAGCCAGGGCCGGGAAGGACGTGAAAACATCAGCGCCGTTTATCGCCTGTTCTCAAGAAATGCGCTTGGGGAAAAAAGACCAAAACATGTTCAGTAGTCAGAAAAAAATTTAAACAACATAAATCAGAATAGAAATTGAGAATAAGTCAATTCCAAACTATATGCTAAGAACCATGCTACCAAAAGGTAGTTTATTTATTTATTTTTTGATACTATCAAAAGTGTTGGTTGGTTTTTTGTTTGTTTGTTTGGTTTTTTTGGTGGAGGAAAATAAATTTTGGTGAAGTTTTTTGGTAAAAAAAAATCATAGAAAACTTTTTGAAGAAGGTAACGTTTGGGCTAGGACATTAAAAAATGGATTGGAAAACCCTTATTTTTAATATATCGTGATCATATACTTATTCACGTAAATTTACACTTTACGTTTTTATCTCCACCCCTTGTCAGAAATCACTGGAGGTGTTTAATACTAAGAGACACACAAAAATAATGAAATATTTAAAATTGTTCTGAGTTTTCATACACTATTATAAACAATAATAGCTATAAATATCATTAAGATAATGTCAAAACTAACATATTTATGATATTATTTAGCTATGAAATGTATTAAACTGAAACAAACAATTACGTAGACTAGAAGAATTCAAAAGCGAATGGCTCAGGAAAATCTGTACCGAATCTGTAGCTTTCCCATGTGTCACCAATAACCAATTAGAAGATGCAATGAGGAAGAGGCTTCTCAACCCAGACGAGAGGGAGTAGACACGTCCCTCCTGTGCCTCCCGCTAGCTCTAGCTGGGAAACTCAAGCGTTGTGCGTCAAACAATCGTGGGAAGGGTCTGAAAGGTGGAGAGAAGGGGGACTTTTTTTTTTATTTCAGCATATTATGGGGGTACAAAAGTTTAGGTTATGTATATTGCCCGTGGACTGGATGGGACCCAAGACTCGAGGAATCGCACCTCTGGAGTCTCCTGGGTTTCCTTCCATCTCCGGCACATCACGGCTGGTGTCGGAATCCTACAAAAACCAGCATCCCCGGGATTCTCCAGGAAACACCCGTGTCCTCCCTCCTGTGAGCAGCACCCCCAGGGCTGTGCGGTTTCCAGCTACACGGCTGCACGTAACTGGCCCAATAACATGTAGCTTACAACGTAACATATGACTTACACAATGCAAAATACATGGACTTCACTTTGAGGTACACATGCACTCATGAAAAGCTGTATGTGGTATTTTGGGAAAGCAAAAAAAAATATCCGCTGCTTTTTTTATTATTATTATTCCATTGACTTTAGTTCAACCACAGATATCCTTTCTCAAGTTCATCAGCAAAAGACTGATCGGTATAAAAATGCTATCTGTGCATGTCTCAGGGATGGCAAGTGGTGTGTGTTGTTTGATTTTCATGGTTCTGTTACCATCAGTTTGAAACGCAGTTGTAGTTTCAGAGGTCACAGTGCATGCGACCTGCGGTAGAGCAGAGAGTGACTGGGGGTGTTGAGGTGACCCCTGCCCCCCCACCCCAGAGGAAGAGGCTCTGATTTATCTTCTGTTCCCCACTGTCGTTGTTTTCTCTTATAAAGAAAAAAATTGATTTTATCCCGCGGCTCAAGCTTGTGAATCAGTGTTAAGTCAGAAAACAAAGTAAAATAAGCAAAAGTTATAAACGACCCAAGGCTACGGAGAAAATCTTTTATTGGAGGCAGGACTGACTCCCCAATCTCCAGTAGGAGCGGCTGGTCCTGAGGACTGAGTATCTGATACATCCTCGGAATCACAGCAGCTGCCCCGGGGCCGGGACTGAGCAAACTGCAGGTCTTACCACGCTCTCTATCTCAGAATCTGCTAATGACTGGATTTTTCTGCCCTCACAGAGCTCACCTACTTGTGAAAACAGTGGAACATCTGAATGTCCTGTGAAATGAAGAGAAAGAAGCAGGCCCTGGACAACAGCAGAGTAACCCCGGGACCACCGCCGAGGTGTTTGAAGGGAACTGAGCCCTCCGTGCCCCAGGCTCTGGTCATGCTGCCCTGTGGCCCCATCCAAAGAATGAACCTTCCGCGGAACTTGTACGGACATCTCTGCAGGGCAGCCCGAGCGTGGTCTCCGCCAGTTCCCTGTACGTTTGTATAGATGGAACTATGTAAAAAGGTATCTTAGACTTTGATTCCTATGAGAGCTGAAGAAAGTGCTTACAATGAAATATTTTATACTCTGACATGTCTGTTACAGGGACCTTGGACAGAGCAAGAGCTGGGAGTTTGCTCCGAGTACCTCCAGGGCTACTTCACAGGACTCCTATGAGGGTTAAATGAGATCACGTGCACTAAAGAATTAAATGACAACGTGCTCTGTGTGTGTAAAATGCATTCTAACACAATGGTGAAATCGTGAGCAAACCAATGCCGATAAGATTGAGAAGCTGAATGGATTAAAGGCAGCTATGGACCGGGAACACCGTGGGTTTTCACAAGTCTAAAGTGAAACCTAAGTGAGGACAAACATCCGGCAGGCACCGTGCTGAGCCTTTTTTGGAGGAGGAGTGGACTAACACAGTGTCTCAACGTTGCTCTGAGCGGCGCGCCTGTCCTGGGGTCCGTTCCTGTCCCCCTGTGTCCCTGCAGTGGATGCTGCGATTCTGCTATCCTGCTGCAACTTGATCGATGGTGCAGCAGCTGCGTAACTGATTCCACATCAGACAGCATAGACGTCCTTGATTAATCTCCTCCTGGTAGGTTCAAAAGACAGAAAACCCCCTCAGGGCTCCCGTTTACTCCCCGTCTTTGCAGAGATCAGAGACAAATAGCTCCTTCCTGGGTTGTTCTTGTCTTGAGTAAAGAGGGTTTGTACAAGAAAGCCCCTGGTGTAAACCACATTGAAACTGCTCTAAAAGATTAAAGCACCTCTAGTGACCTGCCCCGTCCAAGAAGTGTCTTCTTGTAGGCAGTGTTGATGCAACGACGGTGCTCAGCACCAGGAGTGAAAAGTAAATAAATAAGTAAAAATGGAGACAATCATATAATCAGGTGTGCTTCAGCATTTTATATAAATATAGAAGAATTATAGACACTATAACTCTTAGGATAATTGGGATAGATGTATGTCCTATACCTCCTGTGAAATTATAGATAAAATACATAGTGTGTGTTTTTATGGGCTCCGAGGGCATATTGTGAGAGGAAAACAGGGCTACGAAGAACAGAGAGAACCAAAGGAAAAAGAAAGGAAGATATAGGCGCAACGAAATAATAACGTTGAAATTTAAAGGCACTTTCCAGTTTATCACTCCAGGGTTTGTAGCAACAAGATGTGTTTCTGCTACATCAGAAAGTTGTTGTTCAATGTCAGTTCTTATCCCCCCAGAAGAAATCGTAGTCTGACTGTCATGATAATCTCTTTGGATCAGGGAATCATTTACAACTTAATCCAACAAAGCACCGCTTTTATTTCCAGCCCAGGGTTGGTAAAGGCGGACACACGTCTGAGTCTCAGGCTGGAACCCAGTGGGCAGCCTTTTAATGCACTTGCAATAGTCCAAAGATTATAAATAAATCTAAAGATTACAAATAAATCGCCGCCCAGTGTGGCATCCTCCTGTCCATCTGCTCTGCCCTCGGAGTGGACTGCAGTCACAGCTCGGGCCAACTACCTCTTGGGAATGACTGTTCTATCACAGGAAGGGACACTCTGCTGACCTCTCAAGCCAGTCTCTCTCATGGGAACATTAGAGTGGAGGGGGGTTCATGTGAATAGTCTTTAAAAAAATGTGCTTACAGAATTCACTGAATAGTTTACAGATTCCAACTCACTTTGTACTGCTTAACCCAAACTTGAAAATACTTTAAGAATAAAATTATTCGTAAAGGTGCCAGGCGTCTTTGGCACCATTTTAAGTGATACATTCTTCCATAATCAGGCACACCCTAAACCAGCATACTTTTGAACTGCAACCTTAAGCTATTTCAGAAGATTAAGTCCTCAGAGTGGATTTATTTTGGACGTCAGTTATCCGACCGTGCCATAAACCTTATATTTGATCACTGAATAGTTTACAGGTCATTAAATATGAAATGTCCAACTTTGAATCATAAGTGTAGTTTATTATATCTCAAACAAGAAGCAGTACAGGTAATCAAAGTGTGTGCCTAAACTATCGACACAGTTTTGCCATCTTAACAGTAGCTTGTTTACACCAGAAGCAAAGAAGCCTGGAGAGTGAGTGGCAACGAAATCTCGAAAGGCGTTTTCCACAGCTTGTTGAGAATTGAGTACTTTTCCTTGCAAGAAGTGGTCCAAAGCCTGGAAGAAGTGGTAGTCAGTTGGTGCAAGGTCTGGTGAATACGGTGGATGACACAGAGTTTCCAAGTCCAGCCTCTGGAGGTTGAGCAGCATTGTTTGTGTGACATGTGGTTGAACCTTGTCTTGCAAGAGGATTGGCCTGTCTCTATTGACCAATCTCGGCTGCTTAATCACAAGCATCCTCATCATTTCATCCAACTGGTTGCAGTAGAATCTGTTGTAATTAACTGACCAGATTTCATGAAGCTATAGTGGATAATACCAGTGCTGGACCACCAAACAGATGCCATTAGCTTTTTTGGATGAATATTTGGTTTGGGACTGTGTTCTGGCACTTCATCTTTATCCAACCACTGTGCTGAATGCTTGTGATTGTCAAGAAGAATCCATTTTTCATCACATGTCACAATACGGTGTAGAAATGGCTTACCTTTATGTCATGACAACAAAGAAAGGCAAGCTTCCAGATGATTTCTCTTCTGACACTAGTTTAATTCATGTGGTACCCACCTATCCAGCTTCTTTAACTTGCTTGTTTGTTTCAAATGGTCCAATACTGTTGGAATAGTAATGTCAAACCTTGCTGCTAATTCACGCATAGGCTGAGATGGATTCGCTTCCACTACAGCTTTCAGCTCATCATTATCCACCTTGGTCTCAGGTCGCCCATGTGGCTCATTTTCAAGATTAAAATCCCCAGAACGGAACTTCTGAAAACTATTGACGTACTGTGCATTCATTAGCCACATCCCTCCCAAACACTGTGTTGATGTTTTGAGCTGTCTGTGCTGCACTGGTTCCATGACAGAACTCATATCTGAAAATAATATGAATTTCTGACTTAGCCGTGGTTTCACAAAAAATTTCTCTAAAAAATCTTTTGAAAGATAATCACAAGCCGAAACATACATTTGAAAGACTGAGGATATACCTTCAGAATAAAAATAAACAGGAAGTGTCAAAGTGAAACGTCAGATATCTCAACTGTCAAACTTAGTACTTTAGGACATCAGATGTTTCATACTTAATAACCTCGTTCCTCATGGCTGGAGGCACTGGGGTGAGCCCTGGCACGTGCCGGCACGACCACCAGCTACTGGTTTGGGGCGCCATCTGCCAAACGGTTAATCCATGGGACGAGGGCTAATTTTGTTCCTCATTTTCTGTACAGCTGTGGTCACAACTGGATGGGACTTTGTATTTCACATGTCCCGAAAAGTTCTCTAACTGTCCCGTCAAATCACAAGCATGTATCCCCAGCAGGGATCGCGTTCCAGATTTCTGCTAACACGTCACCTTGTGTTTTCAAATTTCTAGAACAAGTTCAGCTGGGGATTGTACACTATGCTGGTTTTTGCCAGTTAGCAATAATTTCTATCAGTACAGAAGACTCACAAAAATAAGGAGCACTTTTATTTTCAGATTTGCCTATGTTGGGGTTAGGAGAATCTTGAGGTACCATGTTTTGATACTAGAAAGGTCTTTTTCTCCATTCAGCCCCATAAACTATAGGAATGGCATCATTAGTTTTTATCTGTTATTTTTATTTCCCTTGTGCTGTTTGTATTTTTTTTTTAATCTTCCCAAGTGCCATATATTAGGGAGTTGATACAATGTTGCCACAAAAGCAATTTTGTTACCCTCGGGCCGTATCAGCCGGGCTCTCTGTGGCTGTAAAGGGAAGGTTCTGGGAGAACGTAGACTTCTCCCCCATTTATGGGGTTTCTGCAGCCAGGGAGGCAGCTGCCCCCCCATGGCTTTATCTGCCGTGCCTTTCAAAATATGGTTGTTGTCACTCAGTCTTCCTCCTTGTATCTGCATAATTGCAACAATATCTCTCCCTCCTGTGCCCCTCCCAACGCCATACATGCAAAGCCAAGACAAAATAGTAAGAGAAATGGAGAAGAAATCATAAAATTCAGCTTAAAAATCCCCATGGCGACTGTGGTGGCTGAGCTCCTCTTCCTGCTGCAGGCCACTCTGCCGGGAGCTGCAGCTGTGAGGCCTCCCTGTCCTCACCCCTGTCCTCCAACATTAATTAGTTTGCACTCTGCGACCGGCTCGCGCCGCCTAGAAGCCCAGGAGTTAATCACGTCACGAGGGAGCTTGAGTCAGCTCAGAGACTTTATATTACAGCAGTAATTGTACAATTAGTCTGAGGTGAGGTGGGCACGGGAGTCTCGTGCAACCTTGTGCTGAGCAGAGAACATTGATCTAAACTGGGACAAGACTCCTCTGTAGCAACTGCATGTGGAGGCCGTGAGATAAACCATGAATTGCAATGAAAATTCAACTTGGATCGCAGTTCTCTGTCTACAACCTCTGAACACCGTGAGCAAGACCGTGGTAAAAGGGAATGAACACTTGTGAGCATCTGGGTGGGGGAATGAAATAGAATATAAAATTCCAGGAGGAGGGGGGCACTGTACCCCGGTGTGCAGTCTGCACTGCCCAAGGTGGCAGGTCGGGTAAGACAGGCGCTCCCAACTTCCTCCAAAAACTGTCAAGTGTGTGCAACGATGTTTCAAAAGGCCCTTGAACCCGCAGTATGTATCTATGTGCACCTCACATTTGACTCTCCACATGTTTTTGTAAATAGGCAGCATTTCGACATTCTCAAATGTCCATTTGTCCCAATTTGCTTTGTAGGCTCAATGCAGTCCCCATCGACATTCCAGCACGTGGCTGTGTGGATGTCAACGCTCATCCTAAAGTTGATCTGTGAATGCAAAAGTTCCGACTGAGAAGCAGCACACAGTTCTCCCTCCCGCCGTCCGGTCCCTGCCACCTCACTGGTTCTGCCAGTGTCTCCCAGCTGTCTTGTCTTGTGTTTACGTTTCCTCCCCCGGGTGCTAAGCTGGGAGGGGACAGAGACCCTCTGAGTGACCCCAATATCCCACAGCGCTGTGCCCACCGCTCGGCTAATCACGGCCACTCAATACCTGTCGCATCAGGACAAATCCCGCCGGGGTGTGAGGTGTGGTCTCAGCACACACCTCGCCCCATTACAGCTTCTGGGTTCTTTCCGGGTGGGAGACCTGCGTGAAAAGTCCCCGATACTCGTGCATTTAAGTGGGTGAGGGAATCACTTGTGTCAGAATGAATCAAAAAATCCAAATCCAAGTGTGGGTGGGTTTCGTGATTTTCCAGTGAACATGAGCTCAGTGGGCAAGTTAGCCGGAGTATTTGGGAACGTCAAGTGAACATTCTTTCTTTCTCCTTCTTCCTGTCTCTGCTCCCACCCCCTCCCCATTCCGCACCCTCTATGCGACTCTATCACTATAAATTAGCAACGAGGCCGTGCTTGGGAACCCAGCTCCCTCGTTATTTACCCTGGGTACCAACTGCGGGTTCCAGAACGCTCTTGGCTGCGGAGCCGTAAATCACGAAATGGAATCATAGCAGGACGGAGGGGGGGCAGCAAACTGAGATCAATCCGACAGGAGACACAGACCAATAACGCTGTCGTCTCCGTGGAGAGTTGGAATGAGATTTTATCGCAGGGGGTTGTTGACAACGTTATGACAAAGCAATTTCCACCCTAACCCTGGGGCACCCTTCCCGGGGGATGGACTGAGGTTTATTTCATTTACATGTAGGTCAAACATCCAATTGATTTTTAACTGTCCATTTTATTGTTTTTCAATAAAAAAGAAAAAAAACCAATTGTAGGGGATTGGTGCCCATGGGGAAGCTATTGGGAGCACAAATGTCCACGAGTCTTCAGCCACTTGTCCTGGGGCAAAATCGTGCCCATCAGATTAACACGCGGCGTGCGCAGGGCTGGGACAGCGCAGTGTCACTAGAGCCGTTCTCCACTGTGGACCGAGCGCTCAGAACCTCCCGGGGACGCTAATCACAGCGGCAGAGTCCTGGGCTTCACGCAGACTCACACACAAGGTCCCGTCCACAGATCTGCTCCCTGATACAAAACACGCCGCGTGTCTTACCGCTGCCCCATCACACTGTGCTTTGTCTTACGTCACTGAAGTCTAACTGGCCTGTTGGGAAGAACATGGAGACACCCACCCATGACATGAGGGGGAGGCGCCCAGGAGAGGGAGGAATGTGACCGGGAATCGTGGCCACGCCGGCTCCAGGACGGTGGCCCACTCTCAACATCCCCATCCAACGTGGAGAACGTGGGAGAAAGTTCCACTCGGACCGGCGTTGAAATCCCGCACCTGCGGGCAGACGCAGGAGTTCTGGGAACACCTGTGCTAACGGCCAGGTGTGCCTGGGTTCTGGGGTCAGATGCTGCACTGCATCCTCGGCCGTCTGCGGCCACTCCAGACACCAGCCAGGGACCCGTGGGAAGGGACCCCACGAGGAGGCTCCAAGGAGACGGGGGAGTCTCTCTAAACCGGTGCAGCAGGATCCTTTGCCAAAACTGGGCTTGGCCCACGGTCAGGGGCCCCTAGAGAAGACGACTGGGAGGTGCCAGACGGAAGTCGGGTTGGGGGGGAGTCATTGGGGGCGTATTTAAATCCCACTGCACAGCTCAGCAAAACTCGCATTCATTTAAAGCCCATGGCTCGCATGCAAGTACACAATTAACGTTTTACTTTTCTCTTACATGTTGAAAGGTCTTGTTCTTTTGCGTTTAGTCAGCTCAAACTTCTTACTCTAAATATTTAGCAAATATAATAAAAGCAGGACCCAACGCCTTTAGGAACATCACTCATCAAAGTTCTTTATCCTGATATTTTAGAGTGTATTAAATTATCATGCATCATTAATGCATTCTTATCAGAGAATGATTTCTGAGGCATCTGACATTTAAGATGGATGCTAATGAAAAAATAAGTTTATTTTTACTTTTCCTATTAAAAAAAACAGTTTTGGCAAATGAACATGACCTTTTCTTCTCTTCATAGAAATTCATCTGAACGCAAAGCAAGGTGCCACCTGACTCCCACAGCGCTGCCCTCGGCCGCCTCCTTTTGTCCCCCCTGAGCGGCAGAGACACCCGCTGCTGCCGACAGAGAGCACTGGGCTCGCACCTTCCGGATTTAACACGGCCAGAGACCAACGCCTGGGAAGATGAGTTCCCTCACAGCACATTAATTTTTAATTAGATGGAGTGTGTCTTAAAATTTTTTCTACCTCCATCTGCATGTCCTCAATTCTTTCCAAAGACTCCCACAAGGCATGAAATTTTTCCATGATATCTTTGACGACCGTGGTGTGGACACATGGGTAACGCCCCTCTCAGAATCTGCCAAAACACACACCAGCTGTTCCGGTTCCTGGACTGTCCCAGATCGCAGGGACGGGAGGTTCCTCCATCGTGGTCCAATCACAGACTCTGTTTCTGAGATGTGCGTGGGGACAGTGAGGTGACCCAGCACTGCAGGGTGTGGTCGGTTGGTTGGCCTGAGGATGTCACCCCAGTCCCTGCCACCTGCACACGTGTGGTCTTACATGGCAAAGGGTCTTTGCAGATGTAACTGAGGTTACGAACTGCAAACAGAGAGGTTACTCTGGGTCCCCACTGAATCACAGCAGCCCTTAGAGCAGAGAGCTCTCCCCGGCCTCGAGCACAGACGCCAGAACCAGGGGCAGAGACTCCCCGTGTGAGACGTCTGGACCTGCGGTTGCCAGAGGGGCCTCATGCACCCTGGGAAGGAACTGAGTGGGCTCCAGGAGCAGAGACCGTCCCCAGCCCTGGCTCAGGAATGGGCGGTGAGCACCTGCCTTGGAATGCAGATGTCGGGAGACCCCCGCCCAGGAGAGATGACAGGGAGGCCGTAGCACATCGAGACAGTATTTTTGGCTTTTTACAACACTTTTTCCCTAGGAAGAAACGATGGATGCCGTTCCTCAGTGTTTACAAATGACCGAAGGGACTGCACCCTTCCTAACAAGGGGCGAATCGCAAAGCTACAGCAAAGCCAGCTCGACAACTATTCCATTAAATGCCTCCTGGGCATGGTACGATTCTAAGCTCTCTGCTGGGCAGGGCTGAAATTTTAGAAAAGTCTGAAGGGTTTTGATTTGGAACATGTCAGTTACCAAGTCAGCTTTGTTCTCTGGTCCAAGTTATCTCAATACAACCAATAAATATGATTGATGGTCTATAGACAGGTAGGTAGGAAAGTAGATGATAAATGTGGGATAGACACAGGGACAGGTGATAGATATATGGATAGAGACGTATACATAGATAAATGATAAACAGGTGATAGATATTTAGATGGATGATAGTTGTATGGTGATAGATAAATATCGGGTATATGGCAGATACGAATTAGATAGATGATAGATAAATAAATGATAAATAGAAGACAGATGGATATGAGATAGACGATTGATAGGTAAGTAGATGTTAGATGTGTAGACAGATGATAGATTGATAGATAATTGGTAGAGTGGCATCCACGGCTTACTTATAGATCAGAGATTAGAGAGAATTTTCCTTGTTTTGACGGTGAGGTGAGCTAGCACTATCTGGAAGAATCTAACTTTGCATTTTTTAAATTTATTTTATTAAGACAATAAGGCAAACGTGAGGTAATATTAACGGTGGTCACTTCTGCGGCGGGGGCTGGGGGTTGCTGTTGACGGCATTATCCTCTTCTCTCTCCTCTTTTCATGTAGTTACCAGACACCTCGTAATTTCCAAACCCATCTCACGATTTTCCAAAACGATTCCGCTTTCCACATCCGCCTGCAGTTACAGCTGTTTCATTGCGCGCATGAAAAGACGAGCTTTCCCGGGAGGAGGTTTCTGAGGAGCGTCCAACCGGGGAGGACGCCCGGCGGCATCACAGGTGCGGGTGCGGGGACAGTGACTCCGCCCTGCTGCGTTTGCTCAGAGGGGCGCGACACACGCCCGCCGGACGACTGGGGCACTGGGCCTGAAGCGGGGTGACCCGGGGACACAGCCCGGAGGTCGGGGGCCGCGCAGAGGCCCTGGCGGGTGGGGTCACCTGCACCTGCTCATCGTCTGAAAAGACAGTTGAGAAGCAGCCAGACGTTCCCTGTGGCCTTAACGCAGCTGATCTGCGGACGTAGCTGGCAACCGGCGGCCCTGCTTGGCTGAAATGTCTCCAGGCCGAGGTCCGGGCTGGGCTGAGGACGCCGCCCCAACGCCTTCACCCGCCCTGGGTTGCGCCGGGCTGCGCGTGCCCTCGTGTCCCCGGGGCCTGGCCTTGCCGTGCCGGCCTGTCCCGCGTCTCTGCCCGCGGTGCTGTCCCCGAGCAATCGCAGACGAGGCCCCGGGACAGCGGTGCGGGAAACGGCGCTTCCGCCCGCCGGGGAGCCTCAGGCCTCATGAATGCGACGGCTTTGGAAACGTCAGGGCGCCAGGGCTGCAGGTGCCAGCTTTGGGAATCAGATCAATCCTGACTTGTCAGCTGCGGTCGCCTGCTTGTTCCCCTGAGGGCGCCGCGCCCCGGCTTCGCCAGCAGACAGGGCAGCCGCGCCAGGTGCACCGGCGGCCTGTGCCGCTCTGATTGCTCGGTTTTGTTCGGAATTTGGCTACGGGATAGGCCAGGGGGTGCCTCCGCGGGAGCCGCAACGACATAGGGACTATCCGTGCCGGAGTCAGGCTCGGCGCCCCGCGATCCCTCTGCAGACTTAGAAACCGATGCCCGTGGCAGTCAGCGTGCGCCTCCCGGTTGCGGGTTCCCTCTGTAAAAGGGTGACATTCTCCGCCCCGCAGCCTCGTTGTCCCAGGCAAAGTGCTCAGCGCCGCACCTGGCGCGCAACAATGAAACACGCGACACGCGCGGACTCTCAGGTGGGATACCAGCGCCAGAAGCGCCTGTGTAGACGGTGCTAGAGGCGACGTTTTACTGTGTGTAACTGGAATCTCCTTCTATTATTTAATCTCCTAAGATAGAAGCTGTAAACTTTGCTTTATGTTTTGAATGATGTTTCTTGAATGTAAGTTTAATTTCCTAGAAACTGTTTTGCCCAAAGCTCTCTGAACACCACAGCTGGTTTCATCCTTATAAAGTATTTAACAAACATCCCTAATGTCCTCTGTCCTGGCAAACCGTACTATTTACCATCCTTTCGTCTGAGGTTTCGTTTTATTTAGATATTTCACTCAAATGCGTGGGCATCCTTTTACCGCCTGGTGCACGGAGCGCGTCCCTGGCCACCTGCCCTGTGGGCCCCGACCCCGGGCTCTGAGGACAGGGAGGTGGCACCACACTGCCCCGGTCACCCCCCAACAGCTTCTCCTGCTCACAGACCTGCTCATCCCCACGGGCCAAAGCCCTGCTGTGCCTTCAGGACCCAATTCACAAATTCCCTACGCTACAAAGTGACCAAGTTCTGCCAAAGAGGAAGCTGATCTCCTATTCCCATTACATTTTATACATGCCTTTCCAGTAACACATCGCTTTCTCCAGGTATTTATTTACGTTGCGACCGCCTTGTTCAGTCGGTTGATTCCTCCAGAGCAAATGCAACGCGTGACACCTGCAAGCCGACCTGGCAGGGTCGTCTGTGCGGGTGTCCCCGGTCCCCGGGTCCCAGGATCGAGAGTGAGTAACCGAGTGGAGCCGATGACAGTGACCACAGACGCAGAGCAATTTTGTACAGTTGGTCACACACAAGAAAGAATGAAAGTGCAGGAGGAAGCTGCACAAAGTGAAAACACGTCCCAGAGAGAGAGGACGGATCAGTCCCACCAGCGGAGTCTGAGCACAGCTGCCTTTTATACGCTCACTGGTTTGTCCCGCCTCTCCTCTGGCAGGATTGGTTGAATTTCCCACCTTTGGAGTGATTGACAGGCTGGGGTTCCAGAAAGGATCACATAGGTTGGGTATGTACCAGTTTCCCTTTCTGCGCATGCGTATTACCCAGAATCCTTCACGAGGCTCCACCGTTATGCTAATTAGATGGTAATGAGCTCTAGGTCAGTTAAGGATCAATGGGAACTTCTTCCTATGTACGTTCCCACCAGGGAACAGTTCCTAGCTGCAATTTGGTTCCTAGCTGCAATTCGGTTCCCTCTCTCTGCCCTCAGCCACTTCCTTGCCACCTGTTTACCCTCTGCCAGACTTAACAAACCCACCTAAGACCTCTGATGATGCCCACATTTCAGGGTACAAGGAGAGTGTATAATAAGTCGATAAATGTATCAACATGTTTAAATTTATTTTATGACAATGACAATGTGTTTGTAGTTTCTTCCCCCAAATTAGGCATGGTATGTCACGCATGCAGATTATATTTACATAAAAAGTATTCCTTACAATCTCTGAAAATAGTATTGATTGATCCCTTTTTTTTTTTTTTTTTGGCAAGAAAATGAACTCTAACAGGAAGAGCTTCCTTCAAGTTATTAATATTAATCCTTTTCTTGCTTGACTAAGGGCTAACAGTCTGTGCCATGCTAGTTGTAGGTGTGTTCGGATATTCCCTACACAAACCCTTGCTTATATAAAAGTCCATCAAGTGGAAGAGGGAGGACGCCTGGCCATGCCACCTGGGCATGGATTCTCATCAAATCGCAGGACCGTTTTCACCCTCAGTGCAAGGAATCTACAGGGCCACATTTCCCCCATGATTTTGACAAACCACAGAAGCCACAGCAAGTGTTCAAGGTGGCACTGCCCACCTGCAGTGTGGCTGCTGGGGTCTCTGTGTCCTCATCCCCGATCCCCTCTGTCCCAGTGGGAAGGAACAACACGGATCAGTGACTCCTGTCTACTGAGAATGACAAGCGCAGGACTGATCACTTGTTTATTTTTCAAACATTTTGACATTAGAAAGGAACACAGAAATATTTTAGAACGAGTATGTTAAACAATTTCTTCCTGTCTTTTCAGTTTGATTCCCCTTTTGAAACATTCACTCAAGGTCGAGCTCCTTTTCTGCCATCCAGTATCATGTGAAGAAATACATGTAGACATTCGTGGTGTCTGATATTTTTCTAGGTTCCAACATGAGCTCCTTCGTAGGAAAACCACCAGCCCCTGACAGAGGAATTAAAAGCAGGTCTGAGTCTGAGGGAAGCGGATGTCATGGCTGTTCTCTTGGGTACCCGAGTCCTGTCTGGTTTCACCCAGAACATGAATGGACCTTGCGTGTGGCCAAGAGCAAAGCCATGGACACAGCACACTTGAGACATGGCCAATAAGTATTAGATTATTGAAGCAGTAAAGAAACTTTAATACCGGAATAAAATCTGCAAAGATCCTTTTGGCCCCACCCCTACTCACACAAAGAATAATAATGAATTGGCTAGTACAATCCTCCCACCAAAATTCACATTGCCTTTTCTCTTACAGTTACATTTGTTGAGATACAACAAAGGGAATTACAAATATTGTTTTTAAGGGTCCACATATAACAATGATAGAAATGGGCATAGCTACCTTTCATTGAGCATCTTCTGTGTGAGAGCCACTGGCTGGGAATTCAGGAACATTTTCTGGAATCTTGGCACCTGTCCTGTCTGGTAATCATCACATTATTTTATACAAGAGCAGGCTCAGGCTCCCCTGTCAGGTGAGGAGCTGAAATCCAGATCTGCCCATTCCCTGCACGATATCCAGCTAAGATACGTTTCTTTGCCACGTCCCAGGGAGCAAGGTTAATGCCATGGGAGCCAGGTAGACACCTGAGATTGAGGAAGCTGTTTTCTCAAGGTGCCCCCCATACACCCTACTGACGCCCCCTTGGGGAGGGCTCACAGCCTTTCACATGTGTGAGCAGATGGGTGCTTCTACCCAGAGGAGTGTCTGTGTGTGTGTGCACATGTGTGCATGTGTGAATTTTAATATAAGAAGCACAGTATTGCAAGGTGGGTGGTGGTGCTGCTAGTCTCTGATTTTGCCAAGTTTGAGGAAGGTGGTTGGTGAACCAGGACAAGGCAGCACTCACCGCGGCATTTGGTGGACTCAGTGACTCTCTCCCAGACTGAACTGTGATCGCTGCTCTTGCGTTGGCTCATTAAAAGAACTGTGTTCTACTTAGAGAGATTTGAGGTTATTCATGAATAATTCAGTGCTACTGGGAGGGCAAAAACAATTGTGTGAACATTAAATTTCCATTAAACATATTAAATGCAAGCAGACTGTCAAATGTTCTCTTGGGTATTGGATTCAGTATAGTAGTAGGTCAGGTATCAAGAGAAAAACGACGTCACCAGTACAGAATATGTTCAACTGTTGTTTAGGATAAAAGTACAAAGAAATAATGATAATAACTATTCCAAGATACTCAGGGCTTCCAAAAATGAATAAAACAGAAACTTTGATAAAAGATACTGGCCCATGAAAAATATTTTATGCAAAAACTGGAAAAAAGGATAAAAATCAAGTTACTTTTACTGAACTACATGGGTAAAGTCATGCTTTTAAGTCCACTACTGAAAGTATCTGAAATCCCAGTGGACAGAAAGAGGTTAGTCCACCCACTTCTCTGCCCCTGGAGACAGCTGGCAGCAACAAAAGAAAACCTTCTATTTATAAAATCAGAGAGGGAAGAGGTCTTCAGACCCCAGGGGTGAGCCTTGCTATTCCTGGCTTGAAATGCAGCCTGCAGATCCGTGTTCAGTATCTTTTTATAGGATCGTTTGTTCTGGGGCAGGAGAAGACACTACAACGAGGACATTCCCTGAGCTGAGATGATGTTGTGCCTCTCACTGTACTGAGATGTGACACTGGTAACATATTTCAGGGTTGGCTCTTAAGTACATATGACAATTGCTGATATCTATTGAGTTCCAGAGAGTGTTGCAACAGCATTGCACGTCTTAACACATTTGATCAAACCAGATGCAGGGTGACGCTAGACGCTGTCCTTGCAAGTGACCTCACTAGCGCCCACCACAGGCTTTCCCACTCGTTCTGTGATCCGTCTACCGCACGACAGTGAGAATTTTTCATTTTCTTTTTAATCACCTTGTTAGAGGAATGATCGACAAATAGCAAAATTCATTCTTCATAAGGGTATAATTTAATGAGCTTTGACAATGTATTTAAAGACCTTTAACTGCTACCAAAATCAAGAGATAGAACATTTCCATCACCCTAAAAGTTGCTTGATTTTGGATGCCTACGTCTTGTTTGAGATTGGGTACTTCCCATTTGATCTATCAAACATATTGCCTTACAGTTATTTTAATATCCTTGTCCCTTTAATGCCACTAGGGTCTACAGTAATCTCATTAGCTTATTCTTAATATTGGAAGTTTGTGTTTTTCATTTTTTTCTTGATCCCACTAGCTAGAGTTTCAATAATCTTATTAATCTTTTCAAAGAATCAGTTTTGGTGTCATTGATTTCCTCTAATTTTTTTCTGTTTTCTACTTCATTGGTTTCTGATGTTATCGTTATAATTTCCTTGTTTCACTTTATTGCATTTAATTAGTTTTTCTTTTTCTAGTTTTATAATATTGAAACTTATGTCATCAATTTGAGACTTTTTTTTCTTTTCTTTTTTTTTTGTTTTTTTTGAGACAGAGTCTCGCTCTGTTGCCCGGCTAGAGTGAGTGCCATGGCGTCAGCCTAGCTCAGAGCAACCTCAAACTCCTGGGCTCAAGCAATCCTCCTGCCTCAGCCTCCCCAGTAGCTGGGACTACAGGCATGTGCCACCATGCCCGGCTAATTTTTTCTATATATATTTTTAGTTGGCCAGATAATTTCTTTCTATTTTTAGAAGAGACGGGGTCTCGCTCTTGCTCAGGCTGGTCTCGAACTCCTGACCTCGAGCAATCCACCCACCTCGGCCTCCCAGAGTGCTAGGATTACAGGCGTGAGCCACCGTGCCCGGCCTTTTTTTTTCTAATGTAAATATTTTAGGCCATAAAGTCTCCTCTGGACACTGCTTTAGCCACATCTCACCCAATTTTATGAATTCTGCTCCATTTTTATTCATTTAAAATATATTATAACTTTCTTGATATTTCTTATTTGACCATTGCATGTAAAATCATGTTGTTTACTTTTCCAATATTTAGATATTTTCAAGATACCTGTAACACGCAGTGGAATTTCAATGACTTCACACCTGCTGATATTTGGTTTGTGGGCAGGAGGACGGTCTGTCTTGATCAACACTCCACGTGCACCTGAGTACTGTGTGTGTCCCTCTGCTGTCAGGTGCAGTGTTGAGTAAATGTCGCTCAGATCAAGTTGGGTGCTGGGGTTGTTCAGGGCTTCTATACTCTCATTTCAGTGTGTTTAATTATTCTTTCAATTACTAGGAGAGGAGCATTAAACACTCCAAAAACAATTTCCCTTTTCCCAAAATCCCTGAAAAGGGATTTATCTGTTTCCCTTCCCAGCTCTTCCCAGCTCAGATTTACTTTGAGACTTTGTTATCAGTTGCACACACATTTAAAAATGGTATTTCTTCTGGATAAATTGACCTCTTCATTGTTACCTGTCTCTCTTTACACCTGGTACTATCGCTTGCCCTGTAGTCTACTTTGATATTAATACACCTACTTAAGCTTTCTTTGGACTAGTGTTTGCCTAGAATATTTTTTCGTTCTTTGAATCTTATCTTCTAATTTTATATATTTTTACTTAAAGGGTCTAGATAGAGAGCCAGTATCTTGCTTGTTTACCTAATATGGGAATCTCTGTTTAGACCATTTGCGTTTAATGTAACCATCAATGTGGCTGTATTTAAATGCAATAGCTTGTTAATTGCATTCCATGTGCCCCATTTGTTCTTTACCCCTGTTGCCCTCTTTCTAGGTACTGTCTTGTGTTGAGGGAATATTATTTGTTATTCTATGTGATCTCACTATGGGTTTATCAATTACACTTTCACACTTTTAATCTTTTGTTTCAATATTCGTATGGGCACGTTTAATTTAATTTATCAGAATATGCCTATGATTGTCTTTAGACAGTCAATTATCTCTGCAATTCCCCCTGACATCTGAGACTGGCTCAGTGTCCCACCCCAGCCCCTGTGCCCCATCAGCCTCACTCAGGCTCTTGTCACAGCTGCAACAGTAAATTTGTTTCTGAATGATGATTTGATTAATGTGACTCTTGGTAGAATCTATGCTCCAAGGAGAGAGAAGACAGACTAGTTTGTTTTACTATTATATTTCCTACACCCACACACGGTATCAGGAACACAACAGGTATTTAATAACTACCTGTTGAATGGAGGCAAAAGTCAATGAATAAATACAAAACTAGATTATTCTCCAAATATTTCACTTTATTGCAGAAGTATATGCCTTCCCCCACAAACCCTCGTCTGTTCCCCCTGTTGTTTAAATATCAGTTAGAATCGTTGATTATCTCCTTGATACTTAGCCTGGATTTCACTTCATCTTCTGTCTCCTCTTTTCAGATAAGGACAACACACACACACACTTGTTAACACACCTATACATACCAGAGCTTTTATAAAAGTAATAGTTCTTATTTTTAATACAGTATTCAAATACATATTTATATAAAATATATACATAATACATAATAGAAGTACATAAACACAAACATTAAATTGAATACAATCTCAAAGCAGTCTCTGATATGAATATAAAACTGACAAGTGTGAATAACTTAAGGACCATATCAAAGTGCACATTAAGATTAAGTATACCTCTGAGTGATTCCTCTTAATAAGTTTGCCTGCATATTGCCCTAAAACCAGGTCACGTATCAGAAGGAAAAAAGGTTTCTGCACTGTAATCATTCAAGTAATTGACAATTAAGAGATCATTTGATAAGTTAAAAGTCAGATTTGCAATAATACGCCTGGAAAGATTCAGAAATAATTAGTATAAAGTCAAACAAGTCTACATTCTGAGAATGCGAGTGGGGTGCAGGCCCCCTATTCAATTCTTATTTGGTCTATTTGAGTATTAATTGGGAAATGCCCTTACACTTATGCTCCTGCAAAACCTCGAAAACTGCCTTTATGTCAGTCAGAAGAAGAATTTGAAATCTGTACTTATTTTCCCTTTAAAGATGTTGATATTCTCCTTGATGCGGTTCTCCACATTCCTGGGATTAATGTGTGACGCTGTCTCTACCTCTTGGAAGGAAAATCTGCCCAATCACCCATCCCAGGCCAGGGTCGAGCAGGACCCCTCACTCCCAGCCCCCAGGCTCTGGTCTGCCTTGTCGCTCCCTGCAGTGCAGCCTCGAATCCTGCTGCTGTCCCTGCATTTGCTCTCAGGCACGGCGACTGATGCAGGCAGAACAAGTGATGCTGTCGCAGGCTAGTGTGGCTTGGGGGTTTCTAATAAGGGACTCACTGTCCTGTCACTGCAGCAGAAACTCCTGTGCTAGCCATGAAGGCCATCTTACCTGAGAAGACTGATACGGCATCAGCGTACTGGCTGGACCTCCTCTCTGGCTCCCTCACCTGCCCACCTGTGCAGGGTCTACCAGGGCCCGGAGGCGAGCTCTGCAGGTACGTTTTGGTGCAGGTACACTGAAGTAGGGTGCAAGTCACTGGAATAACTTGAACTCCAGGACTGAACACATCATTGGAGTGGAGGAACTCGATCACTGACTGAGAGAGAAACAGGAACAGAGCGATGCAGGAGGGTGAGAGGTACCTGAGAAGAAGGAATATGTACCCCAGACGGTTCACGTCTTTGCCCTGGTTTCTTCTGCCTAAACCAACCTGCCTGCTACCTGCACAGAAATGCCCAAAAATGAGAATACTCTTTCATTTTCATACATACTCACATATTTGATTTTTTTTGTTTTGTTTATTTCAGCTTATTATGGGGGTACAAAAGTTCAGGTTACATATATTGCCCATGCCCTGCCATCCCCCCGAGTCTGAGCTTCAAGCATGTCCATTCCCTAGACAGTGCACATTAGCAAAATGTGGTATATGTATACCATGGAATATTACTCAGCTATAAGAAATAACGGTGATATGGCATCTCTTCGGTTCTCCTGGAGAGAGTTGGAACCCATTCTATTAAGTGAAGTATCCCAAGAATGGAAAAATAAGCACCACATAATTGATTTTTAAGAAAAGAAAGTTTTTCTTTCAATTCTCAAAAGTAGTTGATAAAATAATTTTTAGAACTTTTTGGCCCAAATTCTATGAATAAATTATCTTTTTACTTCAGAAAGGATTGTAAAAACCGCATATCCAAATGCACATCTTGGAAATGACAAGACTTTTTTTTTCTGTTAAGCATACACATTAATAGGAACTTTCATAGAATGCTATATCCATTGAACTATAGCTTCATTAAATCTGAGAACTGTAGAAATCCAAATTCTTGAATAGGTCATCATTTTGAGTGACATGAATTATGCCAAACGTTGATGTTTTACATAATATCGGCTGATAAAATCAATGTTCTTTCATTCCTCTCTGCATAATGTACCTTCTGCCACTGAACCAGTCATTGTGTCGGGACAGAAGCAGGAACCGCCGGGTGACAGAGGGGAGAGCTTTGCAAAGCCCGCTCCAGAGTTACACACGATCGGCCGGGGATTACGAATCCGCCGCTCACCGGTAGTGCGAAATTGGGAAAATTACTTACTGTTCTCAGATGCCAGACTGGGAGCAGAAAGGTTGTTGGATGATGCCGAGAAGCTCCAGGGAGAGGCCCTTTCACCAGGACCCCACACGTCACAGCTACGACTGCTTCCTGCGAGGGGGACAATAGGCTGGGTGGATCCCTGTTCTTCTCACCCGTAAGGGACATTAAGAAAAACTGGGATGTCCAAAGACATTTGGCAGGTTTGTTAACGCCTGCCTTCCTCAGTTTATACCCACCCGACACTGCCCATTCCTGCCTGGTTCCCTCTGTGACAACACAAAACACCTGCCTCTCACTCTAACTGAACTCCACCTTCGGAGGACGGATCAGAAGTCGAAGCCAGGTGAGCAAACATGGTGAGCAGCAACTGCTCCATCCAGGGACCCGGGAGCATCAGTGTCTCTGGAGCTTGTGAGGCGGGAAGCCCACCCCGACCCCCTCCTGGAATCAGCTCTCGGACCGGTTCCCCCAGGGACCCATGTGCACAGGACGGTGTGAGGACCCCCCGGGACCACCACACGTGAACAAGGAGGAAGATGACCACACGTGGGCAGAGTGTGGACTCGACGCAGAGCAGAGCCAGCGAGAGCCGGCGGACCCCTCATGTCATGCAGGGGGCATTTGTCAAAAAGCACAGAAGTTATTTTCCACAAATTCTATCAGCTGAGAGTAAAAACTGGATATCAATATTGCACGCTTTCCGCAGCATCGTTCCGTCTACCTTTGAGGGCCACCTGGAAGAAGGGAGACTGTGAAACAGAACTGGAGCATCAATATTTTACTAGTATCCCCCTTGTTAGCTCAGTGATTCCTCAGTACAGGGAATCTCTGTGCCCGGCACAATGTGTGGAGAAAGCCGTGCTGAGTGAATGAATGAACCGGAGCCAAGTCACAGGAAATACAGCAACCTTGTTGCATTTGCAGATGAAATATTAGACTGTTCTTCGGCTCCTATAAATGATTTGGGGAAGAGTTTGCTGGTAGCAAGAACATGGAGAGATTTTTTTTTTCTTTTTGCAAACTGATTAATTGAACATTTAACAGCTTGTTTGCATGTACAGTTGACTCAATTTATATAAGCAATTACTGAATTTGCATGTACAAATGGATGCAGCTGCAAAGCCTAAGGTATTTTTTTTTATTAGATCTACTAAATTTAAATCAGAAAATAGGTTTAAAAGTAGCATTTGGCATGGCTCTTCCTGCTAATGATAAACACAGACCGGCATCCTGTATTTGAGAAAGGTCGTTGGGAAGGTCACGTGTACCGAATAAACTAATTGGAATGGAAGTGCATGAAATCTTGTTTTACAGTTAAAATGCAAGAGGGGAACAAATCTGAATCATATCCTACCTTGATCAAATCCTAACTCTTCAACTGTTTTAAATTAGTTATTTAGGAAGAAGACAGAGGCATCCGGGCACAGTGAGATGTGTTTGCAGCAATGGCCTTAAAGCATATTTCAACGTATTGCACAAAACGCTGATGCCATTTTATTTACCAAACATTTTTTCCTAACTTCATACTGGAATTTAAAGGATGAATAAGATGCATTCATGCTGTAGTCAGTAACTCCATCAAAATCTGACTCCGCACATACTGAGATGTTTAGGCAATATCCCCTGGTTTGCCTGAGTTCTGTATTTTGAACTGTAAAAAACTAGTTTCATATATGAATATGGAGATGAAGTGATTTTTAATTTCTGATTAATTCCAAGCAAAAGGGAATTTCACGGCACAGCTGTACAGACACCTCCAAAATATTGACAATATATTGAACACATCGGAAGGTGACTAGCGAATTCATACTCTTGGGAGTTTTCTTTATGTTTCAAATAATAAATTAATTGAAGGTGAGTCTCTGAGATGATGTTTAAAATCACTTGTATGCAGAAGCTGTTACCGTGATTTTCACCTGAAGTTTTCCAAATCCAGTAGGAGTGCTCTCACATGTGTGCATTTTAAATCATGCTAGTGCACAGCAAGCTGAATAACTTGCAACTCCCTGGTTATAAATCTAACAAACTTTCAATGCCAGGTATTTCCAACCTTTTTATCTTCATTAAAGTATATCAGAAAGAGTCGAGGTGACAATGAAAGACTGTTCAACCCATAAAACAAATTCAATAAATTTCAACCTGTTTGTGGTGTTGCCACAGAAACTAAACTACCCTTGTGAGAATTTATAACTATGACTTGTTCTTTCAAGCTAACACGATGTTCCATTTTATTGTTTCTCTTGATTTATAAATGGCCTTGGAAATTTTTGACCATGGGGTCCTATTGCCTTGCCTTCAGCCCTTCATGAGTTCCAAGTTAGCCTCTGATGAAAGCAGTTTGCATTTAGTGGAATTCAATGAAAACCTGGGTACACGGGCTGATTCAACATCAAAGGTATTCGAACATGTGAAAACCCTATTGTAGTATCAAAGCACCATTTTTACACGTTTGAATTACAACAGATGCTGACGTGGGTGTTTGGTACATATTCTCTCAATAACTATTCATTCTCCGATTCAACAGTCACCTGTTGAGTTTTGGAAGATGCCAAGCACTGCTCGAAGCTTGGCACCAGGGGAATTATCGTGACTAAAGCAACAGTGTTACCTGCTGTTATGAACTGGATACTTAATCCCCACTTGGAAATGTGCACAGAAAGGCTGACAGAGATTAGGTCATTTGCATAAAGTATCACGGTTTATAATCCACACGGCTAAAATTGTAACGCCTGTGTTGCCAAGGAAAATCGTCTCTGTCATATAAACGAAGATGCACTTGTTCCTACTGGGCCACTGAAACAGCTTCAAGGAAATTAAAATGTTTTATTAAATTTACTGAGAGAAGATAAATGTCTTTTAAGTGATCAATAAGAAAAAAACTAGTAAATCAAAACGCTCCTGCAATATATATCATTATTAGAATTTGTGAAAACAGTCAAATCATTCTTATAACGCATAGTAAAGAGTCTCACCATAGAGACTGAAAATTTTGACTTCTTAGGAAAAGCCTGCATTAGGATTAATAAATAAGATTATACTAAGAGTACTGCACTAATAGCATTTCTCAATTTCAACAGCATCTCTCTTTTGATTAATTATAAATTAATATGAAATACAAGAAAAATATCTGAAAAGTAACTGGAAATATTTGTTTGTTATGAGCATGAACTCTGGAACAGGCAGGGAAGATTTTCCTTTAGAAGAGCCTGGAATCTCTGTCTCTGCCCTGTGTCTGCTTCTTTCGGGGGTGGGCTTCTCAGTACAGCCCTTGGGTGACACTGGGATCCGGCTCTTAAAAGCCTGGGCTCATAATCTTACAATCTCATGACCATAAAAGAAAGAGACTTTTTCTGAGGCCAGTTTGAAAGTAATGACCTTAGATGGAACCTGAGCCAAATGCCCCTCTCGTGCCACCTTCGGTGGCTGGGAGGAAGGGTCCCCAGTGGCGGCAGGCCCCACTGGCACCAGGTGGACAAGCCAAGGAAGGTGGCATCTCTGTAAGGGAGAAATGCCTGATGCATAAAGAAGGAAGCAGCACTGGGTTGCAAAATAACCTGAAACATCCACGAACCCTTTTGTGTTATGGTGACAACTCTGCACCACAGACATTTAAGGACAATCGCCTGGGTTTCCTTTGGTCCCCGACTTAAAAAGCTAAAATTAGAATCGAGAGGTCTCCACACCCCAGGACAAAAGCAGGGCTTCGTAGGGAAAATATTTTTAAGAGTTCTTAATTTCATGGCAAGATATTAAAATGCGTTTGATGACTGGCAATGACATGTCACTCAGCTGTCATCGTCTCATTTCTCAGTAGAGGCTCCTGCATCCACCTATTCCCGCCAGGACAGTCCTGGGCAATTAGTAATCTTAAATATGCATAGTAAATGAAGTTGTTTTTCTATCATTTTACCTCTTTTTATAAAATAATAAGTAGGAAACAGTTCATCGTTTTTCCTGGGGATTCCAGTCAGCCAATTTATAATTTTTTTGAAGATCTGTAGACCTTGTTTGAACTTGAGAGCTCCTTTGTAACCGGAAAACGTTTTGTGATCTGATATATGAACTTCTCCTAATCATTCCTCGGCTAATAAGCCTGTAAATTGCCCCTTATATGAGGAGGAACAGGGATGAATAAACTCCTCGTGAAAAATATGTACTTTGATGAGTTGATTCATGTCATGATCTTATTTTTAATGAGGGCATCTTTAAGAAGCTAAAAAAAAAAGGTCCCTAAATTTAGTACTATACCTAATATACACAAACCACTTCCATCTGGCTAATACATAACCCATCTTTGAAATGCTAATGATGGGTTTTAAAAAGCAGTTGAAGAGAAATGTACAAAAAAATTCTAATGTACAGAATCTCAGTGCAAAACTCAAGTGTCTCGGTGTCTTGGCAGATGCATATAAGGAGGTGGTGCTGGGTGCTCAGGGGGCACCGGGATGGGACAGTGCTGTGCCCCACACCTGGGCCTCCAGCCACGTCTTTTGTTCTTAGTCTTTTCCATCCTGTGTCCATGAACCATTCTCATCTAATGCTGATATTCAGCTCTGAGTCAAACCTGCTTACTGATAAACTCTGATCTATGCTAGAGAGAGAGATAAGGTGTAACTCAGGATATTTCCAGCAACCCCTAATACCATCATCATCTCCTGCAAGCTCTGGGGCGTTGAACGGATGCTCCCCCCTCCAAATCTCCCTCCCAGGAAGGCAGGTGCCTGGCACTCCGGACCCCGGCTGAGGTGCCCACCGTGAGACCTGGGCTGGGGCAGAAAGTACGTCAGACACACTCAAAACACAGCTCATACTTGCATTTTATACGTAGAGACAGCAAAGCAATACGTACTAGAAATTTCTAGTATTTCTCCAATGTGCTCTGAATAATGAACACATCCCTCGGTGTGCGCCTTAGACGCCAAGCTCAAAGAAAAGGAAACACGAGTGAAAGGGAGAAAGCTGCACCCACTGGGCCTTCCGTATGCGTCAAACCAAACGCTGGCATCGCTGCAAAACTAGCCATGGGCTGCTCTCTGCCCTGCACAGGTGACATCGGACCAGCCAGCCTCTGCCGTCACCCACCCAGCCAGGGTCCTGCTAAATCCCCTCCTCGTAGAGGAGCTGTTGGTTCCTGATCCTCCCTCTCCCCCGTCCTCCCGTCGCCACCTGCTTGGTATTGAGCCATATCATTAACATTTACAGAGGCCACCGGGGCTGGGGACGTGCCTGGCAGGCTGGGGCCTCAGCTCCTGCCTCTTGGAGCCGCCGACCTGCACCCCCTGAGCTCCTCTTATCTGCACACCTCCTTTGACATCCGATTTCATAGCGTCTGTGCTGTCATTTGGCTCTTTTGTTTATTGTTATCTCATTTTTAAAACAGTTCCTGGAGGGCACAAATTGCCTTTTATTTTATTTTCTTCAAAACTGCCACCCACACCGTCACACAGTACCAGTGACTGACAGTGTCACGAGGGCCGGACAGCAGTGTTGTGAGTGCCTGCCTGTGGGTGACAGCGACTTTTACTTTCTCACAGAGACACAGGGAGAAGCCACAGAGACAAAGGGGGAAGCGTACGGAATCCTCCAGCCGAAACAGCGCTGCAGATGCCATTTAGTTGCTAAACGTGCGTATAGAACAGAGATCAGGAAGGGTGACTGCATTTATCCGGCACAGAGTCCTGGGGCGGTTTTCCTGCCCTCCGGCCCGGCAGGGGTTTCAGTAAAAGAGATGGGACTCGTCTGGGGTTGTATGACACAACCAGCCACTCAAAAGGAACAACGTTCAGTTATTTGTTTTCATTTTTAAAATACTTTATTTCTATTAGTTACAGGAGAAAAGTCCTACAGGGCATTAAAACCATCTTAACAGTTACATATTATTTTGAAATATCTGAACATCGTACGAGCTTGCATAAGCCATTCAGAAATAGCTGGACAAATATTGAGATAAATGATCTTGAGCCCTCTCTTCTGCTGGTATTTTTAATAATTCTGTTTTCGAGACAGCTATTCTGCTACGGAGCCCACATGTGGCTCATATCCTGCCATCATCCTTGACACGGTCACAACCAGGGAAAGTTTCATGATGCAAAACAGGAAAACACAAAAGCAAGATGTCGTGACCCTTGGAGCCCCGGCCGTGAGTGGCCTTCGAGGACAGACTCAGAGAGCAGTTCTTTCTTTAGTCAATGCTCCACACAGGGTCTGCTGAGCTCCACAGACCAGGTATTAATTCCCAAGATGACTCCGCAGCTATCGTGTCCCCAGACCGATGTAAGATATCGGCACTTTTGAAAATCACAGTAACCTCAGAAATACTGTTGAGCGTTTATTTATGTGCCAACAGGTGTTTGAGCCGCACTGTGCACCAGGCGCTGTGCTAGGCCCAGGAGAACAGCACACGCGAGCCCTTCCTCCGCGGCCGCGTGTTCCAGCGGGACAGACCGGGCAGGCGGCCGGTGCCACGCAGGAAGCAGGGCGGGGCTGTCGCGCCCTCGTGGAACCAGGCGGCTCCTCCTGGGAGGAGAGGGAAGCAGCCCTGAGAGCCTGGCGGGGACTGCCGGGCCCTGAGCGGTTTTCTGCCACCCCCGTGTGATGCTCTTCCTCCTCTGGACCAAGCACCCATGTCCTCGCCAGCATTTGTTACTCTATGGCCTGTACATTCATACCAAAAATACTAGGTATGATTTCAATGTTTTTTGAATTTTTTTTTAATTTTCTTTTTCTTTCTTTCTCTTTTTTTTTTTTTTTTTTGAGACAGAGTCTCACTCTGTCACCCGGGCTAGAGTGCCATGGCATCAGCCTAGCTCACAGCAACCTCAAACTCCTGGGCTCAAGCGATCCTCCTGCCTCAGCCTCCCGAGTAGCTGGGACTACAGGCATCCACCACCGTGCCTGGCTAATTTTTCTATATATATTTTTAGTTGTCCATATAATTTCTTTCTATTTTTAGTAGAGATGGGGTCTTGCTCTTGCTCAGGCTGGTCTCGAACTCCTGAGTTCAAACGATCCGCCCGCCTCGGCCTCCCAGAGTGCTGGGATTACAGGCGTGAGCCACCGCGCCCGGCCTTTTTGAATTTTCTAAGACTTGTTTTGTGGCCTCACACACAGTCTATCTGTGAGAATGATCCCTGAGCTGAGGAGAAGAACGTGAATTCTGCAGCTGTTGGATGAGACATTCTGTAAATATCTATCAGGTCCCTGTGGTCTATAGAGCAGGTTAAGTCCAATGTTTCTCTGCCGATGTTCTGTCTGGGTGATCTGTCCAAGGCTGAAAGCGGGGTGTTGAGGTCTCCAGTGATTGTTGTACTGGGGTCTGTCTCTCTTTAGCTCTGATAATATTTGCTTTACATCTCTGGGTGCTCCACTGTTGGGTGCCTATGTATTTAGAATTGCTATGTCATCTTACTGAATTGACCCCTTTGTCATTATATAATGAACTTCTTTGTCTCTTTTTACAGTTTTTATCTTGAAATCTATTTTATCTGATGGAGGAATAGCTACTCCTGCTCTTTTTTGGTTTCCATTTGCATGAAATATCTTTTTCCAACCCTTTATTTTCAGTCTATGTGTGTCTTTGCAGGTGAAGTGAGTCTCCTGCAGACAATGTGTGATTGGCTCTTGTTTTATATACATTCAGCCACTCTGTGTCTTTTGACTGGAGAGTTTGGTCCATTCACTTTCAATGTTATTATGGACAGGTAAGGACTTATTACTGCCATGTGGTTATTTGTGGTTGTTTTGTGGTCCTCCCTCCCTCCCTCCCTTCCTCCCTGTTTTCCTTTGTGTCAAAGTGACGTTCTCTGGTAGTGTGTTTCCATTTTTTGCTGTAATGATTTTTCCTGATACAATGTTTAAAACCAGGTGCCATGATTGCCCACCTGAGTTTTGGTTCTTCTGAAGGTGCTCACTTGCCTAGACAGTTGTTGACTGTGGCGTCTGTGTGGAGGGACCATGGCTGGAGGTTTCTATTCACCCATCTTGCTCAACCCCTCATGTTGCATTTTAGGAAAATTGTTGAAAATATCAACTCTACAATAAGGAAAATGAAAAAGGAAACAAAACATGGCTCTAGTCACTTAATTTTAATTGAGGACACCAAAGACCACGTAGCAGTGTTATGTTTCCAAGTAGAAATATTTTTTTTTAATGTAGGAAAAGGAAATTAACATTTAAAAATTTAAGTACAGATATCACTCCAATAGCTTTGTCTATCACTTTTTAATTAGCTGTTGCAACAAGATTGCTGTGGAAACAACTATTACCCATGCCCAAAATAGATATTTATTTAACAGTCTGCAGATAATATACCAACATGCCATGGTGTGATATAAGCAATAAAAACATTTTCAGAAAATACTACAGAAATGTGAAAGTTGATTTTTAAAAAAAATACTTCACCCAGAGCTTGAGAGTACATAGGTCTACTCTGCAGAAACCCCACATAGGAAAGACCCAAGGAAAAAGAGCTAATTAAGCACATAAACTTAAACACTTTAAGGCAGTGATGCTGAGTAAATTATACACAGTAAAACCCACTCCAAGGCACGTCTCAGTTATACAACATGCATAAGGAAAACAGGACACGCAGCGTGCTCTAAAGTGAAACAGTTGCATTCCCTCTAAAGTGAAACAGTTGCATTCATTCCCTCTAAAGTGAAACAGTTGCATTCCCTCTAAAGTGAAAAGGTTGCATTCTCTCTAAAGTGAAACTGTTGCATTGCCTCTAAAGTGAAACAGTTGCATTCCCTCTAAAGTGAAACAGTTGCATTCCCTCTAAAGTGAAACAGTTGCATTCATTCCCTCTAAAGTGAAACAGTTGCATTATCTCTAAAGTGAAACAGTTGCATTCCCTCTAAAGTGAAACAGTTGCATTCTCTCTAAAGTGAAACAGTTGCATTCCCTCTAAAGTGAAACAGTTGCATTCCCTCTAAAGTGAAACAGTTGCATTCTCTCTAAAGTGAAACAGTTGCATTCCCTCTAAAGTGAAACAGTTGCATTCATTCCCTCTAAACTGATACAGTTGCATTACCTCTAAAGTGATACAGTTGCATTCTCTCTAAAGTGAAACTGTTGCATTGCCTCTAAAGTGAAACAGTTGCATTCCCTCTAAAGTGAAACAGTTGCATTCTCTCTAAAGTGAAACAGTTGCATTCTCTCTAAAGTGAAACAGTTGCATTACCTCTAAGCTGATACAGTTGCATTACCTCTAAAGTGATACAGTTGCATTCTCTCTAAAGTGAAACAGTTGCATTCTCTCTAAAGTGAAACAGTTGCATTCCCTCTAAAGTGAAACAGTTGCATTCATTCCCTCTAAAGTGAAACAGTTGCATTCCCTCTAAAGTGAAACAGTTGCATTCCCTCTAAAGTGAAACAGTTGCATTACCTCTAAAGTGAAACAGTTGCATTCCCTCTAAAGTGAAACTGTTGCATTGTCTCTAAAGTGAAACAGTTGCATTCCCTCTAAAGTGAAACAGTTGCATTCCCTCTAAAGTGATACAGTTGCATTCTCTCTAAAGTGAGTGATACAGTTGCATTCCCTCTAAAGTGAAACAGTTGCATTCCCTCTAAAGTGAGTGATACAGTTGCATTCCCTCTAAAGTGAAACAGTTGCATTCATTCCCTCTAAAGTGAAGCAGTTGCATTCCCTCTAAAGTGAAACAGTTGCATTCCCTCTAAAGTGAAACTGTTGCATTCCCTCTAAAGTGAAACAGTTGCATTCATTCCCTCTAAAGTGAAACAGTTGCATTCCCTCTAAAGTGATACAGTTGCATCCCCTCTAAAGTGAAACAGTTGCATTCTCTCTAAAGTGAAACAGTTGCATTCCCTCTAAAGTGATACAGTTGCATTCTCTCTAAAGTGAAACAGTTGCATTCCCTGTAAAGTGAAACAGTTGCATTCATTCCCTCTAAAGTGAAACAGTTGCATTCCCTCTAAAGTGATACAGTTGCATTCTCTCTAAAGTGACAGTTTCATTCCCTCTAAAGTGAAACAGTTGCATTCTCTGTAAAGTAACACAGTTGCATTCCCTGTGTGCATCTCTTCACTCGTAAACAGTTGCAGGCGTCATTCGTCCTGCCGTAGCTGTGCAAGCTGTAATTACTGTCAGCTCAAGTGTTCAAAATAGTATTTTCTTGTAAAGCAGGAGAATTTCCAAAAAACTATCGATATCCCTTTTGACACATTTTCAGTTTCTTACACTCCAAATTCTCATTGCAAATGGCAAAGTCCATTTTTGCACATTATCCACTTACTTTCATGTTAATTCATTGTGCCATTGTTTTTTTTTAAAAGAAGGAATATAACTTTTTTTATTATACAAACAGAATTATAACATAACCTCACTTAAAGTCCCTGGTTCCTACTTACTATACTAATTATAGTGCTGTTTATCCAAATATGAAAAAGTTATTTTACTACGTTATAGCCAACCAGAGACATTACTTCCAGTTCTCTGTTGAATTAACAGTACATTTGTTTCCTAAGAAATGTCTTCTTGTTTTCTTATGAGATTTCCAGTAGAAATCAAATCATCACAATTCGATTTGAAATGGCACAATTTACTTATTACAAAGCTTTTCATTAAGTGTTAATTGTCCCGGGATTATACAGTCGAATGTGCCAGTTAGTACAGGCAACATTCAAATGGAGGTAATATTGTCAGTGCCGTTTTCACTGAAAGAGAATATTTTGAATGATCTCTTCCAAAATGATGGTTCACGATAGGGGGATCTGCACTAGGGTTGCTCAGATTTCCTTGTATCAGCCAAGAGCAGGTTCTGAAGCCCAAACTGTGAGACGAGTGAGGCCACAGGGGAGAGTCCTGTTTCTCCTGGTCCAACCTGCCTTTGTGCTAAGTGGCGTTTCTTTGTTAACTTGAAGCCAGTTATGAATTTAATGGCATAACAAAGGCTCTATTAAAGTATATTGTGTGAACACCCAGGATACATATGTGTTAATAATTATTCATAATGCTAACAACAAACTAATACAATACAGTCTAAATTAGGTTAAAAATAACTTTTATGAAGCTGGAGTAAACCCACATAAAAGTGACAGTGGCCGAGCATTGGGACTTCCAGTTTCTCGACGTCCCCCCCAGCACTGGCCAGTGTCAGCTGTTTAATTTTAACTGCTGCAGTGGCCAAGCAGTGGCATCTCCTCGTAACTTCAATTTGCAATTCCACAGTGACTTCTGATTTGGGGAATTTTTCACACATATTTTTGGCCATTCATAGATCTTCTGTGAAGTGCCTTGTGTATTTAGAGAAATCACGATAGCACTGATTTTGCTCATTCATGCTCAATCTGGGCATTTCTCGGCAGGGAGGCTGGAATCAGCTCCGCCTCACGTGGGCTGCAGCGGTGCAGGCTGGAACCTTGTCGAGCCTCAGTCGTTGGCATTTGGGGCAGTCGAGGCTGGCTGCGGCTGACAGTCACTAGAGATCGTTAGTGTGGGCTGCTGGCCTCTGCCCCCACGCAGCTTCCCCATGTGGTCTGAGCTCCCTCCCAACACGGCCACCAGTGCAGAGGGTATTTGTCCTGAGAGAGACCCAGGAAGGAGGCAGCATTCTCTGTGACTCAGTCCCACATATTCTCTCTGTCAGGATGCCCACCTAGGACTGCAAAGGTTCTAGGAAAAGGGTAAAAGAATCCTCATCTTGAAGGGGGGCAGCAAGGCTCTGGAAGCCAGAGACCAGAAGCCTCACTGTGGCCGTGTGGGAAACCACCGCCCGCCACACGGGGGTCCAGATCTGTTGCTCTTGTTCGTTGGCTCGCTCTGCGGACAAGTTCATTTCTGTGCTGTACATACATAGGAGCGAAATTACTGGGTGCTAGGATTGATGTAACTTTAAAAGAGTAAACAATGCTGATGACCGTCACAGGTTAAGTTCTCTAGAAGTAAACTCTCTGGTGGACTTTGGAAAGTATGAGTGTTCAAGGGATCCACAGAGGTGAAAGGAATGAAGAGAGAGTAACACTAACGGGGAGAAGCTGAACTGAGATGCAGGCTTGGCCAGGTCTGGTGGACCTGCCAGGGGGCTCCAGGTAAACCTTGGCGATAAGGTCTGTCCCACCCTGACCCTGGGGAGGGCGTGGCTCCAGGCAGTGGCAGCTCTTTGCAACCCTGCAGACCCCAAAATGCCCAGTGAACAGAGACCACCTCGGACCACTTCCTGGAAGGGGAGCCATGCGAGCATCTCCGTGTGCGCTGCAGGCCTGTCCCCACCTGCCGAAAGGCCACGCTGAGACCTGCTCTTGTCACTGGGCTCTGACTTTAGTCCCCACTCCCAGGAGCAGCGTCCCCCACATGAGACTCGTCATATTTCACCGGGTAATGAAGTTACTTCTATTCACGTACACAAATGCATCTCTTAACTCCCGTGGTGGACAATAAACTTCTTGAGCACAGACATAAGTCTGACTTATTGATAGATGCTTCCCAACTCTGAGCAAAGCACCTGCACGTAGGCGCTCGATAAAGTTATGCAAATGCCCTGGCCGGAAACAGTATAGACATTACTAATTCTCTGAATCACAACTGGAGGTGAAGCTCAAGGTTGTTTATAAGAAAGAAAGAAAAAGAGGGAGAGAGAGAGAGACAGAGAGAGAGAGTTGATGCCTAATGTTTAGCTGATAATGTGATAGAGTAACAATTTCAGCAGGAATAGAGAAACTGATACAATGCATTAAACAAAAGTGAGGATGGAATGATATGGACGATGACGCTGATGGGAATGAAGTGGCAGGTTCATTGCTGAGGGAGGCACCGTGCAGGCTGTCCCCGCAGTCGATGCTCGGCGAGCTCTGGATTGCGAGCGTGAACAAATGCCCTGCGTGAGATGGAGGATGGCAGTTAGCGAGGCAGCCCGCTAACAAGCAGAGGAAAATTATGTGCAATGCTTGAGGGGATAATAGGGTTTGAAAAGAGAGACTTAAAGAGAAAGTGAATGAGGCGGTGAGGAGCAGTA
The DNA here is from genome assembly GCF_020740605.2 of Lemur catta. Classification (NCBI taxonomy): domain Eukaryota; kingdom Metazoa; phylum Chordata; class Mammalia; order Primates; family Lemuridae; genus Lemur; species Lemur catta. Next base: position 48,420,892 of record NC_059145.1, read on the forward strand.
TAAAAATTTTATCTGGAATAGTTTGAGGTAACTTTTGTATTTATGCAAGGCACAAAGAGTGCACTATGAAGATGGAAAGCTATAAATAATGACAAGGGTTTGGTTTAAACTTTCGGAAGCACATCCATCCATCAGAACGTCTTTTCCCATTTGCATTTTGGGATCTTCGGCTCAGGCAGAGGTGAGAGATGAAACCGCTGAGTGAGAGGAGTGTGAGCCTATTAAGTCCTCTCTTCCAGGGGGGAGAACAGTCTCCAGCAGTCAGGGCACTGGGTCAAAAATAGAATGTGTTATTATTGAGATACTAGTGCAAAATGATAACAATAATAATAATAAACAGAAAAGACCCAAATTACCCATTTCTCTTGAAGTCTGGACTTTTTCCCATGTTTCTGGGTGGACCCCTGAAAGCAGGAGGACCTGCCTTCCCGCTGCCCGGACCCTCCCCCGCCGCACTGTCCAGCCAGGCATCCACCGGGGGACCTGACACCCTCCCCCCATTAGTACATTGTGTCTGGGCACACGCAGTTCATGCTCTCAGCTCCAAAACCAAAGTCCTTGTTTGCCGTGTTGCTCCTTTTGTGTTACAGGTTTGGGGTCATCTTCTATACACACCTGTCTGCCATTTGGACCTTCGGCGGCACTTAGAAACCATTTGCTTGACATTTCTCCTTAGTGTGTCTTAGGAATCACCTGAGGTCACCTTGATCCTACACCTGCTCCCCAGCGGGTCCAGGGACACACAAAGGTGTCGGCTTCTATGAGGTTCCGGACAGGTACGATCCATTCCTGCTTGGGTGTTCTCAGGATTCCCGGCTGGTTAGGTCTATCCTCGGGGTAACCACAGGAGAAGGAGAGTGATGCCACGGACCATCGGGTTGGCAGCTGCCACCGTGGAGTTGCTGGTGGCACGAAGTGGCTGTTAATCATGGGGGCCCCTTGCCCCCTCGCTCACCGTGGCACTGAAGTCCCCCAGGGCATTGCCCCTGCGCTGCCTGGAATCTCTCTCGCCTTCTCACATCCTCTTTCTGGACCATAAAGTTCAGAGCCAGCTTGTTTCTCCTTAATAGGCATTTATGTGGCCTTTTATTGTGATTGTCACAAGTGGTGAGTCTATTTATGATGGAAGTGGTCCGCGTGGATGGTGCATTTTATTTACCCAGAAAGGTTCATGACAATTCTGTGCGCGAGGCCGGGGTGGGAGGAAGACGGAGCACCTGCTGCGTCCCCAGGTGAGTGAAGTCTCCTTGGCGGTGGGTCCGGGGACGGCAGGTGGCCTGAGTGTGACTGCACCTCCTCCCTTTGCTCTGATCACACCAGTTGGCGGCTTGTCTGTCTTGTTGTTTGTCTGGGTTTTACCGAGAACCATGATTCTGAGTGGTTAATGTGGCCTCATTTTTTCTCTGCCTTGCTAATTTCTGCTCACCTCTTCCTATTTCCTTCCTTGCGCTATTTCATCGACGACGCTCTGTTCTCCAGCGAGTACAGCCCATTCCATGTGTCGGTCCCAGGTGCGTTGGTTCTTGTCACTGCTGCCACAAAGCACACCCCAGGAGGCTTAAACCGGGAGACAGATGTCCCAACCACAGTCCTGGAGGCCACGGGTCTGAAATCGAGGTGTCGGCCTGGGCACAGTCCCTGCCTCTTCCAGCTCTTAGTGGCCCCGGGCTGTCCCTGACTTGTGGCCGCGTCACCGTGACCTCGGACCCTGCCACATGGATCCCCCTGTGTGTCTGCACAATCTCCCTCTGCCCCACTCGTGTAATTATACCCGTGAAGGTGTTTAGAGAATCAATCCTGGATGTTCTCATCTCAAGACACTTCATTACATAAGCAAAGAGTCTTTTCTCCCCAGTGAGGTAACACTTTATATTCCAGGAATTACTAAGTTGAAGAGGCTGGGGCCGAGCTGTGCCCAGGGTCCCCCCGGTGTAATCACACCCGGCCTTATTTCAGTGTCCTCGAGGGGTATGACAAAGACCTAACTATTGTCACTGAACCCAGAGGAAACTTCCCTTCCCAGGATAGAAGGGCCTCACTGTGGAGTCTGTTCATGATGCCCAGTGTCTCCGGCCCCAGGAATTCAGCAAACACAGCGCAGGTAGAAACACCAAATCCCACAAACACTGCATCTTGTAACATCATCGAGAAACAAAATACTGTTTAAGACCAAAAAGGGTTCACTCAACTACCAAAAAAAGACGTGCTGTACTTCATCGGAGTAACAGGGGGTCTTAGAAAAGCAGGGGAACGTTAGAAAAGAGGTCAGCTTAAAACATTTGATCATAAATTGAAACCATTTGTTTTTTTCTTGGGTTTGTTGTTTCCAAAAAGAAAGTGTGCAACAAATTTAGGAAGAATTTATGGGACATTTCCCATCTCATATTTTATGCTAATCGGAATCATCCCATATGTTGTTTGGCTTGTTTATGAAGTTTGAGAGTAACTATTTAGAAAGACGAGTGTCCGTTGGGATCTGGGAAGCTTATGCTATGAAAGAGAAGCCCATATGTCGCTGCTAACAGACACATCCCTCCAAGACATAGATGTTCCCTGCCTGTCACTTGTTCCTCCACAGATTAATGTTCTTTCCCACCTTGGCTTTGGTTTCACATTAAAAAGGCAAGATATTTCATCTTTTAAAACGGGAATTATACTGACTATCACGTTTGGTTGTTCCATCCTGTCCAACGCTTGTTGCCAGGAAACACGGATTATTTTTACCAGTGTTCATCATTTCTTACACTAACCTGCAATGGGTTATTATTTTTTAAAGAAAAGCCAGCTCACTGTGCCCCTACTTGGTTTAACTGCAAGCGGAACATCCTGGTATGTGTGTGCTCAGCCCACGCCGGCCATGCGCCCGGGGTCACACCGAGACGCCCAGGGCTCTGTCTTCGAGGTGGGACAGCCACTGTCCTCTCCAGGCCACCAACAAGGGGTCTCCAAGTCTTGTGAGAGGATGGCGCCAGGCAGTGGTGTCACCCTGAGCAGTGTCCTTGGGGACAAGCCAGTCACACCCCCACCCCAGAGTGGCGGAGGCTGTCGCGATTGGTGAAGGACAAGCACGGCACACACATAGTTCAGGGGTTGGGAAAGGGGCCCGCGGTGGGGGACTTAGACAAAAGGTGGGCAGTTCCCCCTGGACCTGAGCAGACGTGGTCTCCCCAGACCACACTGAGGAAGCTCCATGAGAAATGCTGACCCTCCAGGACAACGGGAAGGTGGGGACAGCGCGGAGGGAGGGGGAACAGCAACGCCCGTGAAAACGCAGTAGTTACAATCCAGGCTGAAATGCATCAAAAGGCAAAATCGAAAGACACGACTTTATATAAGTGATGTGGAAAACATCCGAGAAGAGAAAAACTACAAAACTTACAAAGAGAAGAATGTATTGCAGTTAGAGAAGAATGGAAAGGAGGGGAAAAGGTTTAATTGTCGTTGAATATTTATTGCGTGCTCCTGAGGAAGGATGTGGGCAAACTGCAACAGAAGCCAAAACCTTGCAGGAGGAAAAGGAATCTCAAAGTGGAACATGGACACAGCAGGCAGATTTTTTTAACTTCAGTAAAATAACTACAGAAAAACGAGGCAGATTTTAATTCTAATTATTAAAATATTTTATAAGTATATTCATTAAAAATTTCCAAAGAATAAATAAAGATGGGAGTAGCCTCACGATCTCCTCTGGCCCTTGTTTCCGGAGGACAAGGGTGTGTCCCTCCCAGAGCACTCCGGTGGGACAAGGACTCACAGACAGCCCGGCCATCCCCGCTTGTGCGGGTGGCCAAAAAAAAAGTGCATAAATAATGAGGTGCAGAATGCAATTTACTCTCTTGCCCTTCTTGAAAAAAATCACTTAAACACAATTTCAACTATGAATTTATTGGACAATAAGCAGTTCAAAAGAAAACTAACGCAATTGAAAGCTGAACTAGAACTCAGAACAAGGAATAAATAACTAGCAATGAAAATTGAAAACTATTAAGCACAAACCTGGTCAAATCTTCTAAATGTGGTAAGTCTGGGTCAATAAATGTTACATTATACGATTCTAAAGATAAGTTTTGAAGAAAGACCAGGTATTTGTCAGTGTGGAAGACTCCAGTGGTGTCTCCTACAGATGTGGGTTTTACACCTTCGGAACCGAGGATGCGGCAGGTGCTCCCCCCTCCCCCGCAGCCCCCGACCCGACACCAGGCGCAGAGAGCAGCCGTTGTGTGCACTGCGGCTTCCCACCCCGACGCCCATCCCTCCATTCCACGTCCCCACGCCGAGCCTCTGCTTCCCACGGCCACCCAGCTGCAGGGGGCAGGAGGACTGAACCTGGAACTCCCAGTCACCACCCCAAAATAGCCTGGGGGACATGCGGTGTAATGAATGCCTTGCAAAGGGAGAAAATTATATGTTATCAGTTATGTCCAGGGAAAATGCATTCCTATTCATATTATTTATACATATCATATATTATTTATATATCATATATACTTATTGTATATATTTATATTATTATTGGTGGCTTTCATTTCCTCTACAATGAATCTCAACTCTTCCATTGGTTTGTTTAGAATAAGAAGATGATCCTAGCACTCTGGGAGGCCAAGGCGGGCGGATCGTTTGAGCTCAGGACCAGCCTGAGCAAGAGCGAGACCCTGTCTCTGCTAAAATTAGAAAGAAATTATCTGGACAACTAAAAATATATAGAAAAAATTAGCCAGGCATGGTGGCGCATGCCTGTAGTCCCAGCTACTCGGGAGGCTGAGGCAGGAGGATTGCTTGGGCCCAGGAGTCTGAGGTTGCTATGAGCTAGGCTGACGCCACGGCACTCACTCTAGCCCAGGCAACACAGTGAGACTCTGTCTCAAAAAAAGAAGAAGAAAGAAGAAGAAGAAAGAAGAAGAAGAAGAAGAAGAAGAAGAAGAAGAAGAAGAAGAAGAAGAGGAAGAGGAAGAGGAAGAGGAAGAGGAAGAGGAAGAGGAAGAAGAAAGAAGCAGCAGGAATGTATACATGTGCACAAGCCCCAAACACGGGCAGAGAAATGGCACAGTGGGAAATAATCCTTTGGGTTTATACAGCACCTTTTCCTTAAATATCAAAGAAAAATGTTACTTTGATCAGTGCTGAGGGTAGGAAATAGTTTTCCAGACGTGATTTTACCCTCCTAAAATGCATTCTGAAGCCAGGTGCAGAGCCACAGTGCAGCCCCCACCTCACAAATGCCAAATCGTGGCAGGCAGGGCTCACGCATCTCCTTCAAAAATGCAATATAATTCTTAGTATTTGGATGGTGTCGACACTAAGCAAAAATAATGAAAGGTGAAAAACTCATTCTCTCAGATTTTCCGCTTCAAAATTCCAAACAATTAACTTGCATGCCTGCATGGTTTTTTGCGGCATTGGTGGAACACAGCAGTGGCTCAGGTATCAGACAGGGGCCACCTAAGACATTCATCTTGATTTCCTGTCCCCTCGGGTACCATTCCCAAATAAATATGTGCACTCCATAAACTCTATGCCATAAATACAGACAGCTGACTCATATGCTAACAGGATTTCAGTCTTTCCTCCAAAGAATGTGCAAAGCAATTCAGCTCCAATCCAAGTGGAAAAAAAAAAAAATCTCTAAAACTTGTATTTTTAGCAAGCATCTCACTGCATTATGTAAGGGTGCTCAGCACACCTGGTGCAGGCCAGCCACGCACGGGCACGGCTGCTCTTACCCTCCTCTGGCACTGAGGGTGAGGTCCTGCTCCTCAAAGGATCCTAAAATATCAGCCGCTACCAATGGAGCAATTCACAATTATTTAGAATCTGTTTTGAACAGAGACCTGCGCTTGACAACCTGGGACAGATAGTGAAATACAAGACACGTCCCTCACACAAAATCACATAATGCGTTGCAGTCCTAAGATTGACACGGAGAGGCTTCCGTGGCGGCTTTGTGGTTACAAGTGGTGTGCCACAGATGGCACTGCAGAAACTCAGAAAGAGAAGAAATGGTGGCAAGAGTGTGTGTGTGTGCATGGATGTGTGTGTGTGCGCACACATTTGTGTGCATGCATGTGTGAGCGTGTGTGTGTGTGTGTGTGTTCTGTGCACATGTGTGGACCAACTTTCATGCAGAGAGAGAAACAATGACAAATATGTACATTAGCCAGGAAGCTCGTGAAATGGCCATTGGAAGGGGCAATGTGCTTACGGGAAATTTTATTTTAACCCTAAAGGAGGAGAGAGCTACAAGAGTGAGATGGAATCAGATTGTTGCAGGGTGCAGGGATGCTCTGGCGAGAACCACGGCCCACCTGCACAGGTGTGTGCACGGCCAGGCTGCACACCAGCGGGTGAGTGCCGCAGCATCCATCGGGGCAGTGTAATCCCGCCTTAGTCATCCGTGTCCCAGTCTTTTTCTATATCCCACACTCCCAGTCCCCACGACTGGACTCGGAGCTATGTCTTTGCTTGCCTGCATTTCTTCTTTTTGAAGGTCCGTCTTCCCAGATCTTCATTCCAAATTCCACACACTCACAGGCGTTTGTTGTCTCCTCTCCTCCCGGTTTGCTCACCTTGTCTCTCGGCGGTAGGTTCTCTCTCACACCCACGTCTCTGCCAGCTGTGCCGTTGCGGCACCCACGCCTTCCTTTCCGTCCCCGTCACATCTGCAGTCTTTGCAAGGGACTTTCTAAGGGCACTAACCCCACTCATGGGGCCCCACCCTCGTGACATAATCACTTCCAAAGGCCCCGCCTCTTAATACCATCCCATTGGTGGTTGTATTTCAACATACAAATTTTGGGGGGACACATTCAGTCCTTAATGGCTATCAGAGCTATTATATAACAAATGTCTCTAAAGTGCAAATATCCCTGGATGAATGCATCCCCACCTTAGGGAGGTCCATGCTAGAGCAGTTGTCCTGAAGCTGTAGCGGGTGGATATCAAGCAGTGTGAACAGGAAATCACTGGTGTAGACGACCCTTCCCACAATCAGAGCTAGTAGACACTACCCATTGTCTCACCTGAAACACCATGTTCACAACACCCCTGGGCTGGTCACCTGGGTTCCTACCACCATGGCCCTCTGCTGCCCTCCTGCTACATATACGTTTGCACTAAGGCTACATAACACGTTACAAATTCCTTGCATCGTAGATGTGTAGTGAATTCCGATCATCTCTTGATTGAAAGATCTAAGAGATCGTGTGTCCCCGATGCCATCACTATGCCGGTGACATCGTGTAGACTAAAGGCTAAGCCATGTTATCCCAGGGCAACCGGAGCCAGCGCCGGACAGATAATGTCTGACTCCCAGTCAAGAGCACTTTCTATTAACATACTCTAATATCTGGAATTTGAAGATTTAATAGAATCATAAAGATTCTTTCAGAACTTCATAAAAGGTAAACTCATACTATCTTGTCGATCATATGTTCTGAACAAAAAAAAACGAACATGTTTGAAAAAGTTCTATACTGAAAATATATAGCTTCTATTATTATATAATTATCAGAAAGCATAAAAAATATGTGAATAATTAGAGCATTTTGACTCTTGTTAACTTGAAATTGTCTCGCAGTCAATCTATATATTGCATTGCCTATAATTTTTAATGGAAGATTTTTATAACATATCCATTCTATGAACATAATGAAATCACAAAACTGTAAAAACTGGTGAAAAGGAACACGAAAAGGTCATTTTAATTTTTGTTATTATTAGATTGTGAAAGTATGTCTGCTTTCGGTTTAATCACTATGCAAAAAAGGCTGGAAGTTCGTCTATTCAACTGTTATCTCATCGAGCCCAGTTATGACTTAGGAGCTTTGTCATGTTTCAAGATATAAACTAATTTTTAAGCACAGATGAAATATATTTAAAAAATAAAAACTTTGAAAAACATTGCTAAAGCTTATCACATGAAATAATCTCAACAGAGCATCTCTGGGTATTCACAGAACATATTAATTTATCCGCCACAGATTTTCCTAAGGCTTGAGAGTGAAAATTGCAGGCAGTGGATTTCTCTATAATTTCCAAACGGCAGCTACTTTTTAAGTTCATCTCGTTCGACATTTCATTTTGGGAAGTACCTCCGTGAGTTTGTTTCCCTCTAGATTTATAGGCACGAACTGTAATTTCTCATCTTCTTTTAAAGCCATAACTGCACATCTGCCAACGGGGGCTAACGGCTTTTGACAGACTTCCCAGGCTCTGCGTGGCGGACCCACCCTGCCGGTCTGGACTCACGGTTCTCTCTACAGCCACACACACACACACACACACACACACACACACACGTGCACGAAGCACACCCAGACATGCATGTGCACAGGCACACATGTGAACAAGTGTGTGTACATGGAATGTGCTCCATGTATATACACACATGCAAACACCTGTGCACACAAATGCATGTATGTCCGAGCACATGGTACACATGCACACACATGTGCACACACACATGCCATTCCTACACAGCCCCTGGGCACCTGCTCTTCACTCCGCCAAGTTCCTCCACCTGCACCATCGTCCTTTGAGGTTTAGCTCAGAGGTCGACTCCTCCACTAATATTTCCCAGCTGCTCAGATATACAAAAAGTTGCTCCCTTTTCTGGGCTCTTAGCTAACTTTCTTAGATACCTGTAATCATATTTACAGGATATGTTGTGATTATCTCTTTTTACTTCTTTCTTCACTAAACATCAGCTGTTCCAGAGGAGAGTGACCACACATGAACAACATCAGCTGCAAGTCTATCACAAATATTAGTTTGTACAACGTATTGCACTACAGGTAGTTTCTCTTATCATTTTTGTAAATGAGGGACCCTGAACTTTGCAGGAACTTTTTTGTTCATTGACTGATGGGCTACGTAGCTCAACGCCCCCAAGCTCACTCCAGTGGTCATAAAACACAAAGTTTGTTTTTATACCTAAATAATAGCGCATCTGGGTATATTCTTGATCAATCCTGAAAGTTCTTAGAAGGGCACCTTACGTGTGCCCGTCACAGCCTGCCCCTGCTGCCCGGTGTCTTCTGCCCCTGACTTTCTGAGGATGGATCTCACCTCTGTCACAGCTGCTGGAGAATCGCCGACTTTCCCATCCTGGTGTCCTCTGAACCATCCTGAAGCCTCCAGTGGTGACACTGGGCTTCACTCAGAGCAAGGAGGACGGTGCCTGACCAACCGCAGACCACAGCTGTGACTGTCACAGCAAACCACGACGGTCCACTCTCCTACCAGCGGGTGCGGAGTCTGATGGGTGAACACAAGAGCCACACTGCACC